>NC_088252.1:13228046-13565963 GCF_036013445.1 Caloenas nicobarica
AAGTGTTTTGTTTTCTGATGAATGCACACCAACATGGTGCTGTTGCAGTGTTTGGTAGAATAACTTAGGAAGAAAGAAAATTTGCATTATTCTTCTGCACACAAGCATTACTTGAAGCTAAACATAACTAATTAATGTTGACATGCGTTTTATTAGAGGAGTTCTTTACCAAACCTCCATGTTGGCCTATACGATTCATTCAGGTTGTTCTGACAGTTACATTTTACAGAGTGGAAAGATAGAGCAAGGCTGAATGACACTGTATACATGTCCTTATGATGGGAGTTCCTCATGATGAATGTTTCTGTGACTTGTGTTTTTATAAAGAATGCCAAAGGGATGACTATGGATGTATCAGTTGTTGTAACTTGTAGTTCAGTTAACAATAGTGGAGTAACTGTTTAAGAAAACAGCTATTGTACAGAAATGTCCAGTTATGTTTGCTTTTCAAGACTCCATGCAAGCTTGACATGGGATATGCTAGACATGTCTTGTGACTTCTGGATTGCTGGGGTGAAAGGTCTGCTGTACGAAAGGACAGGTTTGTTGTTAAACAATCCTGTCTGCAAGCATTCCTACAGTAATATATACTCTTCTGACAGAACACGTTTTGAACAGGGGTGAAAGCTTGCTTTTAACTACATTGCTCATCTGCAGCGCTTAGTTACATGTCAGTCTGTGGAAAATACATGGATGGAACTACAAAGAGATAAATTGTTCTGATATCCTGGACTTCTCCGGAGGACACAGAGCAGAGCACATCACCATACTGGTTGCTTCTGAGGGCCTGAGTCTGCTTCTCACGTCATCAGCATGTAAGTCAGAAGTGGCTTCGGGTATATGAAAGCGGCAAAAAAGAGGTCATGTTGCATGACGCGTTGAGTCAGTTCAGTCAGACTGTTGGGAACGGCCTCTCTAGATGAAATGGCAGTAGAGCTACTTCTTGATAGAAAGGGATGATCAGAGTGGAACTGGTGAGATAATGTCTGCAACAATACCAGACAGGGAGGCCCCTAAAGCATTCCTGTGTGTGCACTTCCTTGTATGAGGGAATTAAATTCTTAAAAGTATGGATGTTTTTGTCATTATCAGTAATAAGAACATCATGATTACAAAGAAGCAGCACTAGCACCAATTACCAATTTAGCCTGTTCCTCTGTAATAAACGAGAGATACTTGATTTACAAACAAGCGAAAAAGAATTTTGCATCTATTCCCAAAACCACAATACCAACAGGATATTGTGAACAACAAGAGGAAACTCTCTGTTGAACTTGTACAGAAGGACAGTTGACTGAATAGTAATCTCAAACATGATATCTGTGTGTAAATCTGTTTTTTTCTATCCTAATTACGCAAGAACTATGAAGCTGGTTTGAAAACAGTCATTAGGTGGATAAGTTTATTCTGATGAATACAGGAAATTTTTCTTTTTGTTCTTTACAAGGTGTCTGTTTCCTCCCTCCAGACTGGCTTCTATACCATCCCTGATTTGACTTGATACATTAATGCATTTCTGCGGACAGAGAAGAGACTATTTTTGACCACAAAACTGTGATGGAGTTGGCAAAAACAGAGCTACCTTGAAAATGGAATGAGAGATCAGCAGTTAATCAGTAAGACTGGTGTCCAAAAGGATGAAAAGTATGAAATCAACATATATTGAAAATTAGGCTGTAGTTAAAGGAATATTTTCTCAAGCAGTGAGGGGCTGATTTTAACTCACGTCAGTTCCTTAGTACAATTACTGTACATGTCTGTAAATAAACTGTCACTGGTGCAGGCTATTTTAATCAGCAACCACATAGAAATAAATGCTCATCTTAAGTGAGGTTTGAGGAGACCGATTTAAATATCTTGTTGCCCAGAGTGAAGGCAGAGACTTAATTCTGGATATTTAATTCAGACAGCTAAACTGTGCTGCCAACACTGTGTACAAGTATGTAAACTTTTGGTTTCCCATGCTAACATACTGAAAGTGAGAAATGATAGTGCTGAAATCTGGAACCTGGCGTCAAACTAATGAGCTGTCACAGCACACCTGCATTAAAAATTGAAGTTTAAAGTATTGCATTAAAAAGGATGAACTCTGAGAGGCTGTGTAAAGGTTGTGTAATGATTAGATATTTATGCATCTATTGATACTCAGATCTAGTTTTATTTAATAAATAGTAAAAGCAGCAATTTTCTAATCGCTATTTTAAGAAATGTGGGCAGCTATTTTCTATGACTGTGTTGCACAACTGCATCTAGAGATTTTTACGTTACATCAGTTCCAGGCAGGGCAAGGAATAAAGAAATGGATAATCTCTTCAGAATTTTTCATATGCCTTGTACAGAAAATAGTGGATCAAGTGTTTTAAACAAAGGAAGAAAAGTTTGATTTCTTGCCGAGAGATTGAAACCTCTGGATCTCTTACCAAGTGAGTTTATTTTCCTGCCAACAAACAGCTTCCTCACCTTAAACAGCTTCTTCTTGTCTGCAGAACTTAGAGCAGTGAGGGAAATGGGTTCTGCAGAATGGCCATGCTGTAAGAACCCGCTCTGGTTAGCGCAGGGCCGATTCACATTCAAATTTGGGTATGGACCAGAAAACACACACAGTTCCAGGTGTGGGCTGTCCTCAGATGGTTCCTAACCAAATTTTACTTTTTTTTCTCTAAGTTCATAAAAGGTGCTGGTTTTGTGCATGTTGATCTCTTACTGCACAGAAATTATTTAACGGCCTTTGCTAGTGAATAAAATATGACCCTGATTTTCAAGATTCCGTATATTTTGTTCTTTTCAAAAAACGTTAGGATTTACCTGATTTAAGAAACTGAACTCCTTTGGAGTGAACTGAATGCATCAGTTCTGAAACTTGGCGTCCCTCGAAACTGGTAAGTTAGTTGTGACTGTGGTGCAGTTTACACTGTATCCTTAGTGTTTCTACTAGTGATTTCAGAGCAGTCTCTAAGCAGATGTGGAGCACAAATTCTGAGATATTTTGCAAATCTTTTTTCACTGAGAAAGAAAAGATGAAGATGTTTGGTAAAGTCTGAAGACAAAGGCTGGCCATGGATACCATACAACAAGGTTTTTAGTTTTATTATGCTAATAATAAAGAACAGACGTGTAATGAAATTATATTCTATGTAGCAATAGAGGATAAATCCTGCGCACCTCTTCAGCCTTTTGTCCCGTTTATATTTATGCAAGGCTAATTAATTGAGGGATAAATCAGCTACAGGTACCTGTTCAGTCCTTAGTTTAGAACTAAAATAGAGGGAAAGTTTTTAATTTGAGAATTATAAATCAAAACAATTATGGTAGTTTTTACTTGTGAGGGGAGGAAGTTGTAATTAGTGAGCTGTATTAGCAAACATTTTTCAGTTTTTGTCTGGATGGACACAGGGAATTTGTTAGTCTGAGATCCATGGAACAGCCTCTGCTCCAGACTATAAAGTGTTGTTCCGAAATGACCATGATCTTGACATTATCTGAAATATATAAACATTTTAAAATCAGTTTAAAACAGGATATACAGGGGGTTAAGTCTTCATTTTAATCAAGAATGGCAGCAAATGCATTAATTGTGTTTTGTTCCTGCAGTCTTCCGGTAAGGAAATAAATAGACTCATTCTGTAAAAGCTATTATTTTAAATGAACAATGATTTATTTTTGTTTTACAATAGTATGAGAGGAAATGCTGTTTAAATATTTTTTTTCCTTGCAAATACATTCTAGTTTATAGTAAACCAAGCGAACAATCCTCTATTAATTTGTTTTTTATATAGCTAGCAGACTGCAATTAATGCTTCTACCAGCAGAACTGATAAAGAAGAGAATGAAGAGATAAAGTTTCAGACTTTGACATATATCTTTGGGTCACCCAGGTAATATTGGACTGTATTGGAAAATATTTGGACTGTTCAGAAGAAATGAATTTCTTTTCCAACAATAACTGAAAAACACTTATGTAGCCTATAACCATAAAGCTAGAACTACACCACTAGCTTAACCCTGCATACTAAGCTAACTGCAATGAAATTTTGTGTACTCATCTCTAGAGCGATGGTTTACTTACCAGTTTCTCAGTTGCTAAGTGTACGATTTAAAGATTATCGCATGGCCCTTTCCATATCCTGTTTCTAGTGAAAACATAAATGGTTTTGTCAAGGGGCTTTTATTTCATTAAAGAAGCAAAGTGATGGGGAGGGAGCCACAGAAGGAGACACTTGAACAGCTTGAGGGCACAGTGTATGTGCTTAGTAGAACTCAATTAAAAAAATCTTATTTACAAGAGTCTCTGTGGTCACAGATGCTTATCTGTGAAATTCTAAGTGATACCCTAAAGATTTTTTGAAGACTGTTTTGCTGCTTCAAGTTCAGACAGCAGCGTTTTTATTTACTTTGTGCTTAATGTCAGCCCTTTTTAGAGCAAGAAGAAGTCATGAAAGAGAAAGTTAGGAAAAAAAATCAGCTATATGATAGGAAATGTCTTTAGGATTGCACATACACTTATGAAAAAACATAGTTCCTCTTTTCTTACTTGAGCAACAGCCATGAGCTCTAGTGAAGGAAAACTTCAGACTTCCAGATGCCAAAAGGATTTATTCTGAAATAAGTTGTTTAAAAACAAAATAAGAAGTGCACTGAACCCAGCACTACTTGACTCAAACTGCACACAGACTTAGAAAACTAATATGAAAGAATGAATTCTTTAATTAATAGGGATCTTAATCAGATAATTGTCTCTAGAAACTGATTTATTATGTATTATTTGACCCAAAAGAAGTGGAAATCAAATGTCTAGGAAACAGCAGAGTGTGAATGTCACAACGGGATTTTATCTTTGTGTGTATTACAGGAACCAAGTTAGAAAACAAGATTATTTCCCCCCCCCACCCCCCACCCCCGTTTACAATTCTAGCATTAAAACTGGGCAAAGTTTCGGTATCATTAACAATGGAGATCATATTTGACAATTCAGGACATTTAATTGTTGGGAATTTATTGCCTGGGTTTCGATTTTAAATGAGTCCTGCTGCATTTTTCCTGCTGCTAACCTCTGCTATTGAAGAACAACTCCAATAACAGAGGATGTACTCAGAAAAGAAAAAACTGCAGCTGAAGAATTATGGCTAAATTAATTTTGGGAATTAAACTTTCTCTTTTCAGGAATACATAATACATCTCACATATAATTTTAGCTGGTTGTTATATTTACATATAATTTTCACGTAGTGTGTAATAAATACTTGTATCTTTCAGCTGGCAGACCATATAGTCACCGAAGTCTTTAAAGCAGACCTACTGGGTCTTTTTTTTAAGTGAATGTGCTGAAAGAAACCAAAAGCTTCCTCTTGCTCAAGTGCAATGCTATTAACACACAAAACAGCAAACAAGAGCAAGAGAGTTCTTTTCAGGGAAAGCTGAGGCTTATCCATGGGGTCTGACTGAAAAGTTTGCAAATAACCTCCTGCCCAGCGTGCCTTACGAGTTGAATCCTTCTGCTCATTTTTTGCCTTTCATTTGGGCAACTTTCAGCAGCCTCCTAACCTGCAGGTAATTTCCACAGGTCCCCATTAGGTTCCTGTAGAAACACCGTTATTAGTGTGGGTCTGAGCCTTTGTTGTGCTGTAAGCAAAGCCTTCTGTTCTTGCAGCTCTCCTGCCTGCCCTTGCCCACCCTCCCCACGCTCTGCTCCAGAGCTGCGGCTCCAGAAAGGTCAGTGCTTCCCCAGCAGCTCCTCCTCCACACGGGCTGCAGCCAAAGTCAGGGAAAGGGCAGTCTACATCATTTGGAAAATATATACTTGTAGAACCTATGCATAAGCCAGAAACAAACTAGTAAAAGAAACACAAATCTTTCTCCCATCATTAAGTCTTCAGTGTTATTTTTCCACCTGCGTGTTAATCGCAGGATAAGAAATCTGCCTCAAATGTAATTAAAATGGAAATATGATGATAACAATAGTAGAATACTCACAGCTTTGTAAATAAATGCAAGAAATTCAAATTGCACAAAGATACAAACTTTTTCAAAGTTAATGGCTGAGTATTGCAAATTAGGTTTTGTGTCCTTCCACTATAGAAGTGGCACTAATCACAAAACCTGAATTCCCATTGGCTTCCCCCTAAATCCAGAATTTCTTAGGTCTGTTTAACAATTAATTACTAACTGTTCCTTATGCCACATAAAAAAATTCCTCCTCTCATCTAAATACAGAGTTTCCAATTTGTGGCTTGTCTCCCAGTTTACTCAAGACTATGTATATGTAGATCAGCATATGTCGATAGAGATGAACTGGGCTTGTATCTTGGTCATTTTAATTCTTGATTAAGTGAAGAGGCCTAGTTTAATATAAAAACTTGAAATCAAGCCTCCTTCTAAGAATATTTTAAATTACAAAATGCATATTTATGAGACATACACTATAGCTGCCCTACTTAGACTTCAATGTGGGTATTGGCATAATGACTTAGGATACTAACAAAAAAATCTGCTCTGACTGAGATCCTCTCAACCACTTGACAGTTACCAAAGGGGAGGGAACAGGTATAATCGTATTTCATGGTCAAATTTAAGGCAGACATGTAGTATTTATTTGAACACTGTTTTGGGCAATATATAATGGATTTGAGAAATTTGCTGTATAGCATACATTGTGCTAGGTATATTAATTCATTGCCTGCTGTCCTTTGAAACAGCTTATGCAAAGAACCACTTCCTCTTCAGTGACTTCAATGTTTTAAATGTGATTAACTCTCTATTTTTTTGCTATAGTTCACAGGGCAACAGCGGTCATTCCTCTAAAGTATTGGTTAATAACCTTTAATAACCTTCTTAATAACCTTTTTTCTATGTGCCAAATTTCAGTAGTCCAACTTGACATGAAGTGCAAAGACAGTAGCTTTACAGCAGCCTTAACACTATAGGAGTCTTCAGTGTGTTTAAATGCTAAGAACGCAGCACTAGTCTTCATAGAAATGTGAAGTACAGTTCCTTCATCAGCTTCATAAATCATCTTCCACACAGGGTAACCCCATTGTGATTTCTGCCAGAAATCACAACCAGATTTGCTCCTGAGAATGAGTGTAAGTACTTTGTTTTATTCATATTATGGAATTATTAAAAAAACAAACAACCAACCAAAAAACCACCAACCCCCACGAAACACAAACACACACAAACAAACAAAAAACCCCAAAACCTGTTTCTGGGGCCCCAAATTTATTAACAAATAGATGTCTTAGATATAATTGTACCTTTGGACTGAATGTTAGAATGTGCAATTATGATTGCACATATCTATGCAGATGAGCTTTTATTATAAACAGACTTATCTTTCTTCTGTTAGCAAACACTTCAGTAAATAAATAAAAAATGAAGATTGATGATACTATACTAACAAAGCACCCATTCCAATTAGAGCAGCAGAGAACTGCAATAAAAGGGATATAGAACATTTCAGTCTCTCTTTTATTACTCAGGGGTTTTTTTGTACTTTAATATTTTATTTTCTCATAGGCTCTATGATTATAACAGACTACATTTTGACATGGTGTTCTTTCGTGTTTTCAGTGGACTGAACCTTGTTCCTCTTAAATACTTCCATTCCTGTATGGGCACAGGGGAACAGCATGGGGAGAACGCACAGCAGTTTCTTATTATGTGAGCACTTAAGTGTGGATTTTTGTTGTTTTTATCTGCAGTATCAATCTGAAAAGAACTTTCCCTGAGCCACCGTGTATTTAAAAACTTGTATTTTACAATCATCTGGTAGTAACCACTGTTGCCCTTAAAGTATATTGAGATCAGTTAAATGTACTGGTTTAAGTACAGTTGTCTTTCACAGGATTGCATCTGGCAGTAGGATGTACAGTGAACATTTTTAGGTTGTATTATGATTAGGGAGCAATGGAAAGGGAGGCCTGTTGTGTATGCTTGTTCAAATGTAAGAGAAATCGGAAAATACAATTTTAAAATAATTTAAAACCTTTATTGGTTGCACTTCTGCAAAAAATGTGCCACTAGGAATGAAACCTAGAGGAGCCTCCAGAATCAAAAGAAATAGACATACGGATCCTGTGTAGCTCTGATCCTCTTTTATATTATTCCTATGGTATTTGTTTATAAAACTGTATTATAGTCTACAAAGTTTATCAACTGCTCTTTCAAAACCACAGATAGTTAAAAATCAACAAAAATCAGTTGTAAAGAGGTTACAATTTAGTTTAAAATTATTTAGTAATTTGCTGTAAGGGTAATATAATCTTTAAAAAATGCTGTAAAAAAGTCAGACCAAAAATAGAGTAATGGTGGAATTCCCACACATTCAGACTAGAAAAAAAATGCTGACTGTCATTTTCCATTTTCAAAAGTTCTTTTTTTCCCAACTTCCTCTTTCAAAATCATATAAATAAACAAATGGACTGCGTAACAAAAAGTCAATGTTATCTCAATTCGTGAGTCTTGTGACTTTGTGTGGGCATTCCACGATTGTCCTTACTATAGAGACCCTCCCTACGAATGCGTCTGTCAAGAACAGAGGGAAAAAACACTGAGCATCTTCAACATAATTTGTGGTTAACGAGAGATGAAGGTGTTTAGCCTTTTAACAAATCTAGCTCTCCTGGAGTGGCAGAAATATTCACCAAGAGTGAGTAAATGACTACAGATGAATGCATTAGTCAAGAGCTGTTCCTGTATACCAGCTGGTTAAATATTTTATTATTTCAGTTTGATGCCACCATCACCAAAGCGTATGTATGAATACACACTATTTGGATTAGGAAGTAAAATGAAACATACCCAAAACAAGTAGGCTACAATATATTTTTCAACAGTTAAGGGAGAACTACATGGCAATGGTTTATATAATACAGTGAACTTTCTGCTAGGCAGTACATAAATGCTAGCTTGCTGTAATTTTTTTTTTTTAGCTAATGTATGCTCAGAAGCACTAATAATAGGCCTTATGAGTCAGAAGCATTCATTAAGTAAACCACCAGAGTTTTAGAAACATAACAGTTGAGATCTAGTCTGTTTGAAGTGAACAAGTAAATTAATATGTTTTAAAAAATAGTGACCCTTCTAAAACCACTATGATAATATGCTTCTAAATATTTAAGATCCTTTATTCTGTGCAAAACCAGCATGTTAATTTCTGGATTAGCAAAAATGTCTTTCAAGGGCAAACTTGAACCCATGTTCTAGGTTTTGAAATGCATTTGGAATGCTTGACTCTCTGATGATGGTCCCAGGGGAAAATGGGTTCATCCCACCCGTGTTTGTTCACCGCAGAAGGCACAGTTTAGGCATAGCATTTGGTTTGCAATGAAGCGCTGCTTTTTACTTTAGTTATCCAGCTGGCTTGATAAGGGTACAATTAAAAAAAAATGATTTGTTCAAGTTCACTAAGGGAATCAGTGTCTTGACTGGGAAAACTGAAAATACTGGTTCCCATCACAGAATGATTTCTCAGTAGAATTTAAATAAATTAGAGGGGCAACCTATTGTATTTCACAGTCATCTGCACAAGCTACCAGCAACATATAGACTAAATTTACATCAGTAGGGAAATGTAGATGCAGAAGATGAATGAAAACAAATTAACACTTTCATGTGATAGATATATAAACAGACGTACTAGATATAGAACAGGAAAAGTTAAATGAAAATTTGTCTTCCAAAGCTATTTGTTTCTGTAGGCATGATTTTTAGGGGAAACGTTTGTCTGTATAATGAGTCCTTCCTGCTTGTCTTTAGTCATTTATTAACCAGCCTATATGAACTGTAATTCTAGGATTTTTCTAATTTACAGGTGTTAAAAGTTCTTTTTTTTCCCCCTTTTCTTAATTATCTTTTCCTTTTTCCATTTTTTAACAACCTAGAAATATGTCAGTGCTGTCATGAGACCATTGTGTTGGTATGATACCACTGCTTTTATCAACAAGATTAGATTACTGCAACAGACATTTGCCCGTTGCATGGATTGATTACCAATAAGAGTAATAAGTTGTCATCTGCTATGGTAACAGAAGGCAATGACATCTGCACATTGGCTCATAATCAGCATCACAAAATTTGGTGGTAAAGAAGTAGCGAAACGTAGCATTTTCTAATGTAGCTGCGGGGCAGGACATGGTGCTCCAGCAGGAACAGAGACTCCTGCAGTTGCTTCCTACCTTCTTCCTTCCAAATCCTACCTCGCTTCTCCAGGCCTTTCCTTCCCTCCAACACGATTTTTTCAACAGTTCTCTGTCTTTATAGACTCTTCATTTCAGCCTCAGTCTCCTGGCTCAGCCAGTGCTGGCTTTCTCCTTGGCTTGCTGCCCGAGTCCCCTGCTGAACTCAGGATGTGGTTCTGCCGATCTCGATGTGGGCTGCCGCTGAAAGGGGCAGTCCCGTTCCTCCCGCTCTCTGCCCTGGGAGCCGTCAGGGAACTAAACTTGGATTATATGATTCATTTTCTTTCAGTTCAGCTCTGAATCAGGTCATCATGGGGTAAAATGGACGCCAATGCTAAAAATCACAACCAGGGTTGGAGGGGACAGTGGAACAGGGAGAGGAGGGACCACCTCTTTCAGCAGCACTTGGCAATTAATGTGAGTTTCATCATTAGACTTCATTTTTGGCCCCAAGTTCCTCAACCTGCCTTTCCTGTTTGTCTTGCCCCTCTAGCCTCTCTTCCTAACGGGTTCCCATTTGCCCCTGTCCTGTCTGCTCCCTTCCCAGAGTTACCATCAACTGACGCCAGCCATCTCGCCCAGCTCCTTTTTCTGCCTCAGTCCTTGGATTATACTTCACTGGTCTCCTGTAGACAGACCTCGTCAGTAACAGTGCCTGAGGTCCCTCACTCAGTTGCTGTTTCCAAAGTATTAGTGCAAAATGGGAGAAAAATGCTTCAGCAATTAAGACAGATACCTTATTTCTATAAAGTCTTCTCAAACCAACTTTAATTAAGAAGCTCTTTTACTTGTCCGTGAAAAAATTTTGGAACTTAACTCTGACTGCATATATTGTAAAATGGATAACGATCCTAATAGTGATGAAGTGAATTTCCTACAAATTGAGCTCTCCTCACTTTGAGCCCTTTGTATTAAAAAAAAGCAGTGAAATAGTTTTCAACAATAGTTAGAGGCTCTTTTTCCTACTGTAAACAAATGCTGAATAACTGGGCAAAAGTCTCCTCTACGTAACGCAAGTCAACTCCCATTGACTTAACAGGAGTTGTCATGCTATATGTGAGTAGAATCGTGTCTCTGTGAATAAAGGAGTGTTTTTCAAGAGTGAGGGGGCTCTGCACAATGAATGCATTTTTACCAGCCCTTTCTGATTCATTGGCAAACTACCAAACACAAGAACTGTTTCTGTAGTCTTTCTACTCTCACAATGACAGACATTTTCTTTTTCATTTTTAGTGGGAAGTCTTTTGTATTTTTTTTTCTCATGAAAATGTGTGTATTATGCTTCTTGGTATTTTGTACAATGAAGTAGAAAGTATTTCTCAGTCATAATATTTTTGAAGTTGTTCCTTCCTGAGTTTGTCATGTGTTTTCTAATTCCGGTTTAAAACTTAGCTGAGGATAAAGAAGCAGATTTGGGTCTAACTTACGTGTACGTCTCTTGCAAATCAAAAGCTGCCTTGAAATGAGTCTGGGCAGACCCCTGTGGAAGTTACAGCAGCCCCAGGGAGCCATCCAAGTGATGCCAAAATTGTGTCTCGCTGTGGCCCACCCTAGACCCAAACTAGAAAAGAAGGGGGTGGCTTTCTAGTCATCAGGAATCCTTTAATAGGCCAAAGTGAAATTCCCTTTGGTAACACAAAATAAATTTAGCTTGTGCTAAAGGACTACAGTCTGTACTGTAAACTGTAGCAATCTTGCTCCCTGACATATTTTATTTTCTTCGCAGAGTTGCCCATGACAATTTCTAAAAAGAACATAGCAGGTATCTTTATACAATTAATACTTTAGAAATTTGGAATTTTTTGTGTTCTATGGTTTACCTTTTTATCATCATCATACATTATTTTCTTGATAGCGAGTCAAGGTGGTTTTCTTCCTCTTGTGCTTTGGAAAACACATATTACCGATTACACCATTACAAAGATCAGCCGTGTAGATAAAACTGCCTTCCTAGAGAAACAGGAAATTTTAAACTGAGGACCACTCCTAGTCTGTGAGGCAATGAGTCCAAACTGTAACAGTAGATGAGATACAGCGAGCCCAAACCTGACAGTCATCAGACATCCATACTCAGAACCACCAGTGTCACTCATTCATTTCTCTCTGTGGAATCCAACTAAGTATTTCTGTAACCATCTGACCAAAAATGGGCAAAATCCCTGTGGACAGCAGAGACAGTTGGACAGTGTCTGCAAGTACAGGATGGTGCTTCTGACCCAGAATGTTGCATCGCAGTGTTGTCTGATAGTTAGCAAAGTCTTGCTGCTTATCTGCACACAACTGGATTTCTTCCAAAGCTGAATTAAAACTTGTCTTTAAAACGTTTATCTAATCTCATGTTTAAAACCCAAGCAAAGGTGCACTGCTATCTCTCCCGATAGAAACTATTTAAATATTTAACTGCCCTTATGTCAACATCAAGTTTGTCTAGCTACAGCTTCCAGCAAATAGATACTATTGCCTTTGTCAGCGAGGTTGAAAAGGTTGTACTATCAAGATCTCTTTTCTATATTTAAGTACCTATTCAAAGTAATCCTGTCTCTTGTCATTTTTTTTCTTTCAGAAGCTGAATAAGCTGAAATGTGGAAGCTTTGTATTGTGAGTTAGTTGTTTTCTGCTCCCTGGATTACCTTTCAGTACTCTTTGATCTATCACTTATATTTCTATTTTCCTGCTAGTGTAAATATCAGAAGTGGGTGCAGGTTTTTTTGTAATGTTTCTTCACCAATGTGCGCAGAGAGATCTTCTTTCTAGCAGACAAGTTTTTATCCATGCTAGACTGCATTAATTGCTTTTGCCACAGCATTACCTGTGCTTTGCTGAACAAATGAGCACACCGATCTTTCTATCCTTTCTAAACTCTATCAGCAAAGACTTTATAAAACCACCTACACTGCTCACACACCTTCAGCTTAGGAATCAGCATCCTGAAGGATGCTGCAAGAAACACATCAACTCTTTGATGTCTTGCCACTGACAATTACATTTTGAAATGTCAGTGAGCCAGTTTTCAGTCCAGTTATTTCTGTATAAATCAGGTGGCTTGCATCAAAATGTCTTGTGGTGCTAAATCAGTAGCTTGGAGAAATCCAAGTTTAAAATGGAAGTGCAATTAGTTTTTATCAGCTGGACACTTAATTATTTTTAAAAATTGAGATGTTTGTTCCTACTCATGGCTCTGAGTGCACGAATAGGCCTTAGTTGCCTTGACCAGTCTGACTTGGCCCTTGCCCGCATTGCTCCGGACCTGGCAGTGCCAGAGGTGGGCTGGGCTCCAGCCCTGGCTGTGCCTGGCCACGGCCCTCCTGGTCCGCACCCCAACACCAGGGCTGATGTCCCAGCCTGGGCTCCGAGCTGGGCTCTTGTCTGCCCCCGCAGCAGCCCCAGGCCTGCCCCGTTCCCGGGCTGGGCGGTGGGGTGTGCCCTGCCTGGGAGGCCACGTCCTGGGGCACCCACCCCTGGGAGCCACTGACCTGTGCTGTGTCTGGCGCTGCCTTCACACAAGACAACGTAGGTGGGAAGGGCTGTAGGCTGGCAAACACTGCGCCGTGAAGGCAGCTAATTGTAGAGCAGATCTTGCTGTCGCCATTCGTTACTTTTTATTAACAACAACTGGAATATGGGTGGACCTTTCCATTATTTCACCCGGGATCAGTGCCTGGCTAACGGGTTTGTTTGTCCATGAGCCAAGAGACTTTGATTTTCAGTGGTGATGAGGATCCACCACTCCATCCAAGTCAGCCTGGGCTGCATGGGACCGCTGATGTTTAAAACGATCAATAGTTATTACAGTCAAACTGAGCCTCTGAACTCACTGGAGCGGAGCACAAAAAGATTCCTGTGTTTTATGACGAGCACACGGAACAGTTTCAGTGGTTGCTGGATAATACCAGTTCCTCTAATACTTTGGTTTACATTTTCTTTAATGTTTTAAAAATATGGATGTATTTAAATGTTGAAATCTCCTGGCATAATGTATGGTATGGTTATTCCTTAGAGGCAATCTGATTTTTTTAATCTGTATTCACTCCCCCAGTCTTTGTATCCAGTAAACTTTGATGTTATTGAATCAGTATGGCGCCCCATGCAAAAAGGTGGCTGTAGGCACATTTGCTGACATATTGCTCCTTAAGAGTGCAGCATACCTGTTGGAATAAACTGGGAAAAATAATTCAGCAAAGCAGTTGTAAGAACGGAATGACATTCAGTCTTTTGCTTGGTGACATTTAGAAGAAAAAAAAAGAAAAATGGTGATGGCTTACTTTTGGCCTGAAAAGGAATATATGAGCTGATTGGTGTGACACAGAGTAAGTAGTGAGCGGTGTTATTTTCTGTGGTTGTTTTACAGCAAATAGAATGATGTAGATGATGTACTGTAACAGAAGAGGCTATTGGAATCAGACATTCAGCAGGCAAATACGTTTATTCTATTTTATGCTTCACATTTACTGCTTTCTGGCATTAATAACACTGCAAACATCATAAAGATTTAAACTAACCATGGTGATAAATACTTAATTCCTCTGGTTCAATACATTTATTACATCGTTGCTCTTACATTTTTAACATGCAGTCTGTATTAGCTTTTTCACTCGGCTTCGGTCGCTGGCTTATTGACTGTTTTAAGAACGCCTTTGATGTAGTAGCTCTCCTGTTCCAGTTGAGTTTTTGCAAAATCTCTAATTGACATTCCATTATTTACGCTGGTTGAGCAATATATGAGGGCGAGCAGGTCGGAGCGGGCCCACAGCAGGGCGCTGGGCTGGCGGCGCGCACCGGGCACCGCTCCGTGGAAAGAGGGAGCTTAAGGAGTTAAGCTCCTGATCCACGCCAGAGTAAATGGAGTCTGTTCCGCTGCTGTCAGATGAGAGATGGAGAATGCTTTTTTTGTGCTATTCTTACTTTGACCTTTAGTGTGGTAGCAAAGGAGTTTTTGAGGTCTTGCGCTCAAAGAAGTTGCATTATCAATACACCTTCTATCGCATTTTTACACGTTGTGTGTTCTTTTACCAAGGGTTTCAGGATGGTGGCACAATTAAAGGAAGTTCTGAGATGGGAATTGCACTTGTTAACCTTTCCCTATTCTGGCATTTTTTAATACAGTTGTGCTTCAGTCACAGCTCCTGCAGAGCGGCGTGTCTCCCCCCACGCAGGCACGGCCAGGTACCGGTTCAATTCTCTGCATAAACAACGGCGTCACAAATAACCGGTTGCCGAGCTCGGAAGGGAAAAGCAGCACCGCTTCAGCACGGGCAGCCTGCCCACAGGAACCCGCGGGCCCTCCGGGCCGGCTGCGGCGCGACCCCGGCCGGAGCGGCCCGCGGGCCGGCGGAAGGCAGCGGGGCGGGGGGGGGGGGGCCGCAGGTGCCATTTAGGGCGCGATCCGCAGCGCGGCACGTCTCTCTGTCCAGAGATGGCCATGTCTCGCCGCCGCCGGCCGTAGCCGCCCGCTGCCGGCACGAAGCGGCTCAGGACCGCCGTCGGGGCGCCAGCGCCGCCCCCACCTCCGCCCTGTCCCCCCGCCCCGCCCCGCGGAGTGAGACCGGCGGGTCCCGCCGCCCCCGCGCGCCCCCGGCCCCCAACCGCCGCCGCACGCGGACCCGGCGCGGGCGCGAGGCAGGGCCGCGTGCCAGCGCGCAGCCGGGGCGCCGGCCGCCAGGGGGCAGGCGCGCGGCGGGCAGGGATTGGCTGGCGAGGGCGGAACGATGCCGGTGAGTCCCGCCCCGCGGCGCGGCGGTGGGGAGGGCCGGTCCTGGGAGGCTGGGCCCCCGCCCGCTCTCCCGCCGGGCGCCGCGGCGGCAGTTACTTAGCGGTTGGGAGCGGGCGCTCGCTGCGGCTTTCTCTGCCTGGGAGGCTCTGCCGCCGGGGTGCGCGACGCAGCCGCTTCTCGCCTCGCCATGTCCAAGGAAGCGAAGAAGCCCTTCCGCCAGAGCATGGCCGAGTGGCGGCAGTTCGTCTACAACCCCAACAGCGGAGAGTTCCTGGGGCGCACGGCTAAGAGCTGGGGTAAGCGCTGCCGGGGGAGGCGGGGGGCCGCCCCGGGCCGCCGGCGAAGGCGGGGGGCGGCACGAGGCCGAGCGCGGGGGGGCGGCAGCCGGAGGGCCTCCGCGGAGATGCGGGGCCGCCCCGGGCAGGTGAGGCGTCTCGCGAGGGCGCGGCGCACGCGCCTCGGTAACCGTTACAACCGCCGCCCGCCGGTCTAAAAATAGCGCCGGCCGTGACAGCGGGGGGGAGGGGGGCGGGGGCGCCTCCCGTAGCAGGTGGGGGTCGGGGGAGGAAGGGGAGTTTCTGCGAGCGCGTCCCGAGCTGACTCACCCTCCCGCCTCAGTACGCAAATGCAGCAAATTGGGCCCACAGGCTCCTCCTCCGCCTGGTCCGCGGAGGGACGGGGGGGCGGCGGGGGGACTCCGGGGCCGCCTCGGTGCGGCTGTGACGGGCTTCCGCCGTGGAGGTGTGGGGCCGGCTCCCGCGCCGCGCCTATCGCTCCCAGGCGATGGCAGCCCGCGTGCGTATCGGTGCCTCCAGCCCTCACCACCCCCCGCGCTCCGGCACGGCAGGAGATCGAGAATGAATGAGCGCGATTCGCCTCTGTACTTCCAAACGGTAGCTGCGGATCGGACACGGAAAGCAATAGCCAACCAACCAAACAAACCAAAACAGCCAAAAAACCTCCCCCACAAAACCTAAAGCCAACCAAAAAGTTTATGAGCACCAGTTCCGGATAGTCTACAAAAGAACGATCGTTGCATGTCATTGCACGTCATCGTGCTAAATTTGCTCCAACATAGGGCTTTTGGATCTTCTATTTTTCTTAAATGATGCTTTTAAATGAAGGTTCTCCAGTAGAGCTTGTGAAGGCAGTGTTTGTTTTCCTACTTTCAGGTAGTCTTCCCATTGCTTTCCTCTGAGCTGGAAAGCATGTTATCATAATCTTGTTGCTTCCAATAAAAATATTTGGATTTTCTGAGTATGTTTTCTCATATTAAACAGTTGTATAAATGCTTAATATTAGAATGTTTCTTCAGTCCTCATGGGACATATTTACTGACTTCAGAAAATGCAGCGTCTCCTCCCAAAACTTGGATGTAGTTGGAATACTTAATAGTTGTGCTTACAAAACCAACAAGAATCTCAGCGTGGCGTAAAGGAACAGGCCAATATATCCTTGGCCTTGACACAATCTCAATGAATACTAATGTTGAAATAGTGAGGAGGAGCCTTGAGCAGACTGTGCATGGGCGGTGCTTTCTTTGCGGTGCCAGTGTCTCCTGTCTGTCAAGAGAGGGCCCTAGCTCTGACTTGAGTTCTCCATTCAGATGGAAATAAGAGCTCGTGAGCTACTCTGCCAGTTGAATAGCAAGGGAGAGGAAATTTCCACTATGCTGTTGTCTAGTGATCTTTCTGTACAAGCAGGTTTCCTGAAGTGCGTGGGCTGGATGAACGGGTGTGTGGATTGCAGAAGTCTGACGGGGTCACCAATCCGACAAGTGCAAAGACTGTGGGCACTGTTAGAAATAGCTTGTAACTTTTTAAAGAAAGTGAAGTTGAAACAATGCTCTCTGTTTAAACTTATCATATTAGGATAAGTCACTTGCAATGTTGTTAGTCTGTGCTAGTCCAAGGCCAATAGATAACACTTGAAATTGATACGACTTAGTTAGCAATCGAGTTTCTACAGACAGCTCCCTTGACAAAATATGTTTTTCCATATTGAGAAAGTATGCATAGGCTTAGATAGCAGTTTGAATAATTTTACTTCATTAATAAATGTTTTTTTAAGTCATTCAGGTGATTGGTATGTGGTTAGTGCCATATACCTTTTCCTTAGCTTGGACATTAAGAGGTGACTGTTCAGCAACACTATACATTGTCAGTTTATTTTTTCATTAGTATTTATTTGTCCTGGCGTTTCATGATTAACACCTTGTGCTTCTTTAATTACGTATATTAAATAAATTATAGTCTTTGGCTGTTTTAGGGGGTGGTGTGTGCTTTCAGTGTGGTTTTTGTTTTCTAATTGCAGAACACTGATTGCCTAGCTCTGTTGGCACAGAAGAATACACAGGGTTTGGTCCCACTTCTGTCCCTGTGGTACTGATGAGGGCTTAGAGCAGGCTCACTGGCTGTTGCAACTTGCTTGTTGTCGGTCTCTCCTCTGAAAGGCAAGGTACGAGAAGAGAGCTCTGGTTGCCAGCAATGTGGTGTCTCCAGGGGCAGCCTGATAAGAATTCAGTTGGCTCTGATTCTTCTGTGCATATTTCTCATCTCAAGACAGCTTCCGCACAGAAATAAGAAAGAAGCAGTAAAGAAACCGTTAAATAATTATGCACAGTACTTGCATGTTTTGCCCTGTCTGAGGCAGTTCTGGTGGCTTATGTAAATTGTAACTGCAAGGCAGGGATTCTCTGTGAGTCTGAGTGCTATAGCATTGGAGTGCTCATCTTTATCTGCTATTTCTACACCAGGATTTGTAAAAAGGTCAAACACAAGCAGCTCCTATACTAATTTGTCATGTACAGGGGCATGTTCGCTGTTAGAGCTTGGTGAAGTGTTGCCTTTTACAGTTTGGCAAAAACCCTCTACTGAGTCTCCTCTTGCTGTAAAAAATGAGAGATTTGTACTTTACTTTTGCAGACTTGAGGGATAATTCAATATGAATCCTTCAAAAAAAAGAAAACCAAAACCCTTACAGTTTTAGTTATCTGGCATAATCATTTGTTGTATTAAAGAGACAGAAGATACTGGAAAAAACTGTTGATGATTGGAGTTGATGGTGTTCTCAGCAGCAAAATATGGGGAGCGCTAATAGTCCTAGCTGAGGTGATGGGAAGGAGGATCAGCCTTGGGGTTCCACACAGGGTGTACTCAGTAGGGCAAAAAAAGGAGAACCTGGCAGACTGCCATGTGAGGCCTTCCTTTAAGTACAATGGAGATCAGCATCTGTCTCTGTAATGGCAAGGTGCTGTGCCCGCCTAGAACTATAGCAAGAACTGAGTGAGATCATCGGGAAAGTATGGTAATAGGATGCTCACTATACACTCAGATGTGTGCATAATCTTACAATACAGACAGTAAACTCTTTTTACACAAGGTTACAGCAAAATAATTTGTGCAAAAAAAAATAGGCAATATACTACCTAGCAGCACTTCATTTATGGTCACACTAGATATCATGTCAAGCCTATTTAAGCCTTTCTGTAAAGCTAGTTTTGTCAAGGTGTTCGAAGTAGAGGTGGCATTGTCTTGAAGTACATGGAAATTCGGACCTACTGAATTCTTTTGAATTCTTAGCTGTGTCCTTCAGTCCAACAAACCATAAAGACAGCATTTCATTTTCATTGTTGCAGGTATAATAGTTACTTCCATGTCTATTTTGAGAGTGTTTTTATTGATATTTGTATATATCTACCTGTGTATTACATATAGGTAGAACTGCCAATCCAGTTTATGCCAGATTGGCATACTTTTTATCACTTCTGCCATGGAAAGTTTGGAAAGCTTGTATTCGTCATGGAAATGATGGCCAGGTATGTGATACCTTGCATTCACCAGAGTCAGAAATTCTAATTTACATAAGGGAGAGGTGTTTTGATATGTGCAAATGAACTCCAGTTAGCCATGGCACCAACATGTTGGTTTAGAAGTAGCAGTTTTTTGCTTTTCAAAGTGGTTAGGATATTAAGGGGATTTGGTACTGCGATGACCTGAATTTAAACAAACAAAACCAAAACAACAAACAGACAAAAATAAACAATAAAAACAGACAAAAAGTCCAAACCAACCAACTGGGAAAACTGTAATGCAGAATTTTGGTTTTGACGTTTTTCCTTGTGTGACACCTTTTGGTGTCAAAGGCTGAGGGGCTCAAAGAGTTTAGTGTAGCAAGATGTTCTGCACTGATTGAATTCAGTTGCATGTTAGGTGTGGCAGCTGTACTTTCCTTGCAGTAAATGTGGAGAATAGATTTCCAGTGTTACTTGGGTACATCTTGTTTCCTGACAAGAAATCCAGCATTATGTGAAGTTATTTTGGCAGAGCTTCTTGACAGGTTATGGCTTGTTCACTGCAATTATCTTAGGATAATTAATACTAATAGACTCACGAAGAACAGCTTAAGCAGTTTGGGGCCGTTGGATCTTGCAGTGGGGGTTTTCGTTGTTTGTTTTTCCCTCGTTTTCATGTGGGAAAGTAGCACAAATGGGGCAATTTAGTCGAGTGGTCAGCGTTCTGCAGTGCATATACGAGCTGTATTAGAATAAAGATTAAAGATAACCTGTGTATGTGTGTGTGCAGGCTTTGCTGGACTCGGAGAGGTTAGTGGCGTTTCAGGGCTGCGCATAGAAAGTCTGTCCAGCCTTGTTACTGCCGCAGCCCCGCCGGGTATGATGTTGCTGGGAGGGGACTGGTTGACACTGCAGTCTCCACCAGGGAGTCGATGACTGTGTTTTAGACATTGGGGTCCCTCTCATTTTCCCTGGTATGGACACTCCCTCTGGGCGCGAGGGTTCCCCAGGGACTGCCTATGCGTAGCAGTTCTGTCCTGCTGCAGCTCTTAGCAGGGGAGGGGGACCCCAGCAGCCCCCTTCCTCGCTCGAGTAGAGAGGCTGGGTGGGTGGGTAGGTACCATGGCCTCGGCTGAGGGGGCAGGGGAGCAGAGCTGCAGCAGGCATGGCTCAGCTCTTCAGGGGGCTTCAAAATGGGCTCCAAGGCCAGGAGTGCAGATGTTGCAGTGGTATTGGCCCAAAGCAGTACTACGCTTAGGGCTGTGTCTGCTTAGACATGCACCACCATGGCGCTGTTATGCCCATCAGTAATAAACTAGTGGCCAGGGATTTTTTATATATATACATATATATACACAATTTTTTTTAACCTGGTGAAGGTAGTCATAATCTTTCGGAAATGAAAATACAGATGTATTCTGAAACAGCTCAACGGAAAAGTTTTCCCTGACTTTTCTTGCTTTTATGCTAATTACCACAGAAGATGCTTGTCTTATCTTAAATGCCAAACTTTTTTTCTGTTCCATTGGAACTGATTGATGAATGTCTTGGTCACTTGGTGGAAAGCGTACTTTTTAGACAAATTGATGAAAGTGTATTCAGTAATTGATTACTTGTAGAGATCAAAATGAGAACTGACCAAAGATTTTGCAAGGGAGTTTTTTTTGTTTGATTGGGTTTGTGATACTCAAAATACATTGGGTATTAATCAAAAGATAATTGCTCTGTTTTGGACCCAGTTAAAGCAATTGTAAGCTTATAGGTAAAGTGCCAAATACAGATGCAACTTCCATAATAGCTTTTGTTGATTAAGATTTCCACTATTTGTTTTTATATGCCCTTTTCAGCTTCTAAATAGCCTTAGAAATAGTTCATAACAGATGCCTAGCTGTCTTGTTCACTATAGAGTAAGCTTGTTCATGTGTTTATGTACTTTGCTGCTTAACTTCTAAACACTGTGTTGTATCGTACATCTCAGTGGTTCCCAAATGTATTTTAAGTAGCTGATCACTTTCGGATAATTGCAGATTGGTAAGTAAACTTCTCAACATGTAAAACTGAAAACTAAAATCAACCCAAAATTCAGTAGCATTCAGCTGATTGCTGCAGAAAACATATGGTAAAGATAATTTGGGAACCACATCATTATTTTAATAGAGGTACATTGAATTCTTTCAGGAGAAGCAATACAGGTGCTTACATCTTTAGCAGTCACAGAATACTGGGGGTTGCAGTACACTAGAAAATATTTCAGTGCAAAATGCAAGCATAGTTTCTGGGACAGGAGCCAGGGATTAGGCTTCCTTCTGTCATCTTCAGTGGACAGCAATCATCACTGGGGTTCAGTCATTTTTGTGTTTCATTTTTCCTTTTCTATGGAAGGGTTAAAAATACTGCACATTGTTCTCTCATGTAACCAGGCGTCAGTGGTAGAATGTTGTGTAATGGTTTTGATGTGCTTTTCTTGACGTGAGTTATATCTCTTTGACTTCCTGATAGCAGCCTTGTAGCTAGAATATTTTATAAAAATTGGATTTGTGTCATCGTTTGTTTATGCTTTTGAATTAGAAAGGTTTTGAAGATGGCTGTCTGTGCAAGTGTCTGAATTCCTCCGTACTTGTATAGCTCCCATTCTTTTTGACAATGTATATGCATGTGTCCTTAAGTGTCAGCTGCTCAAAGTTCACACACTGCAGCTGATCGGAGCCTCTATCATCTCTAGTGTGAGATTTTCAACTTTGGCCTGTCTGTTACCTTTTCTTTCCAGTAAAGGACTGATCTATGTATCTGGAGTGCATGTCTGTGTATGCATAATGAAAAAGGGGGTGGGGGGAGACCAGGGGAAGAATAAAAACAGTCACAGTAAGTTTTCAAGCTATTAAGTAGTGTTCTCACTTAGCAATCTGTTGCAGCAAAGTGATGGCGAGGTCCAGTGTTGTCACAGGCTGTTTCTTCAGGTCTGGAGGAGCTCTTCCTCAAGGAATTGGCAAGTTGAAGCCAGTAACATCTGTGTAATTGGCGAATTCCAGGAATGTTGCTGGGTCCCGGGGATAGGCTAGTAAAGCGGATGGATGTGTTAGGCAAAGATTTTTGATAAGTCTGAATAGAAGGCTTGATTTGTTTTCAAAAATATGCAGCAGAGGCATTTTCACCTTGAGAAGTCTCTTGTAACAAGATGTACATGTGAATGAATGCTCTGTGTGGAGTTTTCTCGAATGTCAACTATGTTATTAAAGAACCAATTGCTTCCTACCAGTTCTGCATCCAGTGTAATAATTTTATCTTTTCACTCGGTTCTTTTATCTTCCCTGCAACCTCTTCATTTCCATAGACAAAACTGGTACACCCCTAAACAAGTGAAACTATTTTTTTTTTCTAATGGACTGCTTAGTCATCTTTATCAGCTTTCCTGTGTAGCCCAAACAGTGGTTTTTAATGCTTCTCTCTTAAAAATAGAGATGCCAAAATACCTTGTAAATTTTAAGAGCCAGAAAGTACGAAGAAAATGTTTTTCCATGCATTATTCTGCACTGTGCAGTATGTATGTGTGCTAAAGGCATATCGATTTATAACTACAATTAGGAATGGCAAGGAATTAGAGGTGGAGACCAAAACCAAAGATGGTATTGCTTGTTTCCCATTTTGATTTTCAAAATGAGTAATTGAATTAGCTGAAATCAAAATAGTAACTTTAGCTTTTTCTTTACAGGTTTGATCTTCCTATTCTATCTGGTATTTTATGGCTTCCTAGCAGCACTCTTCACATTCACAATGTGGGTTATGCTTCAAACACTGAGCAGTGATATACCAAAATATCGTGACCGGATTTCTAGTCCAGGTAACAGTGTATTTATTTTTTCATAAACCTCTGTCGGGTTTAACAGCAAAGTTTCATTTGAGAGTTTGTTTGAAGCATGAAGTGCATATGGAAAACTGGTTATTATTCAGTTACTTACAGGTTTCAAAGGTGAAACTTGATGTGAGACACATTACATACATTTATAGCATAAATTCAGTCAGTAGCTTTTTGTGTGTATGTGCTAACTTCTGCTGCTTTTTCTCTAAGCTCTTTTCAGTTGAATTTGTCATGTATGTAGACAGCAATTTCACCTGCACATCCACACAGCTTGCTGTTGTAGAAGTGGGATTGTAGTTTAATAAAATTGCTTTAAAGATACTACAAACCAGTTCTCTTGGAAGGCCACCTGTGCTTAGTATTTGATACTTGGAAGAAAGTACAGGAGGGCTGTACTACGAGGGTGATCTGTTTAAGAGCAGGTCTATGACATGAAGGTGTTTCCAGAGTTTTCGTTATAGTATTAGATAGCTTTCAACTGACATGGAATGTCTGTGGGTTCCAGAGGTTGTTGACCTATTATATGGGGATCCACTGAAGAGACAAGGTTCCATTTTATGATGATGCTAAGTCCACGTAACATGTAGCTGCCACTAAAAGTGCTTCCTGGCACTACTGCTTCCTTTGTATACTTGCCTATGCAGTCCCACTGTTGACTGGTTCAAGGAGCTATATATGACAGAAGAAAAAAACTGCATAAATAAAAATGAATAATCAAGTGGTTGGTTTTTTTTTCCTCTCCTTTTTAAAAAAATTTTTTTAGAATTTTTTTTTTTAGATTTGTTGAAATATATAGCAAAAATCTGACATATTTTCTTATATCTCAATATTGGAAAAAGATGATGAATTTTCACTCTGAAAGATTTAAGATGCTTCTGCATACTTTAGGTACACCAAAGAGATTAGTGTTTTCTAGTTACTGGTTCTGGAGAATGTGCAAGGATTTGATTTGTATATGCAGCTTAGATGGTTGGGCCACACAAAAATTTGATATCTCAAATTTTATAATAACTTGGCTTAGGGACCAAATTTATGTTTAAACCACAACAAAATTAAATGGCTATGCAATATTAAAATTTTCGTGGAAGTTAGACAACATAACTTTTAAAAATACTTTTTCCTTTTTTTGATCTCCAGACTCTTAAAATTAACCAGCATCTTTCAGCTGCATCAACACTCAAGATAATACAGTAATCTAGTTATCTTTGTGTCAGCAAGTTGCAATTGGGCCAATGTGATAAATCCTCTGGATTCTGGAAATAATTTGTTTTGATGTAGTGTTCAGGCCTTCTCTAACAGGTGTCCTCTTCATATAAGGGATTCTTGAGGATTTATGCTGTTTTTTCAAGTTAAGAATGGGTTGAATGCTGGAAGAAATAATAATAATAATAAAGACCTGCTTAGTTAAAAAAAAAAATAATAAAAAAGGAGGTGGCTTAGTTGACTGTTTCTCCTCATTTCCTTTGTGGTGGTCAGAACCTTGGTAGTGGATGGAGCTGGGAGTAGCTGAGACTTAATACTGGACTTCAGTGACATTTTTTCTTTTGTGCCTCTTGCAGTTCAGGGTATTAATTTTCCTTTGGTTTGAAATGTCATAACGGATGCTTGTTTAAAAAAGTATGTATGCCACAATTAGTTTTTAATTTAAGAACTCATATAGCATTTCTGACTGAATTAAAGACATCGTTCTTAAAATATTATTCATACATATAAGTTAATAAAGTTGCCTATTTCTGTTTTAATGTTTCTGTTTAACTCTGTCGTTTTTCACTTGCAGTGAAACATGTCATGTTCCTGGCTGTAAAACCTTAAATTATAAAAAAAATTCTACACACAAAACCTGGATGGCGTAGGTCAAAGGTTTTACTCTTGTGTTACACATACTTGGAACTTTCATAGTTGATTTTTTTTGTAATTGATATTTGACTTGCATTGTACACTGGGATATAATGATGTCAATCAAATCCAGATGATTTAAACCCCTCTTTAAAAAAATCCCACTTGGAATTATAGGATAATGTGATCTCTGTTACAATCCTAGATGTGATCTTATGTTGAGGCTTCTAATTCTGTTGCTCTAGAAGAGCCCACATCCTGCATCTCTTACAGTCTATGTATCAGTCCTTCCAAGAGCTTTTTCTCTAAAATTTACACCATAGTCTCTAGGCAGACGGTGATCCACTGGAACTGGAGCAGTCCCTTCCTCTTAGGATATTTTTGAAGTTTCCCTGAAGCAATAAATCTCTTCAAATTATTGTTTCATTCATTGATGACTAGTTTAGTTACTTCGTCATATTCCTTTGAAAAACAGCATCTAAGTCCTTCATTTATGGTATAATTCTATAGATAATAACAATCTCTTCTGCCCCAAGATTCCTTAGTGTGTAAAGCCCCTTTCAGCCCTGCTACTAATTATCTTATATTTTGTTGAATCCCAGTTCAGTGTGGAGGCCAGAAGATGACTGTAATGGTGCAAAGTAATTTGCAGCCAAAAATGGTATTTGTAGTTTTATATGGACTCTCAGTCATTAAGGCGTTTAGTTGGGGCTTGCCTGGAAAGAATTTAACTGCTGCTAATGCAGAAAGGAGAATTTATGATTTGGAATCCTACAAAAATGTAGAGTAAAAAAAGCATTAAATTATGTCTCTATACCTTTGTTATTTCCCAATTTAAAGTGTTTGTAATAATTTCTGCCTTCAGATGAGAAACTTGGTCATCTATAGGTGAATCTTTAGTAGACCTGGGCTCCTTAATTGCACTTTATGTATGCTTTCCAGAAGCTTACTGTGATTAACTACAGGAATCTATTAAGAATCCAACATTATGACAACTTACCTGACTTTAGCTGCCCACTGTAGTCTTATCTTCATAAATTTTTACTTTGTATAAAGAGGGCCTAATTTTATTTTTTAATTTTGGGAGATGAGTTTTGTTTTCTGCCTTCAATTTTATTCATTTGGGAATCTAGTTTTAGTGGGTTTTGCCAGACGATAGGAAACTACAATGCATCATCCTAGGCTGATACAATTATTAACAGTTGCCACTGTAATTGCATCTTCTCCTCTTATGCCAAATTTGGTGTTGATCAAACCATTTTAACATTCTAATTTAGAAGAAAACTAATCTGATTTTTAAAAAGGTGTTTGTTGTTGTTTTTCTTTTTTCTTTTTTTTTTTTTTCTTCCAAGGAACTGCAGCGTCAGTTCTCAGCTGTACTTGAAGAGACAGATGCATAGACACTCATCTGTGAATCACAACTGCAGGGTTTTTATCTGGTCTAATTATTTAAATTAAATAAGAGTTACATTAAGGTACTGTGAATAAAGCAATCAATCATACACCTTTTTCTGAACAAATTTAATTTCTTCTGCCGTATCTGGTGGTGTAGTGCTGTTTCATCTGCTGCTGAAGCTGTGATGAGTAGTAGTAGCATTAGCTGTCTGTGTTAGTGGCAGCTCCTGATGGTACAAGGCTGTGTGTATTACAGCCAAAGTACCTTTTGCTTTCATCTGTTACAAACAAATCCCTAAGATACAACTCTGTACCTTTCTTTACCCATATCCTGGGAAGAAGGACAGTTGACCTTTATCAAGGGTCCAAATTCCATATCAGTGTCTGTTTTTCATCCTTCAACACAAAGATTAATACAATCATAGCTTCACTCTATGTTGCCTAAAGTTTTGAAGCGCAGCTCTAGCTGGAGGTTTTCTGGGTATAGTTTGGGGTATTTTTTCAATTATTTTTTAAGTTTAAGTTGTTGAATATGGAAAATGGGAAGTAAATCAGTAAAATACTTTCATTGAAAGTGATTGGGGTGCTGATTTTGCTATTCTTAATCAGTTTGGTTTGGTTTGTGAACTGCAGTTGTATGTTGGATTGAATTCAAGTATTAATTCATGTCATGTTGATTTTGATAACTGACTTCAAACACAAACTGCCTTCCAGTACTGTAGAATATAGGGGTAACATCGATGTTTCTTTACAGATTGGTATTTATGGATATGTTTTTTGACTAGGTTAGAGTGGTGTCAGGAAGAGAAGTTCGTTTAGGTCTTTACTTGCACTTTTTCTTTTTAAGGACTTATGATATCACCAAAGCCGGACAGTGCACTGGAATTTTCCTTCAACAGGAGCGATGCCCAGTCTTATGCAGAATATGTTTCTACACTTAGAAAATTTCTTGAATGTAAGTAAGTTACTTAAAACTGCCCAAGTAATTCAGGAGTCTTAATGCTGAGTGCATTAGTTTCCTTCTTTGCTTGTAGTTACCAGTTGCTAATGAAAACTGATGCAAGTTCAGGCTTGCTCTAGACATGTGTGTTATTAAAGTATATACTTTACAGGAAAAGGTGAGTATCAATACTTGTATTGGACAGGGAGCCTGAGTATGAGGTATGATGGAGTACACAATGGAGAGTTTTGGGTCCGAGTCCAATGTTTTGTTGTTGAAATGCTACAAGATGTAGAAATTATATATGCCAAAAGAATTCAGTGTAAAATTACATAGGTCACGTATTTGGAGGCTAAGTTTATCAAGACTTAACTGATCAGGGTTTCATCTAAATGACTTGGTAACTCAGCGAGAATTATTTGGTCTTAAGAACTTAAGCATTTTCCTGTTCAAAAAATGAGGCACACAAACATTAAATTAATTGCAGCTTATTATTTTCACCCTGATACACAGTAGTTAGGGGCAGAAATATTAAAGCACTGAATTTAGAACGTGGAGTAAAGGTAACACAGGACAAGACTGAAGGATGGCAAAATCACTGGTTTAAGTCATACATTATTTTATATATGTGCCTGTATGTATACTTAATCTAGAAATACAGATGTCAATTTAAAATATTAGTAAGTTTAACTCCTCAAAAGTTGTAAGTCAGAATTGAGGAGGTGCTGTAAAATCTCAGCTGTGTGCGTGGGTTGCTTTGTTAGCTACACAAGCTGTACTTGAATTTATCTGGATTCGTAGCTTTGGTGCCTACTAAAAGCTTCTATGAGCAGGCTTTTCTTTCAGAGCTGTGCCCAGGGTTCCTGGGAGGAATACTGCATTTCATGATTACCCGCCTCTCCTGCAGTTCAGTGGGTTTTGGACTCTGGCATTGAGCATGAACTTTAATTAATTACCCTTTTTCCATTTCCCTTTGTTTATGCTTAGCTGAGGGCGGGACATAAGGGAGGGGAACAAAACCACAGGACATGTTAAATAGGAATAGATAATCTGTGTACTTGAGAAGCATGAGAAAGTGAGAAACAACTTGTAATGTTAGTGTAATACCAGTTATACTGCCTGATGCAAATGTAGAGACAATTTAATACTAGTCGTTGAAATTCTTCGAAGTTTTCCTGTGTGTTCATAAAAAAACATGTGGAAAGGGAAAACTGGTTTGGTTTCCAAGTAAAAACTTGATTGTTTATATTTTAACACATTATTAATATAGAATACATAATTAGTTTATGTACAGAAATTAATGTAGTTGTGGTTATTGATGCAATTTGAAAAGCAGGACAATATTATTTCTTTTTTAATACTCTTTATTCTTCCATTCAAGTACAGTGCCACTTTGAAAAAGTGGTTTAAGGTGGATATGAGAGAAATACTGGTCTGAGAATAGTCCTTTGAGAAAACTCCTATACAAGTTAACAACTGTAAATTAGACATCTATATAGACTTATGCAGTTTTTGACTACTTGTATGCTTTATACCATTGATTTACAAGCTATTTGTGTTTCATAGCATACGATGATTCAAAGCAATCCCAGAACATAAACTGTACACCAGGAAGGATTTTTGATCAGAATGATGTTGCTGTTAAAAAGGCATGTCGTTTTAACCTCTCTGAGCTTGGACAGTGCTCTGGAAAGGAAGATAAGACCTTTGGATACTCTAAAGGAACTCCCTGCGTGCTTGTGAAAATGAACAGAGTATGTGCTTACTTATTTTTTTAATTCTTAGTATAAGTGTTCCCAGCTACTACTTTATGAAATATGACTGTAGAAAAGGACTGAAATACCTGTTCAGTTTGCTTCTCAAGACATTTGCATTTCTGGAATAGTGTAATTAACCAAAATGTCTAACAATTCACGTGGTTCAGAGGGTAAAATGAAGTGAGCTTTTTGAGCATTCTAATGCTTAGGAAAATTGGCTTTGATTACTCGCATCAAAATATCTGAAAACCCTGTTTTAAGGAGTACGCCGCTCTTCGGTTTTGCTTACTATTCTGTGTAACAGATTCTAAAACACTGTGCAGGTAAAGCGTGTTTTACTTCATGTGTGCATTCCAGAAATGTAATTAGAATGTCATGCATTCGGTAATTCCTAAACTGCGTAAGGTGATGAAAACTTTACAGAATGAATAAGTATTTGACTTCTCAGTGATGTTACACATTATTTGAACTACAAACTGGTTTGACTCATTAATGTTACATGCGGAATGTAAAATAAGAAAAGAGTCCTTTCTGTGGCTGTTGTAACTATTTGAGCTTTGACTTAACAATGCTTTAAATATTAGTGGTTTCATATAAATATTCAAATATTCAAATATTTATGGTTTCATATAAAAACGACACTAGATAGATTTGCTCCCTATATGAGCTCTGTCTTACTTAAGTGGGGGAAAAGTTCAAATTCAGTGTGTAAAACTGGAAGGGGGAAGAAAGCCTATAAATGTTTTACCTTTCTCTCCTTCAGATAATTGGATTAAAGCCTGAAGGAGAACCACATATACAGTGTGCATCTAAGGTCAGTTCTGAATGTAAGAAATAAGTGTGTAGTTAATTTGCCTTGTGATTAGGATGAAAAGTGAAGTAATATACTGTATCAGAACGTTTATTTCACTCTCTTCCTTTCTTGTTAGACTTTTTACTTTTTTTTTTCCTTGTTTTCATCTACTGTATGTCTAGTTTAGTGTTAGTGTATTTAATTTTTCAGTATACTTATAATTTTTTATTGCTGTTCTTTCATCTTTTGATGTATTTGAGCTACCTGACTTGCCTTAGACTCAAGGAAAATGCATACATGTAATTTTTGGTCATGTTTATTTATTTATTGAGTTGTGTTTTGTTTTCCCATTTCATAACCTATATTTTTATTTTTTTCTCCATGCTGCAACTGCACCTTAGACAATTTTATAAATGATGGGTAAGACACAGTGTGGAAACTAATGTTACTGTGCAAGTAAAAATTGCCTTCAAATCAAGTATAAACTACTTACAATAACAGCTAATCTATGCATATTTGTTGTGTACCGGTAGATTTAAACAGAGCGTTTTATGGCAACTGTAACAATTACTTTGACCTCTGCATATTTTTCCTAGACTGCTTGGGGAGCAGCGGAAGCCTTGATAAGTCAGTTGCTTAAGCAAGGGATGGAGTCTTGGTTTTTAGTTTGAGGTGACTGATAAAAATGTAGGCTGGGAAATTTCAGTAATTAACAAGACAAATACTGTAAGAGATCCTGCCTTCATCCTGGGTACCTGTGGTAGGCATAAATTTTAATACTTGATTTTTTAGAAGTCTTTGAGAGTTTTGCTCGCTCCATGACAGTCTGTTGCAAGTAAGGGTGATACCTTCTCTTATTTGAGACTCATTTATTTGTGTCCATGCTTAAAAAAATGTTGTTCTGTTGGAGAAATTATTTGTTTCTTTAGAATAAAGCAATTAAGTTCCTTCTACTTTTCCTAGTACTCTTTCTTCTTTGACTTCTCTAGTTTATCATTTTTTGTATTGTGGTGTCCCAAACCGGACAGAAGCTTGCCTCTGGCTGCAGATTGTTAATGACAGATTTTTTCCCTCTGTCATCACATTAGAAGTAATAATGTCTCTAGAGGTGAATTTGCCATTCGTCTTTATTTTAATCGTTTTACTACTTAGGTCTTTTGGCTGTTTCCCAGTGCGTATTTCTATATGTGATTTCTTGAGGTTCAGAGCTTTCAATTTCTTATTGTTCTTTTTGGCTCCCCCTCTGTAATTTTTCATGATCATTTTAATGGGATCAAGTTCTCTGAAGTGTTTTGAATTACTGCCGGCTTGGTGCCATCAGTGAATGAACTGAGTCATTATTGAAAACACTGAATAGGGTCCAGGACAGTCATCTTCATTTCTACCTGAATGCCTTGTGAGGTGTTGAGAACTAATGTTGAAGTGATTTATAAAATACTGATGGTAGTCCTATTTTATGATGATTGTATTTCTTCAGCTTTCTTATGTGGATGCTTTATGAGAGTGGTCAAAGCTATCCTTAGCAAATCACAGATGATGCTTTTTCTTGCCCTTTTAGGTAATTTTGCTAGAAGAAGAATGTTTGATAATAACTTGGTGGATCATAGTGTGGTTTTTTGCTATTTTTTTACCCTTTGAGATACTTAAATTGTATTGTATGTTATGGTATGTATTTTCTTGCATCCTCTTTAAGTACACAGTACTGCTTTTTACCATATCCAGTTAGAATTTGTCTGATCTGCACAAGTATGGTGTTCTTAAATGTTAAGATGATTAATCTTAGTAGTTTTTCAGTGACTTCCAGGGAAGATATTTGTCAGGCTTTGCACTTTAAATGCATCTATTTTGTCTTAAGTTAGCCTATTCTTGCCCTACCTCATACTGATTTACCTGTTTAGGAAAGCTTAAGTATTGGTAACAGTTAATTCTTCTCTGTTGACAACGAAGCAGCAGCAGCAACAATTTTCATTTTCTCCTTTTGTCTATGCTTCATTCTTACAGAACTTCTTTCTGTTATGCCCCTTGCTTATTGAAACTCATACTTTCAAGGATTACGCTGTTCTTTGTGTCAGCTTATGAGGCCTTGTCTCCAATTCCATTTTTATTTCTTTGAATCTTTAGGATATGCGTGCTCTGTAATGGTCTCTTCCTCTTCTGTAGTGGATAAGGTGAATGCTTACCTGGCTTTTCTGAATCTTATTGATGCAAGGATGTGAATTGTGACCCTCTCGTGTGCACACTGGAAAGGTGCAGAAGGATAGCCAATAGGCTTTTGCGTGTTTTGCAGACAAATTTATCATCTGCCACCATATTGGAATGTTCCCTAAATAGTAGCTCATAACAGAAGTTGAAGTGTAGTGGTCATTTGTACTTCTCTATTACTTCTCTTATTCAGGGTGTTTACCTGGTTTTTAACTGACATGTTCTGTTGCATGGGGTTTTTTTGTTTGTTTGCTTTTTCTTCTTTGTTGCTATCAGCAATTGTGGATTGAAAGAATTCAGGGTGTACTGCAAAGTTTAATCCAGGTGACACACATTTCTGAAAATAAACCCTGTGCTGGATATTAGCTTTGTAGAATACATGAGCATATTTGTGTAGTTCGTAGCACAAATGCAACTCACTAGTAATTTTAGATTTTATATGAGAAGTATTTCATCTTTGTCACTCGGATGCTAATTTTGCTTAAAAGGTGATATAATTGCACAGAGCAGAAATCCGATCATGTTCACTTCATTATAGAGCAGACCTTTTTTAATCCTGTAGATTTGCTGTCTACCAATTTTTCTTTCCCCTTCGTCTGTGTTTTTAAATATTTGTTGTTCTCGATAGTTAGAATTTTACATATATTGAGAGCAATTTGGATAAATGTCTGCCTGGACTTAACACAATCTGACTTTTAAATAGAGGTGGTTTTTTTGTTTTTTTTTTTTAAATTAGAGGACAAGTCTCTCAAATACAAAATAAGTTTAATAGCTTCTGTCTGCGCATCCTTCCAGTCTTTGCCACCTGGAACGTCATTTAAGTTTTTCACTTGGAAATTTATATTCTTCAAGCATTCTACTGTGAGGTGATTCTTCTTTCTCCCTGCACATGTTCTATGGGCTTTTTTTTAAATGGAGAAATTTTAGATAGATGTGTGATTTCAAAGTCAGCATGCTTAATAGTTGGGGATGCTTTCCCCTTTGCCCTCACATGGCGGTAACTGTCATCACTGAAGTTTCTGTGGATTAGGGAAGTGTTTGCAGTGTCAGACACTAGTTACAGCTGGTTCTTCCTCACGCACCCTGGAGGAACTGACCTGTCTTGAGGATCTTCACAAAGAGAAACAAGCCAAAAAAGGTTTGTGTTTCCAAGAAGTTTGAAGATCAACATTTTAGGTATTTAGTTTGGGGCTGAAGGTGCACAATTTCATGTGTGCTGGAACATCTTGCAGCAGTGTTCTTTCAAGTTAAAACTGCCATTACTGAAAACTGTAGATGTAGATTTGATGTGTGATTTTTTTTTTTTTTTTTTGAGCCACAGAAAAGAAAAATAGCCTTAATTCAAAAATACTAATTCAAAAAAATATTTCTGCTGACGTGACTTTTTATTAGGTATTGCTTTCTAGTTTGCAAGGATGAAGAATGGCTGTATGAATGACAGTACGTGCCTTGCTGTTGTCAACTTACTCAGCATCTGAGTTACCTCGCTTTTTATGGCAGAAATCTGAGATGTTTTACAGTTTCTACTAATGGATACTGCTCTTTATCTTGTGCAAGGATACCATTTCTTCTTTTCAAATGGTTACAGCCAGTCTTGCCCAAGTTATTTCCTTGGGCCTTTGTAGACTGTTTTAACATCTGCAAAATTATTCTTTCTGAGAAACGGTCTTAATGAAGACCCAGTAAGTGAGGTGGAAGTCTGTCTGTCCAGCTAAGTGGTTTGATTTTTAGATTTGCTGACCACCTGCAAATCTTTGTGGAAATTGTAAATGGTAAACAGAAAAAGTGATGCTCACAGGCTGATTCTTGAAGCTCTTCAGCAAGTGCAGTTTGTTTAGGTGTAGCTTGTTTTAAAAAGTTGTGTAGGCATGTTAATTGGGATTAATTAATTATTAAAGAAAACCCCAGACCCTACAGCAGTTGCATGACACAGGCAGTTGCATGTCCCAGAATCTCTCTGCTGTTGCATTGATAGCCTAATGCATATATATTTATGACTGCGTGCATGACTTCTGTTTAGTTGCTCCAGAAAACTCTACTCCTATTTATCTTTCCTATGTTATTCTGGTTTTTTTAACCATTATTTCAGAAATATATTTGAAATATGAGTATTTTCAGCTGCACGAGCTTTGAGTAAAATAAAGAATATCGGTGAAAAGCAACACATTTCTACTTAGTAATTAAATTTTCTAGCTCGAGGTCCAAAATACTTAATAAACATATATTGAAAAACTGCAATAATTTAGACTGCAGAGGAACAAGAATGTGGCCATTCCTAAACAACATATTGTATGTTCTTTTGAGGGGGTGAGGAGAAGGTATTCTCGGGCTGTGGTTTATTCTTTAGTATGTTTTGATCTTTGTGTTCCATTTTTGCTTAGTTCTGTTACTGCAATTGGCTTCTGAACTTTGTAGTGTATCTTTTTCAAATTGCAGCTGTTGTGTATGGTAGTATAGAAAAAACAACAAAAGCTACTAATAAACTTTGAACTTGTGAGTTACACCAAGCCAGCAGTGATGTTCTGAAGATACACTTACCATTTTGGGGAGAGTGTTTTAGTGACATTTCCCTTTAGCATGGTGGTATGTTTACCTTATTGCAGAAAGTTATGCTAAATGTGGGCATTTCCTTCTGTTTTGAACTTGTGGTAATTTTCCATACTTTGAGATATACAATCCTGAGGAATATTGTGTATAGGGAGGTGAGTCTGTGTATCGCTATGCTGACAGCCTGTGTCTGGGACAACTCAATCATGTATACATATTTTGTATATCTTACAGATTGGGTGTCTCCTTAGTCAGAATTTTGTCAGCAACTTTGTAGGTAGCTGCTTCTTATTACAAGACTTGGGATTATAGGGCAAAGTCTAGCGATATGGCACGCATATGTATATTGTTCCTCTAAGGTGCGGATGGCACACAGAAACTCTAGTAACATCACCGTTTTAAATTTGGGTTTCCCTTTAGGTAGCCTGTATTCCAAGGCTAGCTGAACAAATGTTGTGAACGGTACACCACTGCAGGCAGGGGCTATAGTTCCTTGTGAAGGGTTGTATTGTTCCGAATTTGAGAGGCTTAAAAACCTGGCTTTAAACAGAAATTCATCTTTAACTTAAAGATGTGCTGTTGCTTCACCAACTATACAGGCTTGCTTGTGGATACATGGGATTTTAGCTTATATAGAAGAGATTTTTTTTGGTGGTTGTTAAATTATTCATTGCAATTGAATATCCTCTTCCCCCCTCTCCTTTGACTAGTAAGGGAAATGTGAAGCCAAGCTGTCTTGACTTGATTACTAATTTAAATACTATTGGTAATAATCTTTACTGTAGCAGATGTGTGTAGCATGTAACTGTTTGTCAAAAATAAATCTGTTTTGGAAGGTATTCTGTAAGTTTGTAGCTCAGTTGCCTTTTTTTAGGGATCTTGCACTTTATCGTTGGGTTGTAATTCTAATTTTGTATTCAGTTTTATCAAGCAGGTGTTAACTTTTAATTTTGTTGCTATCTCCAATCACAGGAAGAAGGCAGGGTTGAGATAAATTATTTTCCTCCTGAAGGCCTGATTGACTTAATGTACTTTCCATACTATGGGAAAAGCTTGCATGTAAGTATGCTTTTATGATGGTCTTCATTTTGAAAATGGTTTGTTTCTGTTTGCAGTTCCTAATATCAGATTGATTTTGAAGTTTGAACTTTGTAATGAAGTACTCATGAGGAGTATTACACTGCAGAAATTTCACAGTGCTTGATGAGATTAGAGATGTGCTTTACTAGACATAAGGAAATAAACTGGGCATTGTCGTAATGAAGAAGAGGCCGTATGCTAGCAGTATTAAGGGCACCTGCTACTTTTTGGTTGCTGATATCTTTTGGAATTTTTTGAATGCAGGGAAAGGGAGGAAAAGTAAACTGGTTCTTTGGATTACAATACAGTTTGTAATAGTTAATCCTGGGGGTTTATGTATAGTTTAATTCATGACAGTGTTGTTGATTATATTCCTTTGTGGCTCTATGGTCATGTTTTCTATTTGTTCTATTTTATGAAGAAGCACTTCAAGTTTTTATAGCAGATAGATATAGGGGTTTTTACCTTTTTTTCTTTGTTTTTCTTTTCTTGCGCCATCTATCCTCATTGTATTCTAACATAAATGTTATCTAATTGAAGAACACTTAAGTTTTGGTGTTCTTTTTTTTAAAAAGCTCATTACTTTATGGACACAGAATATGTAGAGTTAAAACTCCAATCTATTTTCAAACTCGAATTTAATATTTTTTTTTGCATCAACTTGTGATAACTACACAGGGAAAATCTGTACCTTCTATCAAATATAAAATCACATTGCCTCTCATTGACCAAGTTATTTAGTCTAATAAACATCTTCACTGTTCACCACTGAAGATAGAAGTACTTTTTAAACATATAAATGTATAAGATCTATAGTATACTGCAGTGGTGGTTTGTAATTTCCCCAGAGTGATTTTTGTACTAAATTATTTGTTTCTCAGTTTTTTTTCCATACTTACTTGCAGCAGTTCGCATAACCTTTTTTTATCCTTTCAAGGCTTTTACTAATGAGGAAGGAGTTTGTTGTTCTTCAACATTTGGTTTCATGTTTCCTATGGGTAGTTTTGTGTTTTCCATTTTGTTGCAGACTTTTTGAATTGGTAAACCGTCCATTTTCTTAGACATATAAAATTAGAGAAAGGCTCAACCTGTGCCTCCAACAGGCAGAGTCAGTACGTACTCTATCCCCTTCTTGGAATGAAAGAATAGGTCAAGAGAGCACTGCTTCCCTAAGAAATGCAGGGTACAGCATCAGTAGACCTGGAGATGTCAGGAGGTAGTTTGTACCAAAGACGGGATTAAGAACTTTCCTGACAAATTTCCTGTCTTGCTGCTGTACTGACAGAAAAGGAAGGATTATTGGATTAATGAAATCAGGCAAAACTCAGTGCTATTCCTTGCTTGACGTGGGTGGTTAAGAAAAAGCCTCACTTCTTTAGTTTTTGGTTCAATGTCCTTTCATGTTCACTTTGTTGTGTGGAATAGGGGCTGTGGTTTGAAGAATTCTTGCTTATGTGATGCTCAGTTCTCATAACATTAGTATATTGTGAAAAAGAGTTGTGAGAGGCTGAGGTATTTGACTAGTTCTCAAGAGACTGGATTGATTTCTTGGCTATACAACAGAATTTTTATATTACAGCAGTGTGGAATTGTTGAATTACTTTATTCTGTAAAGGAGTTAAGAGGGCTCAACTAATCTTGCTGCTCTTGTGCTAAAACAGGAGCCATAAAAGTACTAATATCTACAGTTTCACGGGCCAGAATGGTTATTTGCTTGTTGCTGCTCAGTACAATGCACCCAACTCTCTTAACTTGGGGAATGTTACCTTTTTTAGGTCATCTGTAGTGCTTAATGAGGATGCTGATTCTCTTCTCCCCTCCCCTCAGATGTTATATTGAGAAAAAGTCCGTTCTGGTATCATGTGTCTTCAAAGACAGAAGTTTGTTTACCTATTTGGAAAATGATGGCAATGACACGACTTCTTTGAGGAAACACAGGATTTTTATTTCTGATTTTTAGAAAACTCAAATGTGGTAGCACCCTAACAACTGGAGAATTTTGAGGGTGCCTGACCTAGCTGCATTCATCCCTCCTGGTTTGAAGTTTATAGGCGCACAGGAGAATTTCTGATCTAGGAAAATCACCATCTAAGGAAAGTAGTTACTTCAGTCTAGTTCTTACCAGTACTCTACATTAAAGATTTTAGCACATCAGCTTTCATGCCATCATTCTTTGTAAATGAGACTTTAAGTATTCTGTAGTGCTTTCTTTGGCAGAGAAGTAGAGAAGGTAGCCTAAAAATAACAGAATTGTATTAAGGAGTCTCTTAATGAGAAAAAAGCATCTAGCCCAAAATTTTGTTCAATTAAAATTTAAGGCTTATACTTACATAATACTGTTGTTTTCATATTTAGTCCACTGGCTAATATGAATTTTCACCAAGAAAATAAGTAATTTTGGTTAATTGGCAGTCAGCAGTATTAACCTAAAAACTGTAAAAAAATTACAGAAATACTTTATGAATACTGGATGAAATGCTGCTTTAGCAGGGTGTAATAAATAAGCTCTTATTTAATTCATAGGCGCTGTACAAGAGAATTCAAGTTCCTAATTGAATTGGACTTGAGAAATAATATTGGGTTGACAAAAGGAAAATTAATTCTGCATTCATTCTTAAATTTTAATTTTTGTTACAGGGAATAGAGTCAAGAATTGTAATTGTTCCACCAAATATGATTCACCAGGATACTGTCAGAATGTTCAAGGAAAGGTTTCTGTATAAAGCTATCAACCAGATAACATATTTTAGAATAGATTGTTGCTGAACAAGTAAATGGGATAGGTGGAAGGGAAGCTAGTTTACTAGTATTTGTTGAATAATGCTTTTTGGCAAAAACCCACTTAAATTAGCAGTTTAAAAACCAGAACAAAACAAACAGAAGAGACAATGGAGTGGATAGGAAAGAAGAATATAATTTCAGAGTCTGTTTCAAGCAGAGATTTCTAGAAGAATTGGACCCAATATAATAGAAAGGGCTAAAGTCATGTGCCTCTTGAAGATACTGTGTGTGACTTTAATTATGTTGCATGTATTAGTTAAGAAATAGTATGGAGAATGCATACCTGACTATCTGACTTGGGAAAAAAAGAAAGTCTTACCTGAGTCAGATGGGGCTTTGGAAGTTGGGGTTCTTAATTAGCTTTTTTCTTAACTGTTCTGATGGATGAAATGTTAATTTAAATGCTAACTTACTCTGATATCTCAAACATTTTCCTCATCTTTCTGTTTACTAGGCTCACTATTTACAGCCTCTAGTGGCTGTTCAACTAGCAATTAACTCCAACAGTACCAAAGAAGAAATAGCAATTGAGTGTAAGATCCTGGGCTCACCTAATTTAAAAAATGAAGATGATCGTGACAAGTTTCTGGGACGAATTGCCTTCAAAGTTCAGATGACTGAATAGCAGGAGTAAAACATTCTCCTCAAAGTAAATATTGTGTTGTCTGTTTTGTATCAGCTGGACCTGCCATTCTAGGATATGAGACCACCTTGGAGGATGTTAAGGTGGTTTATGGCGTTCAGGGTAGCATAATAATATGCTTCCAAATCGTATGTTTAAAATCCCTCAAGATAAATGCCTATCCTGCTTCTGCCTGCCCCGTTGGAACAGTGTACAGACTATAGTTATGTCATAGGGACCTGTAAATAGCTGTTTTCAAACACATTATAATGGTGACCTTTGTCCTGCTCTAAAATGTGGTTTTATCCCCCAAGTGAGTGTCTCAAGCTTAATGTGCTGTGCTATGTAAATATTGTATTGATTTAACACTGGTTTAACTGTCATATCTCAATGCTGACACAGTTATAGGGATAAATAATAAATGGTACCTGATTGACATAGTGATTCTTTTGTAAGAGTAAACACCTCCAACGTAAATTGTGTGTATGGGAGTGGGTGGGTGGATGGATGGCTGTGTGGAGATGCCTTAAATTGTAGACTGGATGGCGTGGGAGAATTCAAATGGATTTTAAGACTTAGTATGGATTTCTGAAAGTAAGTTCTCAACTAGTACTTTCTTGTGCTTGTCACTGTGCAAGTATTGTGTACATGTAATACTTGGTATAAAGTTTGGTATTCTAGCTGAGGAATTGAATCTTTCTTCGTGTTGTTAATTGCTTGCAATACGTGGAGCACAAATAAAATCTAAACAATATTTTAAAAAAATTAGTTCAGAAATATCAATATACAACAATTTAAATTGTTTAGGGTTGTGTAACTGAGCTGCTTGAAAGAAACAGCCTCACTTATTGTGTGAATAGGCTTTCGTTTTCCAATTAAAACATCTCCTGGAGAACCTGTTAAAAAAAAAAAAAAAAAAGATAAAAGGATTGTCCTGATTAAACATTCCTGTTTAATTTATATAATCTGTTTCATTGCATCATTTTAACATGCTTCATGTCTTTGTCTGCTCTTTCATCTTGGATATTCTGTGTATTTTCTTATCATCCATGTAGAAAATTGGTGTCATCAACTGCTTTATAGAAATATCCTATTGACTTGGAGTGGATTACTTGCAGTTTAAGTATTTTTATTAATCCAGTTGCTAAAATGACTACAAGTAGACTGGTTTATATGTGACTGCTACTTGCATTAAACCAAGTTGGCCCATTGTATTGGGTTATAACTTCTGCAGTCCTGCTGACATGGAGTTTATATTGCTCTTCGCCAGGATTTTTGTTTGGTTTGGGTTTTTTTTGTTTGGTTGTTTTGGTTTTTGTTTTTAGCGCATGATCCACATTCTGGTATCTTCTCAATATTAAAGACCACAGCAAATCAGCATTTGTGTAAATACACATTGTTCTGCTCGTTAGGCCTAAATTTGTTAGTTAACATGCTTTTGTGCCTAATTCTTATATTGTTTTTTAATATTTTATTTAAACAAGTTAATCGAATGATTACTAAAATTCAAGATCCAGTCTTAATGCCCTTAATGCCCCTTAATGCTTTGAAAATATTTGAGGCCAGTCTAAGCCACATCAGTGCAAAATTTCAACAAGCATGCAAGCTCACACTGGTGCACAGTTGGAGGAAGCTGCTCCTAATGGGACTTAAACAGTGTGTTGAACCTCATTAAAAATAGATTTATACTGATCTGCTACCACTCAGCATGCTTTTTTGTTGTTGTCTACAAAAGAAAAATTGTTGTTCCTTACAATATGCAATGGGTACTTTTGTAATAATAGCATGCATTAATACTGAATAAGAATATTCTTTCAAAATATTCCATTACTAATGTTTTAAATCATGCACTTTTAGAGCTGGGATACCTGGGTTCTTGAAGATACGACTAATTGCTTCTCTGTATCTTAATACTGCCTGAAAGTATTTTAATAGTCCTGAGGGAACTTAAAGTGTAGATGTTGCATCTGAAAATGAAAAGGACTAGCTTCATGTAAAAAAATTTCACGTTTGTGTTCACTTAGGAATAGTAAGAAGTTCTGGAGAAACACTTCAGTTTTCAAATGAGCTGATTTTTGCAACGATTTCTCTTTCGACTTATCTATATAGACAAAGCATGAAATGGCAACTCTTCACCAGCACTTTTCAGACAGGTAGAACTCAATAAACTCCTGTTCTCCTTAGATTTTGTAGAAGTGTGGTTTTTTTAATTTAATCACATAGGGATTTTCAGTTGCGGGGGGGGGCAGGGAGAAAACTTGAAAGGGTTTAGCTATCAAAATTAGCATGCAAAATGTATGCGGGTAATGAGTCTGGTGTTAAACTATTGAATTAAACTGAACTCTTTCCTTGTTTTTATTTCTGTGTCTTAAGCATTTCAGTAAGTAAATGATCTAGCAGTTATTTATAAATAGGTGTATTGACTATTAGGACGTGATAAAATTATTTTCTTTATGTGAAATTTACAGTAAAGGTTCCTTGGACTTAATTTTAAATTATGATTAAAGATTAAATTTACTAGCTCTTTACCAGAAACCTGAAATGTTTTAACTTTTATACTGGTAAATACTTCATTTGTCTTATTAATTTGTCTTATTGGATAACTTTTAGTGCCTTTGAGTTTGGAACAAGGACTTTTAAACATTGTGGAATTACCAGAGGTTGCAGATGTTGCTTCATACCACCATGAAAACCTACTCATATCCAATTCAGCTGAGGTACCTCCTTCTCTTTGCCAGAGCCCCTGCCCCGCTGCCACCCCACACATGAACATACACACAGGGTTAATAGGACTGTTAAGACAAAATTAGCTGAAGGGTTTATTTACACTGATCATGCAGTATGTAAGGTGGTCCCTTGAGATCAGGTGACATTTAGCACTGACCTGCAATTGCTTACTGCTGGGCACCATGCTGCTTCTAGGACAGTAGTAATAAAAACAAAGGCAGCCTTTCCTTTTGTACTGAAATGTCTTCGGTAGCACCCAAGCAGTACAGAGAGAAAGAAAAAGTCTGAATGCAAGTGTAAAGTAAAAGGAAGAGTTGTAGACTAAAGGAGTTGTGAATCTGTACAAAGACAAGAGCTGGAGGGTTGTGGTTTGTTTTTTTATCCTCTGCACCCTGCCTCCCTCTCAGTATGGGATTTGGAAAGGAAAAATATGTTTCTCTGCACCAAGCCCTGCTGACTGGTTTCCTACAGTGTTTTAAATGCAATATTCTCAGAAACCTGGCACTGAACCTGAAATTTTCCTATTTCAGGATTTTTTTTCTGCCTCTCTGTGAAGCTTATTCATCATAACTTTTGGATTATATGAGGCAAATAGAGCTTGAAGCTGACCATGAAGTTTTGCATACTTAAACATACAGAGAGTACACTTTGGTTGTCTTACAAAATGAGATGGGTTTCCTGTGATGGAGAAAAATATCTTAATTTATAATTTAAAGCTGAACTGAAAAATACTAAATTTATCTACTAAGAGTATGTGGGCAGCTCTGAGTATAGATTTCCAAACTTCAAAATAATTGAAGCTTCAATCTTAAGTTTATCTTCTTGCAATTATTCAGAGGTGTGACTTCCCTACTAGTGAAACATTGATCTTCTTGCTAGTTAGGCACTTGATTAAAACATGTTAGCATTCATGCTGAATCTACCGTAAAATTACTGAACCCTGGTAATGAATTTATGTTAATATGTTTCTAGTCAGTATACTTGAAAACTAGTGCTTTTTCTCTTATAGAAGAAATCGTTCTGTTTAAATACCATCTACCATGAAAAATCTTTAATTTATATGTATAGGGGTTTTTTTGGCATTGTATTAATAGAACACTGAAGGCATAAGTGTGTTGAGAAACAACAGTTCAGTTTTGCCCGTAGGTCAGATCTAGCTATGTACCTGTTGAGAGTAGAAGAAACTTCACCTACAACAGGTAGAACTCTAGTCTCCCTTTGCTACTGGTTGTTGCAAACTTGGAAGTGCTCTGAGGCCACTGTGCTTTCTACCTGTTCCTTTTGAAGAATATCCCTCTTTATTGGAAGCTTTACTTGTATTAGCTATGCTGGGGGGATAAAGAGTTGAAGTAACTTTTAACCTCAGCTGTTTCACATAATGAGTCTTTATCCTGATGGTTGTTTGGTTACAGGTGTTGGGCTACATGCCAAGAAATGTGACTCCTCTTTTACCTTAGAACTTACCTGACTATGAAGTGAATGTTGCTTTAGACAAAGATCCTGTTGTAGAGACTTGATTTTACAGTAGTTCAGTTGCCATTCTGTTAAAATACATGCAGTAAATGTCATTGTCTTGTTAGTACAGAGTTCCTCTATAGGATACTTTCTACAGTTTTTCTTCCTGTCTAAATGAGAGGGAGGAAAATCAGAGGAAAGATAAGCTGAAGATGCAGGTTATTGCGATTTGAAGCCTGTTAGTTTGGTGACTGTGATTCTTAATGCAAAATCAGTGCAACAGTAGAGTGATCAGAAGCTTGCATATCACTGTGTAGTTTGTTTGGATCAAACAGCTCTAATAATTCATGACTAAAAGTAAAACTTTTTTTGTCTCGGGCAAGCAACTAAAGAGGCCAATAGTGGGAATTTCAAAGTTACGTTCGCTAGCGTGCACTTAAATCTTTTTATGTGATGCAACTCTGAACAGTGAGTATTGCAGGTAGCTGTGGAAGCAGCGCCTCATTTTGATTTTGCGTTAACTGAAGGGAACTGCTAAGAGTTTAATCTGCGTTAGGCAACAGTTCCTTAAAAGGGCTGATAGGTATCAAAGTATTTGAAACAAAAAATGTAATCCCATGGTCAATTTTAGAAAGTATATTTACGTGTGTGTAGTATGTGTTAGAGAGGATTATAATCTCTTGAATTGGCTTTACAGCTGTATGGAATAAAAATGTGTCCTTCCAGTACCTAAATATTTTGTGACTTGTGAGCATATTAATGCTACTTCTATTTTTCTGACACAAGAGAGCCCCTACAGTGGTAACTCCTCCAGGGTTTATTGTCCCTAACAAGGTATCTCTTAAACCTGCTGTGGCTGTAGATTCTAACTTCAGAAACTGCCACTTCACTCCTAATTACAAATGGGAGAGGTGCACTTACTTAACACCTTAAGTAGTTTAATGGCTGTTACTTAGTACCAAGTTGTTTGAACTTTTTAAGTGTTCTTGTGAATGAGAAGAAGCATAATGCATCAGAGCTTGGGTGAGTTTTAGTGTAAGGAATGGTTTTTGGTTAACTCCTGACTTCTTTTTGTTCCTTTTGGCTTTTAGGGAGAGGTTAGCTTAGAATTAGTAAAGAATCTGTAATTCTCTGTTTCTCTCGAAATGTGTTTGGGTTTAGAAGTTGCTTAATTTAAACATTACTTATAAGTGGTAGTAAATTTCAGCCCGATTTGTTTAAATGTTCATTTAAAACCAATCCACAGATAAGAGTAGACTAAGATTTGTAACCTTAAGAAAAGTTGCACAAGTGGCTCTGCCTTCTTTTGAGGTAGTAGGTGTAGTAGCAGCTCATTATTTTGTCCTCTGGTTCCCTACAAATCCCTGAGCAAACTGCTCAATAATGCATTGAGCTATTCAGTTAAAGCGAACTATAGCCACAGGTGTAAAGTTAGGAGCTTTGTGAGACTTTTCCCCTGGTCCCCCACCCTCAGCATTTCAGGTGACTAAAGCCCAGCATAATGAGCCCATAAAGTACAGAGAACATCAGCTGCTAAAGAAAGTGAAATGAAATTGTTGATCCAAATCAGATTCTTGACTTGGTAAGAAAACAAGAGAAAACAAATCTACCTCTGAAAAGGTAAAGCTGAATTCAGATAAATTTCTCCAGGTGGTTGGGAGCATCTTGGTTACTTCACTTAATGTTTTATGTATATGTCTTTTCAGTGAACGGTGCATGGATGTACATGTTGCATGCTGAGAGCAAGTACTGTCTCCTGATACTGAACTGGAGGAGTTTGTGGTCGTGTTGACAAGACTTGCAGGTTCATTGTAGCGTGGTCTCATCGTTAGGCTTTCGACCCTTGTGCTGTGGAAGAGAAAGGAGGTTGTGTGGCAGAAGAATGTAAGTTTTGAAAGAGGGGAAATGTTCCTATAGGTAGTTCCCTCAGTCTAGATTGGTAGCTCTGTATGCTTGCGGACTGAGGAGACCTTTTTCCGAAAGGTAACACAGTAGCTCTTAACAAAAGGAGGGAGGATGTGATGTGGACTGGTTGGGAACTGGGTGGGGACAGGGAAGGTTTGTAATGCTTCTGTGGGTTGGGTAGTAACTTCCCTGTTGGGTATGAGAAGCTTCTTGAAGCTGTTAAGAGACTGTTGGGAAGGTCTGAAGTGAATTATATGCAAACCAATAGCATTATGGATAGGAGAAAAGTTTAAAAGGTAAAATATAACCTGGTGGTGTTTTGTTTTTTTTTAAGAACTATATGATCAAATATTAGGCTCTTTAATAGCCTTTTTGTGTAATGTACCAGGTAGTTTAGAAAATGATATAGAAAAAAAATATAGGAAAACTTGAGACAACTTATAAGACAAAAGGAATATATTTTTCACAGTGTAAATTCCAGCCAGAACAGGACAGATCTAGACTTCTATCACTTAAACAATTTTCAAATGAAAGATGACAGTGAAGCTGATAGGCATAGAAAGGTTTGCAGTGAGGTTCGAGGTGATGTGTTAACCTACAGGTGAAGTCTGGAACACTTCTTAATTTTATTGGTTATCTTAAAGGATACAAAACCAGAACACAGTGAAGAACAACCTTCATTACATAAAACCCCTTTAATGTGACACAGAAGTAATTGACCCCAAATCAAGAGTATGCCAAAATGCCTGTAGTTTTAAGGGTTTACTTGTAGTACTAATATCCTCACTTAAAGCCAAGGCATTTCAGAAAAATAGTCTTAATAGAAGAAAGATCATTAGGGGCACTGTAATAGTAAGGTACAAATTATACTGGAATGGCAGGGCAGGAGTGATAACTATGTATTAAAGAAACAAGGACTTAATTATTTCTGCATGGGAAAAGTGCTATAGGGTTAAATTAGTCATCAGTTACCAGGATTGTATGGTATCAAGTACAGGAGATTTTAATATCAAAATAATAATCTAGGTCTGTATAGATTTTTAACCTGAGAGAGCACTATTCCATTAATGTGGGATATAGAATGACCAAAGAAGACAGAGGAGGTGATAAAACCTCTAGGTCAGAATAGGGAGTTGTTTTGACCAGTGACACACAAACCACACATACTGGTATACAAGTCAGATGATGGTGTGTACTGTGTTTGCTTCAGCCATGCTGAAAACTTTCTTGATGTCTTAATAACAGCACGAGGGGAGGACAAAAAAAACCCAAAACCTTTCCAGGATTGTTCTGAAAAGAAGGTGCTCTGTAGATCTTGAACTTAGTTTGCGGTGACAAGCATCTGAGGGCACACTCAAATAACTGTGGTCGACACCTTAACCAGAGTACAAATTTGAAAGGTACACACTGTGGAATGTGTCTTGTAACTTTTAAAATCACTGTTTCTGAGTCCTGTTTCTCATGTGGGAGAAGGAAGATGAAGGGATAATCATCCCAGTTTTTTCTTGCTGCTTCCCCTCCTGTTCAAAGATAAGTTCTGATGAATAGTGGGAATACTTCTATTTGCTATCTTCTTGCCTTTAGTAGTTGTGTTTAGCTCCCCAGCTAATAGGTGTGGTCATGGATCTGGATGCTCCTAATGGTTTGACAAATATCTTGAAAATCAAAGTCTGTTTTTCTTTGCCACCTGTATTTTAGTGGATCAATGTATTTTTCTAAAGACTTGCTTCCTGCTGCAGTGTAACACAGTCAAGCAGAAAGCTGCTGCAGTGGATCTCGTGTTTCCAAGTGCCCCAATACGTTAAAGTAGGTCGAAAATTGCATAAGATGCCATTACTGGAAACTGCTGTAGGCTGACTTGCATATAGAACCTCAGCTGTGCAACTAGCAAATGCACTCTGACAAACAGAAATGCAGCCATGACTTAAAACACAGCAAGATAGCTCTCTGAAATCTCCCTAGGACATGAATGGCTGTTGGAATCATGAGATGTCTTTGCCCCTTGAGTTCATGTTCCTGCTGTCTGCTGAGCTGGGGTCGCCTGCCTGCACTTGTCAGAGGTTTCGCATTGTTTGTGTCTGCAGGGAGCTCAGGCACAAGGCTCCTTAACTCGTTCTGGATCACAAAATATGTATTCTGTATTTTGCTGCTTACCAAGCTCCTCCTAAGAACAAACATACATAGCACAGTGAAAATCATGCAAAGTTAAAAACATATAATAGCTCTTCTGCTGACTGAAGAGCTGCTGGTGGTTAGTAATGAGCAATGGCAGTTTGTGGAGACAAGTGCAGAAGTCTCTGCAGTTTGTGCACATGGGAGCAGCCATTGCTCTTCAGTCGAACACTGATGTGCCCTGTGGAGCACTGAGCAGAGCCCGGTGCTTGTGTTTGCCCTCCTTTGAAGCACTGTTTAATACCTTCAGCACAGAGGGGAAACACATGCCTAGGTATCCAATTTATTTAGTATTTTACCTTCTTTATAGAGTTACAAAAACTCGGAGTAGGAAAAAAATAATTCTGGAAATAGGTACTGTTGCCTTCAAGAGCTCATCGGTGTGTATTCTTTTTGTGGCGTGTGTCCGTCCTGTACCCATGAAGCTGGGCTGCCTTGGTTAGCCGTGGCTCTTGGCCCACTCTGTTCCCGTGCCCTTGTACCTCTTCACCACATCGGGCAGCACTGAGAACAGAGTGTGGGCTACTTACCTTCAGGGGTTGTATGTTTTAAGAGTCTGAGCACTGGTGAGGGCAGTCTTCTGGTTTGGTGGTTTTTTTCTTTTTTGTTTGTTTGGTTTTTTTTTCTTCTTACGACTGATATTTTCATATCTTTTTCTAACACAAGTTTAACTGGTTGAATAGAAACAAAAAACCCCTCCCAATTTGTGGGATTATATCCATTAGCAATCAGAACGGGCATATTTGGCTGTAATTATTTTAATGCAGTATATTTGCTTTAACTGTGAACAGTTTATTAGTTGTAAAATATACCATTTGATGGATGCGTTTTTCCAAAAATTTGAAATAGGTGTACTCCTCTGAATGAATTAATGAGACCTATGTCTGAGTCTGGCAAGAATTCTTTGGACTCTGCAATTATTTATGAAAAATCTGTGGCAACCAGTACTGCTTTATTTCCCACAACTGTTGCAGGTCTGGTGATATACCCCTATTGTTGTCATGCCAATCACACATTTCCTATATTTAATTAGATAAATAGATGGCTCAGTAGCAGTCAGGAACACACACAATCACACAGTTACACGGGCTGGAAGGGTCCTCAGTTAAGGTACAAACCTGATCAGGTGTCTGCCGGGGGAAAAGCTTCTGCCGGTCATTTGCTGCTCAAAGACCAACAGATCTGATAAATGCTCTGATATAGCTGACTCAGTCATTTGGCGATGGCCCTAGACAGGATAGATCTATCCCATTCAATCTTAATTTAATAGTCTTGCTATACTGCCTGACGTCAGAAAACTGTAGGTAGGATCTCGGCAGAACATGAATAAAGTTTGTAAGCCTAGAATGTTTCCAACTTGCCTTTAGTCATGCTGATGAGATTATGATAAAATATCAAAGGTGAGAAGGTTCCAAAGTAATAACAACAATGAAAATCCTGGGCTTTCCAGGGGCTTACATCAGAAGGGCTAGCCTGACTGCCAACAGCTGTACTCATCTACATCTCATACAAAGTTATCTTGTTAGAGATACGTGTAGCAGCTTCTTCTAGAATTTGGTTAATTTACTAGTAATAATGTTTAATTACTTTGTTATGGTAATGTGAAATGTTATCTTAGTGTTAAGATGATTAGAACTAAAAATAATAAAAAAAAAGAGGTCTCCCTCAAAGGCTGTTTTGCAAGCACTGGATCTTTTCCCATCTTGAAGTTTTTGTCTGCAGATTCTCCAGAGCTGCTTGTATTTTTTGAGTCTGCAATGTATTTAAAACAGTTAAGGTTTTTCACTTTGAGGTTCACTGCCTATTAGATCTAAGTGTTTAGCTGAATCACTTATTTTTTTCCCCAATTAATACCATGTAGATTTGACACATTTCATATTAATGTATTCTGTCATAATTATTCTGTATTACTCTGAATTTTGAAGTAACGATCCTTCTTCCTCATGGTGAGAGGCCCTGAATTTCATAAATACTGTCAGGGAGTCCATATAGGGACCAGTCCCAGGCACTGCTGCAGAAGGCTTTCAAAGGAGAATAGGTTAAAGCATCTATTGGAAACCCTGGATTTTGACCACTTTTTGTTAATTGTTTTAAAATAAAAATAGAGTCTTCCTCCCCATCAGTGCCAGCTGAAATCACCTGGTGAAAGACACACCTGACAAGTCATCTTGCACTGATCTCTGTGTGAGGGGGGATCTGCTGTTGCAGGCTGCTGTGAACCAGCAGGTTTAAGGGGTTCGGTGGGGTGACAAGGTGTTTCCAGTCAAGCTTTGCTAATTCCAAATTCTTCAAAAATATAGAATGTTTGTAAAATGGTTGATTTAGCTTTTATTTGCCTTCTGGTTCGGAGTCTGTTTAAATCCCATATAAGGAGGGTTCTATGCAAGTAAGACTTGTTACTGCAGAGCTGAGTCACAATTGTGCTCAGCTGTGGCAGTGCTGGCGCTCCCCCCAGGCAGCCTCGCCGGCACTTCGAGAGACGAGAGACCGCGCTGCAGCCTCCTCCGCTGCTCCTTTGTCTTCACTCTGAAAAATGTAAAAAAATACATGTTAAACCCACCGTTGGCTGGAAACACCCGGTGCAATGTAATGGCACCTGACCCTCTCTTAACGCTTCCAAAGTTGGCTTTTCGCGCTCATTTCCCAGAAAGCACTGTCGCATTTTGAGTTTTTGCTCTGCCCGGCCGGGCTGGGACAACGAGCCACCTTGGTCACCCGGAGGGGCTGAGCAGGTCCAGCCTGTGTGTGTCTGGTAGAGCTGTAAAGAGGAGGAGGCGGTCAGTCCGTGGTTCCAGGCGCTGCGTTTCCACCGTATTCTCTGCGGGTGTGGGGGAAGACGTGCAAAGCAAGTGATAACGCAGGCACGAAAACTCGAAATGTGACTGTGCTTTCTGGGAAATGAGCGCAAAAAGCCAACTTCGGAAGGCTTGAGAGACGGTCAGGTGCCGTTACATTGCACCGGGTGTTTGCAGTGTGATGCAGATGTCCTGCCTGCCGTAGGTCAGCAGCCTGTTCTGCCTTTGTGTCTGTTTATGGTCCCAGTCAGTCTGCAGAGCTCTGGGGCAGCGGGCGCTGTGAAGAGCAGACTGAGCTGGTGAGCACGTACCACTGAAACACCCGCAAAGCACGGAGAACCAAAGACACGATATACCCTAAAGAAAGGGATGCAGCTTTTGGAGAGGAGAATAATATGGTTGGCGTGGTCGTAAGTTGTTCTGTGACAGTAGATTTAAAGCACAAGAACTGTCCGTTAACAAAATACATGAACATGCAAACCCCTCTTTTTCTGATACTTAACTAAGGAGTGGCCTTAAAACATGCTGGCAACAGTGGAAGCTCCACTTTTATTATTACAACCCTTACCTTTATCCCAGAGCAGCTTTCTGTAGGGTACAACATGGGCAATTGCAGTGTGTGAGGTGGCTGTGGTGAGTTCGCACCCGGCCTCACCTTCCAGGAACTTGTTCTTGTCCGTGCCCTCAGCCTAGTCCTGTTACAGAGAGCTCCGAGTGCTGTCTAATCTCATTCTGGAAGGCCAGAGGCTTAAATTTTATGCAGGTAAATGCTACGACATTTTCCCATCATTTGTGTGGTTTACTCATTTGAAATGTTTTTTAATTCCTACGTGTGCCAAGAAATCTGTCTTTGTGGTGCTTATTTATTAAAAATAACTTGTTTATGCCAGCAGCGGCTGGAAAGATGTAGCCTGCTGGTTTTTACGTACTATGGTGTTAAACAGGAATTTTATTTAATATTTGAAAAATAATGTACAATTAATGCTGATAGATTAATTATGTGTAATATTTGTGTATTGCCATTGCTGCATAACCTGGACTTTAATGTCATGATGATGAAAACCTGGGTTAGCACAGGTCATTTGAACCAAAGGAGTATTGGTCTCATGGTTTCATGTATTGTAAAACAGTGGTGCTTAGATAATTTTGCCATTTTGTAGCTCTGTCTGCTGCCTTATGCTGGAACAATATGAACCCTTCTGCTTGCCAGGGCTTCTTCCTTTGGATGTCATCTCATTGTTGCAGGTTTTTATGTCACTGCCTGCTCAGCCATGCCAGGGACAATGGTTTTCAGTTGTGGTTCATGGATCTGTGAGTTCTCTGCATGACTGGTGAGGGATTCTCGCAGTGTCCAAGATCAAGCCTGCAATCCGTTGTCTGGGTGGCAGCTGTTAGGAACTCGCAGGCAGGAATGCAGACCCTTCAGCAACTTGGTTTTTTCGGTATGACAGACTTGTCTTAGCCATTGTGACAGAAGCACTCTTTATCCTGTGAAATATGTAGGAATGGTTTGTGTTTTGTTACCCTTGAACGGTGGTTTCAGCAAGGGGACAGTCCCAGTGGTTTTTGAGGTTTTTGAGCCCTTGAAATGATCTACAGTAGGAACAATGGAATAGCAATTTGGTACTAAGTAGGAGCGGAGGAGCAGGGACGCGCAGCTCCGGCGCAGGGCAGGCGCGCAGCAGCGCAGCTCAGCCGTGCTCGGGAGCAACCCGCACGAGTCACACGCAGACGGGGCGTCACTCGTGACAGTGGACTTCCACAATGAAGTATTGTGCAGATTTATCTCCTATCCTACACTTGGGCTTGAGACAAAGTTTAATGAATAATAAACCTACACAAATTTTGTGGTTTTCTGGTTTCCCTGAATGTTTTGAGGTCTTTTTGCTTTCTAAGAGAATGTCTGTAATTCAGCAAAATAGAATTTTAAAGGCTATTTTTTTAACCAAGGAAAAGATTTCTTGTTGTCTTAATGTTTCTGGTGTTATTCTTAGCACAGAGCACCTCAATGCTGCAGCAGTTACCATTGCTTGATTTCTTTTTTTAGAAAACATACACAGTTATGTGAAGAAAAATATAGACGTTTGTATGATGCTGTCATACTGGAGAGTCAAAGAAATTCTAACCAAAAGCATTTGTAATTTCAGAGGGAGCTATTTTCAGACTTCTCTGTTCTTAAGAGAACCATGTCAAGAACTTCTTCCTTAGAAGAAAAATAGTAACAGGGCTGTATGCTTTATCATTTTCTCAGTCTCTATGTTGGGTTCCTGGGGAGGAGATCCCCAGGTGGAAACACAGCACAAAGAAACAAAGCAACTTAAACCAAAACCCTGTCCTTTTAAATTCTTTAGAGGAGAGTATTTATTCCAACCAGTTTCAGCATAGTTCAATATTGCAGAATCCTTCTGGTAGCAATTTATGTAGCACTGACACAAAAGGAGGTACAGATTTTTAACTTTTATTTTTTTTTTTAAATAAGCAATGTCCTTATTACTGAGATAAAGACTGTAGCCTCTCATTCCTTCAGTTGTGTTTCTTGCCCATAAAAAAACCACTTAATGAGGTTTTAGACAGTTATCTGGGGCTAACTAGAATGTGCCCAATCTATTAATGAAAACGCCTTCCCAAATACGCCAATGCATTTTAAATGAAAGGGGTCTGTGCTAGAGTTTCTATTTATTACACAAGAAATAATTTACAGTTCTCCAGGTGGTTTCCTATTGTCTTTTAACCTTTGCTTACAGCTGGTTTGAGATGAAAAATATTTAGTCATGTGTCTTCTGTGCATGTGGGGAAAAACAAGCACTGTGAAATTACTTGGTATTTTTATATTTCATAGAGTTGGAAAACCAACACAGATGATGAAGAGGGACTGTATTTAATGCTTCCATAGTTCTTATTGTTTGGATTCTTGCTACCGAAACATGGGAAGGAGGTTGGAAGGCTGTAAGTTCAGAGCTCATCGGTGTTTGCACGGTGTCCACAGGCCAGGGGGGTTAGCACAGGACAGCAGGGAGGCACAGAGGAGACCCCGTGAGCTCCCTCCTCACAGACTTGACTGCTCAGTAGAAGGACATCACACTTCTAAGGAAATGGAATGAGAAAGCCTGTGTAAAACATGCGTTCGATTCAATGTGACATCATTCTGAGGCCTTCTCTTAGGTGTAGTCTGAGTGCATGTCTTGCTGAGATAGAGACAATAAGATTCCTAAACATTTTGTGAGTTATTGTGTCAAAATGTAACCAGTTCAGAAGTCCAGCATCTTTCCCTGGATAATGCTGTAGTAACTTTCTCAGAGTGGCAAACTAACAAATGAGGCTGCAATTGCTAGATTTTTATATTTATTTTCAAAACACCAAAGGATGCAATATTTCCTGGACATTAAATCAAAAAGTAGGAGAGTCTGTTGTTCGATTTTTTTATGAGGTACATATACCATCAACATTAACCCTCAGCAACTTTTTTTCCACAGTGTTTTTTGCAAAAACAAGCCCAATCCTGTTGCCTTGAAATTCTTTTATTCAGTTCTTCTACAGTTACGTTTTACATGCCTGTTCACAGACAGCTGGATGTTTTTCTCCCAAGCGGACATAGTTTTCACTTCAGTCAGAGCTGTTTGCTCCCCACCCCCGTTTTGCAATGTACAATTCACACTTGCAGCATTTTCAGTAAACATAGGATCAATTGAGTATACAGAAATAGCTTCTTCTATAAAATTTCCATTAAAAAAATAACAAGTTTTTATTTACAAAGTGTTTGCTACTTCAAAGTAATATTTCCTATTGGTTCAAATATACTATTTGCGAATGCCAGTGTTCCTATTAGGAAGGTAAAACTTTGTATATATATTTTTCTTTATACCTTTGTCAGTGTTTAACGCACATATAATACTACCACATTCTTTTTTACACTACTCCTAGCCATGTACAATGTGGTAGTAGAAATTAACACTATTTGATCAGGACAAAAAAAATCAGCGTAGCTTAATAGCAGTCTTTCTGCAAAAATAAAACTTTAGTTTATAATTTAAAGGTATCTGGAAAGCAATCTATGGAGAACTCAGGAATATGCAGGAAGTTGTTTAAAAGATGAATGGGCAACTTTGACGTTCCCAAAGACATGGGAGTTAAGCAGAAGGGAGAAAAATTTCTGCCAAAGTGTTTGTGTGACACTTTATGCCAATACATATGTTGGGGGAGGGGAGAATAAGAGTGGATTAAAAAATTAATTAAAACTTCAAATCCCATATAGTTAGCATCCTCATAAAATGGATTTGTCAGTGCTTATTTTCTTCCCACCTACCACATTTACAAACCCTCCTTTGAGTTCAGCATTGAACGAGGTCATAAAAATAGCTTTCTCCATGTTCTTTAAAAAAAAAAAAAAAGTCTCCATTAATTTAAAAGTTAATGGACCTTCAAGTGGTTCCTGCATTTTAAATAGAAAAAGGAAGTGTCTCCACAACTTGCTTCCATGCAGAATATAGATTTTTAAAAGTGCTACTGTGGCGGGGGGACAGATGGACGGATGGAGCTGCCGTCTTATCGCACACTGCACGTTGCGGTGGCTCTGTAACGTGGGTTGTGCACGTCAGCGTTAGCTCAGTGCTAGGGGGTCGAGCTATTGCCAGAGCAGAAAGAAGTGCCAGCGGATGTGCAGCGGGTACAAACGGTGCCGGCGCCTGCCGGCACTTACTGCAGACAGCGCGGGGGATACGATACGCACAAGGGCTGGGGCCGGGGTCCCAGGGTGCTATTTGCAGCCAGGAGCTGAGGAATGAGGATGAACTCATACTCAAGTTCTTACAGGTTAGTTCAAACTAGGATTAATTTTTTCACAGTAGGTGCTTGTGAGATGCAGTGTCGTAACATTTGCATATATTCTCTGAAGTATTTTTCATATATACAGCCTGGCTTTAGAGACCAGGGAATGTGCCAGAAACTTGTGTGATGGGTTGTGATTCAGCTGGTGTTTTTTGAGGGAAATTCTGGGAGATCCACTTAATCTCTCATTAGTGTAACCAAAGCTACTAATTGTTAAATTTACGTTAGGGATTTAACAAAACCATCAGAAAAAATGGAGACCAATTTTGTGGACTTACTTTTTTCTGGTCAATGTTTTAACATTTGTGGCTGTTCAGAATAATTGTATGTGACCTAAAAATGTCAATGGGAAGGGCTATGGATATGTGGTGATTTTTTCCTCTAGAACTGCCTCGGTCTTATGGGTGGTGCCATTGCTGCTTCATGGAAGGCATAAGAACCAGACAGTGCTAGGGATTCATTTCTGTTTCAGCCTGGATAATAAGAATAGGCTAAAAAGAAGTCACACTTAGAGACCTATTTTGTCTCAGAAAAAGATTCCTATATACTGCATAGATGAATTTGATTTATATATACAACTGAAGTTTTACATAGCTGCATCCTGCTGTCCCCTGGTGTTGATATATCTAAACTGCCTAGGCCTGGAGAGCACTGAGTGTTTAAGAATGGCATTTAGAGGAGTCAGCAGATGAAATAGTTGCCACTTATTCTAGCCAATACTAAGAGCTGCACATCTGGGCTGCTGGGAGGTTGCTGCATCTGCTTGGAATTATGGCCTTCTTACAGAGACACAGAGCCTGCTGCTCTTATTGGAGAAAGGAAAAAAATTAAGTTATTCATTTGCTCCATATTGTTCCTAAGTGGGGGGCTTTCTCCCGGGATTTGGATGGTTAGATGTTTCTTCTGCACAATTTTGTACAAGGATTTGTTGTGTCCTGCAGCTTAGGTGGATATCCTAAATGTTGGATTCTTGGGTACTGTCAAAAAAGATGTAAGCAGAAAGAAAACATTTTGGTTTTGCCTGATCTTTGGGGTAGGCCAGACAAGGTGTGAGCATTAAAGATGTATAATGAATATGCACTCTCTGAGCAGCTGCGATAAACAGCGCCTTCAGTCGTTACTGTCAGACTGCTTTTATGAGCATTTCCTCACCTAACTGTCAGCACCAGCTGATTCGGGAACTTGGTTAAGTCTAAGGAATGAGAGTTTCAGGAATTTTCACGGTATCAGGATTTGGTTATATGAACACCTGCCAGCAAAAAAAAAATAAGTATTTAGAGCTGTTAACATGCTTGCAAGAGTAGATGTGTGATAATCAGAAATTACAAATGATTTATTAGCATATTGCCTCTAGACATAAGTCAGAATTCAAGAAGTAGCATCTTTTAAAAAAAAACCAAACTCCACAAACAGACCAACAGTCCTTAGCCTCCTCCCTGGTCATCAGTAATGCTGCAACAGGCACCGTTTCCCAGGGCTGAAGGTTTAGACACCTTCAGCTGTACAATATACCAGGCCTTGGAGTAACTCAACTGCAGCATTTATTTCTATAAAACTAATTAAGCTTGTAGTAAAGCAGAAGGATGTCACCTCGAAGTATGACTATTACTAGAACTTTTTAAATAAAAACTTTAAAAAGCTCATATAGCCTTTTCTCAGCTGCTTTATATCTGGTTATTTAAAATACTTATGTCCCTGAGAGAGTCTTGTAATGAAAAGATATAAACTAGGTGGGTTGGTCAGAAAATAGCTTGTTTTGTTTGTTTACTATATACCATAGCCTGTGGTTACTAGCTTTGTTTTTAAATGAATCCAACCCCCAAATGTCTTTAACTGACCGAAAGGAAAGTCTTCTCAATAAACTGCCTGGATTATTTTCAGCTGAACAGAGCCAGTTAATTATAAAAATTAGTATTTCCCAGTGTTCAAATGTGATTAAGTTTCAGCTGTGTGCTTGAATTAAAACGGTGGATATGGTCAGAAGAATGAGCACTTGACGTTTAAAACCTTACCTGTAGAACGCTAAATTCAAGCATTTTATGTATGAACTTGTGGTTGGTTGGTTTGGTCGTCTTCTTAAAAATTAAAATGTGGTTATTAGGCCTTTTTACATACTGTTACTTCAGGCTGACTTAGCTGATCAGCACAAGTCTTTCTGTGGGTATTCTGTGTACTCAGGAATTTCCAGCAGCTCAAAAGGATTTGGAGCATTTTTAAGCTATAGTTCAAACTAACCAAAACCCTCAGCCAAAATAGAACTATCTACAGTGTGGCATGTACTAGGTTTAATGAAGTTGGTTAAAATCCTGCCTTCAGTTAAACTGGTATTAGTTTTTAAATATATACACTTTCTTAGATTGGGTGGATTATTGCCATTAATTCCAGTGTTGAAATGAGAAGACTGGCACACCTTAATACAATTTTAAAAACCAAAATCCACAAACATTATGTCAGATTTCCACAAAATAGAAAAATGCTGTCTCCCACTCAGATTTTTTTTTTGTCTAGTTTGTGGTGCTGATGAGTTTTTTCCAAGTCAAATTTAGATTTTTCAAGCGCTATAAAGTAAGTCCAGAAATAAAGCTGTTTACTGCAATCTATGTAGAGCATTTACATGCTCAGAAACATGACATGCATGTAAATGTGAACTTTGTCTTATAAGAAGAGATACCATCTAGTACCGGTTGCTACTTGTTTCATACCAATGGATGTTGAGTGTTGCACGAGACAGGAGGGGCTGATGGTAACTGAATAGAAAATGGGAAAACCAGTCATGCTGCTGACCGTTTAATTCCAGCAAGTACCTGCTGCTGGCTCCCAGAGGGAGAGCAGCCCTCCCACACACCTGCCATTAGCTTAGGGGGAGCTGTGTGGTTGCTTAATATTCTCAATCCCTTTGTTGCTCATAGTTGGTGAGAGCTCAATTCAGATGCAACAGCTGCATTTTGTGAGGTCTTACATGTACCTGTTGGTTTTGTGTTTTGGTTGGTGGTTTTTTTTTAATATGTCAGCTAAGATCAACAAGAGTGATTGAAAGGCTTGCCTGAGATCATACACAAGTGACTATGGCTGGTTAAGGTGTAAAATTCTCCTGGTTCCCATAATTTAGTGTAACCACAAGACCACAGTGCTTTAGTTGCAGTTCATTCTTAACTGGAACTTGGCACAAAGAATCCCAAGGAAATAATTTCCTTTTGAAGTATCTTTGAAATGTTCTAACTTGTTTTGTCCTTTGTATTCAACTTCATAGTTTCAGAAAAATAATTTTTAAAGAGTTAGTTCAACTGTCTAAATAAATGTTATGTGCTCCTAGATTATTATTTATGTTAAAAGATGATAGTTTGAAGTTTGCCAACAAGCAAGTAGTTGTGTAATCTGCTGCTTTGAAGGACATGGATATCAATGGAAGGAAGATATCACTGAATATCTCCCTCCTGTAAAGCAGAAGGTACACTGACTGCTAATAAAAAGCATTTTTCTTTTTACATAGATCTTGAGTGGGAAATGTGAAGAAAGTATAAAGTTAAATGTGCCCCTAATGTGGTGGGGAGGGGGAAATAATAACTTTAGAAAATGTTCCCCTCTTTAAGAGTTCCTTACGATCCTGCATGTATCAGGTATCTTTGATCTGCCTTCTCCAATAAATGCTGACCAAAAGTTTTTAAGAAAACAATGGGTTTTTAAGAATAAAAGCAATTATCTGTTTGAATGAAATGTCATTTATGAAGCTGACAATTCCATAGTAGTATGCCTGCGGTATCTGTTACCTTCTCCTCCTCTTATTTCACAAGTAAGCCACGTCAATCAAGTGCATTGACTCAGCAAGCATATTATTTATTATTTTGTATTTGTAAAGCTTTTCTTCCTGTAGAGGTAGTGTTACAGATTTGGTTGAAGTGAGGTGGTGTAAATCCCTTAGACTGGTGTTGCCTGTGAGCTGTGAGCACAGGACAGTCTTAACAGTCTTGCCCAGAGGGTGAGTAACACGGTAGGCATGTAAGAATTCTTTTAATTTGTGCATTTGCAACTTGTTTGTGTAAGATAGGTCTACTTGCTCAGTCAAGAGCTGTACCTAAATAATGGTGCTGCCCTGTCTCTCAAATGCAGGAGTTCCAACTATCTGTAAAAAGTTTCTAAATTTTTAATGCAAACACGCAGGCGTGCTTGTACGCTCCTCACGGTTTTACCTGTCCTATCTGCAGCCAGGCGTGTGCCAACTCCTGTGCGACAGCCAGGGAGCTTTTCAGCTGGAGCCTCAGTTTACCTCATTAGCTCAGGCTTGCTGCCTGAGTGCAGGTTTGTCTGTACAACAGCACGTGGACTTACCCCACGCTGCGCTGGAGTAACGGCCACAGGACCCCCAGGGATACATTGCTCAAGCAAATGTATTACATGCTGCCTGATCTCATACCTAAATAACAGAGCCAACATCATGGAGCTCTGAGAGCGAACACACTGGTACTCAGCAGCAGGTCAACTATTTACATGCAGTATAAAAACTAAAAAGAAGTATCACTATTTTAAACTAGATTTACCTAATTAAAAATAGTTAACTTCGAGACTAGGTATTTACTTCAAGACTAGTTAAAATACTGAATGTTAGAACACCATGGGAAGAGTACAGTGTATTTTGCTTTGGTTTTGGTTTTTTTTGTTTTTTTTTCAAAGGTCTTTATGATTGGATGTGACGTTAACTACAGAACACGGAACCTCCTGTTGCAAGTCTAATTTAACGCTTCAAATGGGATTCACGTTGTGTGGTTTTCACCACAAATTATTTTAAGAAGTGGTTTGATACTACTATTTTTCAAAGGCACATCAAGGTGAGTGCCACAGGGGATCATTTTAAGCAAGTTAGTTTATCATAATCCAAGCTGACAAGAATGCAAAACATGAAATTATGGGTTGTTGAAATTTAATTTTTTTCGTAAGAACCTCAACCTATGACTTTGAGAGTTATGTGACCTGCCCACCCTAAATTTGAAAATGCTGCTTGAAAACATGCTGCCTGAGATCCTTAACATAAAGGCCTTCTTAAAAAAAACACAACACATGCTATAAAATCAAAGGGATTACAGAGTTAGAACAGTAAAGGAGGAGCTATACTGGATACACTATAATATAGAAATACAATTTTTGAACTTTTTTTCCTTGAAAAAAGCTGGTGCAGAGAATACTGCTGTTTTTATCCTGACAGTTTAATAATGGCTAAGTATAATCATTTATAATAAATTAGATCTGCAGTATAAATGAACTTATGAACCTTTCAAGAGACATACCTAGTGTTTTAGAGTATCTAAAATGGATTTAAACTATTTCAAGATTCATTTAATCACTTGCAATTTATATTACTTTAAGAATCTTCTATACAGCAAGTTGAACAGAAAAAAGCAAACATTCTAACAGCCCCTTTTCCCTAGAACAATTTTCATATAAGATAGTTTTAAATAGCTATTTTAGCACATTCACGTGTGCTCTCTCCCCCTTTTTCTAAAGGTAGCACAGCCAAAAGACAATGCAAGAATTGGCATTTGTTGACTGACTCTGTTTTCTTCACCATCTGGTAAAGATAAGGGGAAGACAGACTTGAGACAGAATGTCCCAAAATGGAAAATGTGAACTTGATGTTTACTTTGCCCAGTCTCCAGGGACTTTGTTCTTTTCCTTGGTTATAGCTGATAGAAACCCACTTTGCACTGTGTCTGCATGTCGCTCTGTGTTCAGTTACAAAAAGTTTTCAGTTTCAGCTGTGGATGAATCTGCTTTGAAGCTTCCATTTTGCTTTACTGAACACAGTGGAAACCAAGGCAAGAAACTTAAGTAAAATCCGAACAGGAACTCCTGTTCAGAATATTTATGAGCAGCATTTTGTATATTCCATTTTCTACTGTCCTTATTCTGGGGAGGAAGAATCCTCATCTTCATCCTCTTCATCTTCATCATTGAATGAGCATGGAGTTTCTCCCCGTGACTCAGAGTAGCGTGATGCTGCGCTGCTGGACTGTTGACTGCTAGGGGCAAGAATCTGCCCGATTGCTAAGGCCACTTCAGCATCCAAACACAACCCTGGATTCTCACTATCAAAACAACAGAAATGTCGAAGTTTAGAGGATTTCTCAGGAAGTTTTAAGCTTTCTTTTTGGCCTCAGCTTTTCCTTTAGTTACATAAATGCTACTAACAAGGAAAAATCCAAAAGCTTCACATTTAACACAGCTAATAGTTATGAAAACTGCTAAAATATTGGAAAGTTGCATAAAGGTTATTGCGTGGCTTTTTTTTTTTTGGTACTAGTAGAATTGCTCAAGCTGAAGAAAGCTTAAAGAATAAAACCATCACACTTTTGTCAATACATGGAAATGTTTGGAATATTAAATTAAGCTATTAAATGCCATGAGGAAGAATCCGTTCCAGAATAACCCCTCCTTCCATTTTTTTAAGGTACATGTAACCTCCAAGCAACATATGGTTGTTGAGGGATTTTTTTTGATTGGGTTTTTGGTGGTGGTGGTTGGTTGCTGGTTAGTTTTTAATTTAAAATTATTATTAGACTCTGTGGACTAAACATCTTTCATGAAAGCTTAAGCAGTAGTGCATTTAGACACTGAACAGTCTTTTGTAGTCTTCCAAAGTATTATACTGTCAGGCTTTTTCCACATGTAATTACCTATTTGTAGTTCATGCCCAGGCCGGAATTTAAGGTTAATCAGAAAAACTCTTTTAATAAGAAAGGCTTGGAAGTGATTCTATTCTTTTGAAACACAGATACAAAATAGCTAGTGTGTTCAAAATTCAAAGCATATTGATTTGACCTTTCAAATATAATTATCAAGGAAGACAGAATAAGAGACTTTTTAAAAATCAAAAATCAACAATAATAGAAAACATCTCATTTCCTGCATGTAAACAGTATGAAATAGTGATGTTACTGAAAGTACCACAAGCATATGTTGCTTTCTTTGAATAAAAAAAAAATTTTATTTACCTTGATTTAGCATCCGAAGTGCCTCCTGCTACCTCTAACTGTGAAACTGCTTGTGCTGAACTTGAAAGTAACCCTTGGTTAATCCATGAAAATCCTGCAGACATATCTAGAAGACACCATAATTGTATTTACGATAGTTACTTCATTTTTTCTTCCTTCTACAATCTTAAACTTTGCATTCTCTTGACAGCGTACTGCCTAGCACAGGGACTGTTTTAAGGAGGTTGTCACAGCCACGTAAATTGGCTCTTTGTCCATGGGGATTCACAGGGTACTTTGTTTTGTGCTGTGGAGACTTGTTAGCAGAAGCTTTGGAACACAGCACAAACCACTAATAACTGGCAGCTTTAGGGTGATCTGTGAGGCTGGAATAGACAAGAATAGTTGAATATGGACATAGCTGGATGGCTTTCATTAAGATTGCCCTAAATGCAGGTTTGTTTTTACAGAGAACATGTTCTGACAGTCTCCAGTCTTCACAGGAGGAGGCCAAACCGTGTGGAATATCTGTGTTGTACTTACGTTAATGAAGTGGATTAGAGAGGTATCAGTGTTGTTTCCTGGTCTTTTGAAGGAATGTACCTGTATGCACATGCTTAATATTCCAGAAGAATAACAAGTCACTGCTAGTAATCTTGCATTTTATTAACATTTTGGGATAATAGGTTTTTTTTTTGAAGAGCAAGGTAAAGTATGGATTTTATGCATAAGGCAGAAAGAAGGTTCATAGATGCATATCCCTGCTTTATACTTTAGTTGCCCTACATTTCTAAATTTTATTTTCCAGTGGGCTCTGAGGAGCCAGGGAAAAGAGGAAGTTTGTGAAAGATGGGGAGTTTAAGAAGCCATTTGCTGTCTGGAAAGGAATGTCAAAATAGAAGTCTGCCTACAATGAGAAGCCTTACTACTTCTAGCAGAGCAGATAAATTACTAACAGCTACACGTAGGAACCAGGGACAACAGCTTGGAAAAAACTTCCAAAGGTGGTACAGTCCAATCTAAGAGTGGCATCCTTGTTATGAACTAGACATTTCTTTCAGTAGATAGACTTGGTAGAGATTTGTACTTTACATGAGAAGGCTGTAAAGGAATACCTGCACTAGCCTTGAGTCATTAATGCACAAGTAGAAGTGCTGCACAGGATTACTGATGATAGCTGAACGAGCTCATTCATTCAATTGATACTCTTATCTCTTCAGTTCTAACTCCAGCCCACTTTCCAGTCCAGGCTTATTATGCAGGTACATCACAGAGCACTTCTTCATGCAGGGACGAATAACAAGTGGTGTAATCTGGAGGTCCTAAACTGCATCACTTTCTCTGCCCACTGCCCTAGTGGGATACACACAAGTGGGATGGTGTTACCGCAACTATTAGTGCCCCAGAACTTTTATTTCCTGCTTTTTCTCATCTGTAGTCTCCTTTCTAGGAGTGAAGACTCAGCTGACGAAGGCAGGACTTGGTTTTGCATTAAATACCGGACATACAGATGCATGGCTTAAAAGGCACAGGATGTTACTTTGGATATGGTTCTACAAGAGTTTATGCTTATCGCAATCAGTTCCATATTTCTTTTTGTCCTCCTCTACACTTGAACTATTCCAGTTTGAGTCCTTAGCTAGATAGTTCTACACGCTAAATTGTCAGAAACTCATCTGCCAGATAAAAAGCCTGCAGTTTTGTACCCTGAACCAGCTCATTAAGAGGGCAGAGGAAAGTAACTGTGTCAAAATGAAGAAATGGGTAGCAATGTGTAATTAGGAGTATGACCCTGGGATGCCATCTTAATCTGGTGCTTAGAAATAACATTGCTCTTTCCATGGTAAGAGCTGGCAAGTCTTGTGGTTGCAGTGCAGTCTGTTGTATGTCTATCATTTTTTCTGAATTACTGATTTAGCTAAAGCAACACTTTAAGGTTAACTTTTACTATAAGTTATAGTTAAGCTGCTGTGTTCTCCTGCTCCCTTTTGGGAAACAAGATCAAATCATGTCAGTTTTAGAAGTCTGCATCAATTATGAGAGTCAAGCAACAGAAAAACGTGTTACAAACATCATTTAAGATAGATATAATATTTTTGTTTATGGTGTTAATATGAAATACTAAGGTATTTAAAATGTACTAATTTCAGTGAATGTAACTAAATTCTGATTTATATCCAGCAGTGTTTTGACATCATAAATGTTAAGCAACTGTTTCATTCTTAATTCCCTCACATAGTAAAATCAAGAATACAAACCAACATGTTCAGCTTCCTGATTACTTAACTATATTTTTCTTACCAGAACAAAATATCATTTTTAATATAAACCCTGCATTTAAAATATCCTGAAGATTAAATGTTGCCAACAGAAGAGAGTTAACTTTAGGAAAATTTTTTAAAAATTAAGTCAAATATTTGAAGTTTCCAACCTCCCTGTGTGAAAGACACAGTTTTATACTACTGTAATTTAAACAAGACCAAAGCCTAGTTAGTAGAGAAGTCAGGGCAACAGCTTTGTTCCCACTTCCCTCAAAAATGAAGGTCTGTATTCAGTAATCCATTGGGTAACACTTCCTTTACAAATGAAGCCCCTCCAGAAACTTGAAAAATCTTGGGCTAATTTTAAGCTTTGTGTCGAGCAAGAAGGATGCAGTCTGACAATAACTAAAGCAAGTGATTATAAATTTTAGCAGCTCTAGTCCAATGATGCAACACTGAGGGAGATCTAGGTTTGAATCTATTTAAGTGTGACCTGGTTAAACAATGAGCATAGGGGAGGTAGAAGCCTCTGCATGGGACATCCATTTTGGAACTCTTTGGAGCCTCTTGCGTTATACAGAGCAGCTCAGTTCTCAGATGGCACCTGCTGGCCCTGTGTTTTATCCAACCATCTTTGTTTTACATGTGAAGTCAGTGCGGAAATTACACTGGAGAGCTCACCACCCACAGACTGAGAGTACACTGAGCGCGTGTCTACACAGACACAGATGTGGAGAATTCCTAGCAGAGCTCACCCTACCTCAGGCAAAGTAACATGTGAATGCAGCTGGGTCACCTGTGGATTACACTCAACCAGTTCAAGATGCTCTTTTTCTTTCCTTTTCTTCCCTAACTTGGGAAGAGCTGCCTTCTTCCAGTTTGCTCCTCCACACATCTGCAGTTATTAAAAATTAATACTAACCCATGAAAATCTGTTCTTAGTGTCAATTTAGTTATTTAAGAAATAATTTCTTCATAAAGCAGCTCCCTCAGAAGTTTGTTGTTATAAATCAGTGTTAATTAAGTTTACACGACAACCGTGATAGTTCTTCCAAAACTAACTGTAAAATAACTCATTTTTGTACCAACCCTACTAGCGCTCATACATTTCAAATGTTACACACCTATGTAAGTTAGTATCATTAAATTTGTTCTGTTAACTAATGTTATGGATTTGATCAGGAACAATATTTAAAAGTCTCCTCTAACTTACCTGTGATGTAGCCTTCTAAAGCTTTTGGCACCAGTGATTTTGCAGTTCTTAGGTCCTCAGCTGAACATTTGCCTGCCTCAAGCCCAAAGGACATTCCCATCCTCTTCAGCACCTCACTGTCATCGTGAATCTCAAAAGTGTTGTCGAAATTAAAGAGGTATTCGAATCTGCATGTAAAAAGTCAAAGTGAGATGGTTTTGAAAAGAGCACAACTATGCTTTTTTTGCCTATTTTTCTTTTTTTTTTTTTTTTTGGTATGCACTGAGGTTATTGTCTAGATTATTCGTTATCTGTGAAAAGTCCTCAAGCAAAAAAAAAATCAACTGCTTTTCCTCTTCTGTTTGTGTGACTGGCATGCCTACAGGGTTTAAAATGGCACTTTCTCAATTAAAGTAACTTCACCACTGCAGGAAGAAAGTCTAAAATTTTCTACCTCATTTAACAGATTCAAAGGGGAAGAGGGAGGCCTTACTAAACAGTAACCTTCTCTTGTACTAAATCCAATACTTTTAAAGGTTACCTGCAGCCCTGTCACCAAAATAACTATTTTGTTTTTCCTTCTTTTACATTCCACTTTCTGTTCTAATGTGCATCACTCCTCCTGTGAACTGACCTATTTACCTTGGTAGAACTTGGCTTTTTTGCATGCAGCTAGCAATGCAGTCTGTTCAGAGTCCTGTATGTTCGTGACCTACCGTTCCTGCTGCAGGACTCTCAAAATGTGTTTCATTGCATATAAAAATTGAAATAGTGACATAAACTTAATATAGCTTTACCAAGGCATCTAGACTGGCCTTATGCTATGATCACAGGCCATTCAAAGCCAGGACAGCACTAGTCTAGGGATTACAATATAAAGCCAGTTCTCAGTACCTCATTGACCTCTACTGACAAAACCTCTATCTCTGGAAAAGCAACCCATCCATGAAGTACGATCTTTAAAAGATAACTCACTGGTGGGGCTTCCATTAGCTCTCCAAGGTCATGTCACGTGGATTTTCTTGATAGGCTTTTTTAATACTGATTTTTTTTTTATACCTGATCCAGTAAGTTTGGAAAAGTTACTTCTTTTGTACCTATAGAGAAAATTTTCATCTAGAAATCTACATGCTTTGTACTAGGTGTAATTGTCAACAATGAATTTAATCTAGATTTTCTGCTCTTGCAGGTACTACTTTCTCTGAGGGTACAAGGGTCTACTTCCTACACATTTCTTCTAATGTACAGCATTGTATCTCCAATGGCAAAATCATCTGCATTTCCTGTTAGAACAGAGATGTTCTAATTTCTGATACATCTATTGCGTCTGAATGTGTGTTTAAAACTAGGTATTCTGTTTCCTTTACTTTTCTTTCTTAAGACCTACAACATTTATATAGAAGCACCATATACACTAAATTAATTTTTTCTGTTCAGGTTCCTCATCTTTTCAACATAATTTTTAACTTCTTCATTTTTCTCTGAAGACTGTACTTTTCTTTACTCCAACTTCAGAAATGTCATTCCCAGTATGCTGCTTGGCACTCTCTGCCTTCTCAAACTCTAAACAAAACTTGCCCAATAACCTCTTTGTTTCACACATGAGAAATTTCATTCTGTTTTGGCTGAATAAAGCCTGTTCTTGCATAGGAAAAAACTTAGAAGACACAAACTTATGTTCCTCATGACGCTAAATCCCTCTGATATGTACCTTTTTTTTTTCCAAGCAAGTATTTTGTTTTGGAAGATCCTCTGTAAATATAATTTTGAGTGGCTGTAAGCTTATCTGTTCACGAGACTTTCTAACATCACCTGCTGTTGCATCACAGATACTGACCAATCAATGGTTTATATAACTGTTTTTTAGAAGAAAGGCAAATGGAAGCCCATTACAACAGTGAGTTATTAACTGAGGTTGAAAGCAACTGAAGGGCAAGCACTCCAGTTGACCAGTGATGGGATTAGGCAGTGCAAATACTCTCCAACATACTAGAGAATCTGAATTCTCCAAACTGAGTAACCACTTTTGCCAGCTGCCTTATTTAGCAGATGCATGTACCAGTGGTTTAAACACTAGCAGTTCCTGGCACTGTTTATCTGCATGCTGCTGCTGCCACTAATCAGTTGCACAAGTAATAACCGCAGTGGAAAGCTTGTTTAATTTGGGTTGTACACTTAATGATCTCCAGATGACAGTAATACTGAAGCTCAGTTATATAAACTGAAATATCAACAACTTAAATAATTTTGGTGTGCTTATTTCTAGTAGTAGTGTTTTCTTACAATTTGAGATCGTAGAAGCATGTTACACTTCTCTAGATCCCAAATGCCAGTTTAATCTCTGACAACTTCAAAGCAGCAGTTCTGAGGTTTCAGTATGAAATTGTCCAACTTCTTAAATACTTCAAACCTAAATATAGAGCACTGTTTAAAAATGCAGTAAAAACTATATAGGATGCCAATAGAAGAAGAGTATAGTTAAGCCGAATCAATACTGATCCTAAAGTTCCCAACTTGCTGAACTGCAGTGCTGATGGGAATGTTCAAAAGTTTTGTCACAGAATGTATTTGAATTCAGTCTAATTTGCTACAAAAATTCAACTTTTAATAGTATTGCTTTTTTCCATGTTGGTGCTTAGCTTACTGCAGAGTGTCTATTTTTGCTGTATGCTAATTGACCTGAACTCCAGTATGGGATTTGTATGCCACAGAGTGAAATCTGTATAATCTACAGCATTAAAGCAAAGCCAGCTATTTTCAGCTAATAAACTAGTTGTGATCCGATAAACAGTTAACATAACAGTGCCTCATACTTTTAGCCATATTTTCACAGGATGAAGAACGCAAGCACCCAGAAGTACCTAAGTGGAAGATTAAGATAAGAGTGCAATTATAGCAATTTGCTTGCAAAGACAAGATTTCAAATTTCTAAATAATATCCTTCCTTTCTTTCCTTCTAAGAGCTAGGTACAACCTTTTTGCTATTAAAAGACACTTTCAAAGTTGTTATCACCTCTAGGATGTTACTTTTGTGTCACATGAATCACCTTGTATTTCTGAGTAAATACATTTATGGCATATGAGGAATAAGAATTCAGAAGCACTGGCACACGGCTTTATTAAAAGTTAGTGCTGTCCTAGTATCTAACTTGATTCAGTTATTTCTTCTGTGCAGTAAATGCTCTTTGAAATGTCAGTCTCAAGTACCTTTTACAACAGTGGAAGGCAGCCTGTTTTAACTAGTGGCTGTAAAGCAATTTTGATAAACTTATTCCTATTACTACTGCAGTTGCATTAAACATCAAAAAAACCAAAACCAACACCCACCTGAAGTCACAGTAGCAAAATTAAACACATAATTACTTTTAGTAAACTAGAGAAACTTATCTCATTTGTTCAAAGAAAAATTCCAGGCCACAAAAGAAATAGAATTCTAAAAATTGGTTCCATAAATACTCACTTATCACTTGATATGCTGCAGTCTATAACTGTTCTTTTGCTAGTGTTGACTATTAAGAAAGGCAGCTGTATTGTTGAGTTCAAAGCTGGAGGGCCTTGATTTTGTTGTTCGTTTTGCTGATTTCTTTGTACCAAATTTTTGAATGCTATTTGCTGTAGAAAGAAAGAACGATTACTGACAATAAAAGACACCAATGTTTCGAGCAAGTGGAACTTCATAACTCTTATTTACCAACTCTCAATACCTCCAGTAATTTTCTGTCAAAAAGTAAGTTGTGGCCTGACTTCCTCTTTGCACTAGTGAAGCTCACCAGAAACAGGAGTTAAACACAAACTTAAAAGAAATTTTCCATTAAGAACTACTTAGAGAAGGTAACTCTGCAGGGACTTGGAGTCAACGAAAGGGACTCATGAGTTAGTTGCTCCCATTCCTACTAACATTGACCAAGCTTCAGCAGACACCCACAGCACCTGGTGGCATGCAGATGCAGCATGCTATTTGACAATAGGTAAAAATGAACCAGAAAGTGAGGGTAAGAGGTCCCCCTACTAGAATCTAGAAAGGTCACCAGTGTGAAACCTTTCTCCCTAGTATATCACAGCTGCTAAACAAATCTAGAAAGAACTTCAGAAGTTCTAACATGTCGAATTTGCACTTGATGATTTCTATTATAAAAATAATTAAAATTCAATATACCTGCAGCAGCAGTTCTTGTAGTTGGGCTCGCTTCTGTTTTATCCTTTCAATCCGCTTCTGTTTTTCTATCTTAAAAAATAAATGTAAATGCATCAAGATAATTACCTAGTTACCTTGTATGTTCCACTGTGCCAAACTGCACAGGCTTTAGAGCTACACCAGTGTGCTAGCACCAGTACAGAACTCCATGCTTGCTTTGTAAATGGTGGTGAATTCCGTGGCATGGTAAGTAAATAGAACAAGTCTTTTTGGCCCTACCGATTTGCCATATATTTTATTATTTTTCAAACAGACTAATTGCATATTCACGTGAGTTTCTCCATAAAACAGGTCTGGCAAACTGTAATTTATTCCTTTGTCAGAAATTTTAACTTCAGTGAAGAAGCAATTAGTACAAGAGACTGTATTATTTGCTCGCCGATTCCTCTTTTGTATTGTGCGCTGAGTGCTGATTAGCACCAAACTAAACAGTTGCTTGAGGGGCTGCTTTGGGTTGTGTGGTTGGTGTTGGTTTTGTGGATGTTTTTTTGTTTGTGTGGGGTTTTTGTTTGGTTTGTTTTTCCCCCTTCCTGCCCTCCACTCTTTGGAATGTTGCATGTCCCTTCCACTGTTCTCCTAGCTGTAAGCTACCAGACATAAATGTGTGGAGACTGGGCTCAGGATCAGCACCTGCATCTTTCCAGTGACCTCCACTTTTTGTTTGGACTATTCATTGAGACTCAAACTTACAAGATTTCAGCAACAAAAAGGGGGTAGACGCAACATTTTGTACATGAGCACAGAATCAGTTCTTGCAACAGTGTTGTTAATGCCAGTTTAGGGGGCAAAGCTGTCTTCAACCTAAGTCTGCAGTGTCTGGGACAGCAACAGTACTGTCAGTAGGTGCCTACTGACACTGCAGATGCAACCAACCAACAGGATTTTAAATAATGTTCTGGGGCAACACTAAAGAATTGGACAGTAGTCCTAATGTTTAAAAGGTATTTTTTCCTCATCATCCTCCTGGTGCCAGCACTGTATCAGTGTTAAAATTTTAAAAATCAGTTTTAAAATTTTAAACTCTTATAATTCCCCTTTCATTCAACCACTGAAACTAAATGATGCAGTCTTTTAAAACTTAGCTGGCCTAAACCCCCCTATTTTATTTACAATGTGGCTTTGTGGTGGTTCCCCCCACACACACACACTTCAATGTTTAAAATGCTTCCTTCAGAGCACAGTAGATGACTTTTTTTGCTGGGCCAAATATGTAACTCTTAAAACCAATAAACAGTACAGATATAATTTAGACATGGCTTCTACATAACAAGGTTTTTGTACTGATTTCTCATTTTTGTACTGGTAATCTTACTATAGAATTACACTGTAAGAAGAGTTGGTACTTTATACAGCTTTAAAAGCAAAATGAATTTTGATTTTGAAACCATGAAAATGCAGCTTTATTTTCTATTCTCTTCTATTACGTCATATGAAGCAACATTTTAAAGAAATATGCCTGGCTTCCATTTTGTGCATATGTAATTTAAGCCTGAAACAGTGAACTGCCTATGATCATTGTCGATGACACAATGAAATTCAAGTTCCGTATTTGTAACAATAACCTATACTGAAGACAATGCATTCACATGAATGCATATGAAATTTATCCATAATTTTTTAAAAAAAAGAATCCTGGAGTATCGTGATTGAACATATGCTTACTCCTTGGGTGGATGTATTTTCGAAGTTGCTGTAATGGACAAGGATAGTAAAAGCTTTTTTTTACCACATCTAGAAAGAGAATTGATGTAAATGAACCTGCACAAAAAAATTATTCTGTGCTTGAGAGGCCTCCCACCCACCTTTTGAGATATTTACTGTCACGATTATCACAAATGTAATACATATTAAGATGTATTTACAGTCATTACAGCACTCTGCAGTAAATACAGTAACTTGTGCTTTTTATTTATAGAGCATTTGGCCTGAAGGACAAACATTTGTGCACATAAATTCTGGCATCCCTGCAAAAACACAGTAACTCTTAGCCTGCTGGAAAAACAATGGAAATAACCAATGAGTTAAACTTCATTTTCCCCTGCCAGTTCATAACTATTATTTGACATCCTAGCAGGAATTATTTTTCAATTTAATTTCCTTTGAATGGCATTTCCAAGTACAGATGTAAATAGAAAATTGGTCTGCTTTCAAATGTATACCATTTTGTAAGCATAACTGCAACCATAAATTATTTTGATTTTCTTCTGGTTAATTCAGGCTACTACAGACTTTAATCTTAAAAATAATCCCTGAATTGATGAATGTCCATTTTGGAAGGTAAACAGGCTTTTTTTTAACTTCATGTAATGTATGCTAAATAGAACTGAACTAAGCATATATAAACATATCCTTTCAGTTTATTCAAATATCAAAAGTTGTATTTTCATAGTATGCAAGAATCAAAACCAATCAGGTTCAAATTGAGAAAAAACCCTGTTCTGAAGTAGAGCAGCCCCAGTACCACAACCTGTGACCTGTACAGAATTTCCCACCTACTTCACTTTACCTCTAGATTCTGACATTCCTGAGCAGAGTTTGTAGGAAGGCCGATCCATCTGATTTCCTTCTTCTCCTTTGAAATTATGTTCATTGCCATCAGGACATTAAGGGCATCATAAACTCTCCGTCTAATATTTTTCTGATCATAAGCCTGCTAAGAAAACAACGGAGCATTAATTACCACAAAAGAATTCAAAGAGGAAAAAAACCCCACAGAGCACATCCTTCATAGATATGTAGAAGATAAAAAGCCAAAGTTGCGGTTCAAGTCGGTGGCGTTAAACATTGTGCCCTCACCTGTGCTGCTACCTGGGCACCACCTGAACATATCTGGTTGCACATGGAAGCTTTGGGTCTGCCTGAAGCCTCGGTACAGCAAATTCCCTCCATGGCACGTCTGTTACAGTTGAAAAGCCTGACAAGACCACATATGGTGGGTACAAGAGTAGCCTTTTTTAAAAGATAATTATTTTCACAGACTTCTCTATTTTGTGTATAATTTAGAGGGAGTTCAATTCTTCATTTTAATTCTATATTTTTAAATTTCAAAGAGTAAGTCTTTATATCTGGGTAGTACTTAAGTAAGTGAAGGGAAGTATGGAGTGTGGCAGGACAGCGCAGAAACCGGAGGGACAGAATTCCATGATAAACCAGACAATTTTGTAATGGTATAACAAATTTCAACACATATTTGCTTACCGAATCTGTAGCTGGGTGGCTATTAGAATTTGTGAATTCTGATACCAGCTCATCAGCAACTTCATTGTATGAAGTCGTTCCTTTGCGTTGAACTTTTTCACATACTTTCATTGAAAAATGCCTCAGACCTTTCCCATTTTTATCTCCTTTTTTGCTTCTCTTACTGGAAGGAGAAAAGCAATTATTTTAATACACTGAATGTTAATAAACTACTTTGTTCCACAGCAAAATGTCTACCTTTTGCAACAAGAATCAGGACTCGTGACACTATGTACTACCTAAATGAAAAATAAAACCATTCTGCTTTTTTGAATCAGTTTCTTGATTTTTACAAGTTGGTAAAACAGTACACTGGAGCCCCTTCCCCTTTGCTACTGGGCAGATGCTTAAAAAACCCTGGATTTTTAATTGATCTCTAGGTAGTTTCACAAAAGAGCAACCAAAAAAAAGAGGTGGAAATCTCACAGGGTGTTTCTGTGCCTGGAAGCCAGATTTCCAGGGAACTCTCATGTTTGTGCTTCAAACAGAAAGACTCAGACATCCCTATTTACAACACAGCAGAAGGTACCTTAATTCTCCTAACCACCAAGTTTAATATCTGTGTCATCATATAGTTAAGACTGAGAGTAAGTACATATTCACTAGTTTTTATGGTGCCAGAGTTAATAACTGGCAAGTGTCAGGGTTATTTTCCATTCACTTTCTTCCTCCAGAAAAGCAAGAGCTTAGATAATGGCAATGGAAAAAACCAGGAACAATTTCTTTTATCACACAAGCTAGAATTGGATGCATACTTCAACAGAAGCCTTTAAAAAGCTTAGCTCTGTGGGTTTTTTGGTTTTGGGTTTTTTGTTTGTTGTTTGTGGTTTTTTTGTTTGTTTGTTTTTTAAAATTACTGTTTTACAAGTTGGTTTGATAACATATTTCAGGGAGATCGATAATGTTACAGAAAAAGGCCTAGTTCTGTCAACAAGCTAAGGAAAACATTAAAATACAAAAATGCTTTTCAAAATTTTGAATGTATTTAAGAAAACTGAACACTGGAAAGAAAGACAGAAGAAAAGTAAGAGTGGAAAGGAGCACCAGAAGATCTAAAAGAAACACCACCATTTCTAATTCCTACGTAGTTATTCAATGTGAGTAACTCCTCATAGGTAAACAAATAAAACCACCTTGAATGCATTCAAAGAAATTTTGGAAGCAAAGGAAAAGAACATCTGTTTACAAGTATTTGTCACACAGAAAAGCAGAACAATCCTGTTTCTGAAGATGTATTTGTTTTTCACAGCTCCCACTCATCTGTAACAGCAAATGCATTTTTCGGGAAGTAATAAAGAGTAATAAATTATAACTACAAGGAATAACATACAAGATAGCTTTTATGTAGAGGAGTGAAAACTGCTGAAAGTGGGAACTGGAGGCCCATCTCTCTGAAGGGCAGATCTGAAGAAGTAAAACAGGTATGACCATTCAATAATACTCACCTTTCTGAAAAGTCTGATTCTATAAATTCTCGAGTCCGCTTTCTGTCTCTAAGAAAAGACAATTCAAACTTAGATTAAAATAACATTATATATCCAGACCAAAAAAAAAGAATGTATTTGGGGCATAGCTGGGTACTAATGCTTGCTGTTACATGTTTACCGAAAGGAGAAAATAGCGTGCACACACAGCTTGACAAACTTGCAGAGAAGGTGGTTCAAACTTTGGAGGTTATCTGAACTCACTGCCAGACAAGTTCTATTCTCAATTTTACCATGCTTTGCATGTGTGATTTTAGGGAAGTCATTTCATCTGGAACTATAGAAAGTGCTGATGTGAGCTAAATAACCAAATCCCATCAAAAAGGAGGAATTTTTCAAAGGAGCTCAGCATCTATTTAAAATTCCTCCATGTGGAAGAAAAATGCCTTTAAACAGCACATAAGATATATCCTATGTTTTCAGGACGTTGAATGTTTTCCTGTCTTTAAACAAAAACCACTAAACACGTTCACATTAGAGCTGATGCATACAGAGCTGAAGAGAGATACTCTGAAGAAGCAGTTGACATGAACTTCACATAGGAGTAGCAGTCACCAGTCATTGCTGGGTTCTGTATTGGTCTGTTTATTAGCTGCAGCAAGCAGACTTCAGAAGTTGCATTCCAAACTTGTCTTTTATTCTTGCAGTCAATACAATGTACATTGCTTGAGAGCCATCGGTAAATTACTTCACGTTGTTACCCTGCAGTTTCAAAACCAGGGTTCACAGCAGATACTTATGCAGCTAAAAACCTGACGTTATGAAGGGAGCTGAACAAAACCGATGGATTTGTCGATCTGTGCCGTGCAAGCGGCATATGTTTGCTTGGGCAATTGGCAGCTCTCGGCAGCAGCAGGGGATCTGTGACTCTGTCCATGGTCCTTACCGGCTCGAGCTGCACCGCGGGGGTCTGAACACAGCTGCAGGGGCTGTCCCAGCAGTGAGGGGACAGCTGGCTGTCCCCGCTCAGCATGCCAGGCTGGCACAGGTTGTATGGAGCCCTGTGAATGAACATGCTCTTGTCTCGTTTGATTTTGGAAACAATGTGGAATCGGCGAAGACGAGTAAATGACGGGTGAAGCAAGGAGTATGGACTTGCAGTCCTCTGGAACTGTTTTCAGCAAGGGTTTGCCGCTTCAGTTCAGCAATATCACAGACCCTTCCTCACCTCTGATCTTCAGATGATAATATGAGCTATTGTATAGACTTCTGCAGGGATCAACACTGATCAGCCAGTCTGGAGAACATCTTGCTCCTTTTTATCAGCAAAACAAGTTAGTCTCATTGGAAATACTTTGCCTAGAGTTTTGCCAGTATACAAACAGAGAGATGGTGCTTCTCCTTGATGGGTGGTTGATGCAGTGCAACTACACTTCTCTCCAGGAATCTCCATCACCTGGGTTTGGATGAAGCTTAAGAAGGCGAATGGGCTTTGATTCTCTGGTGTAGCAAGATGTGAACAGACACTATAGCTTTTGCCTCCTCTGGGCACTGAAAGAACTTCTGCCTGGCCTCCACATTTCACAAAATTTGCAGAAACAAGGTAATATTTGACATCTCCTTTTTCAAATAAAATCAGAACTAAGTGGATTCAAAAGGTATTTGAGGAGATAAACACATAATCAGCAAAAAAACCTACTCTATGGTGGGAATATAGTGACTGGGAAGTACAAGCCTATGACAGTCCTTGCTTACAGCACAGAATGAAGAAAGTCAAGGTATAAACATTATACTCCCATTTCTGCCATTTCCTATATGCTCCATTTTCCCATCTCTAAAGCTAGAGGTACTAATGACATTGATCACCTTTTTAGAAAAATTCACACAGATACAGAAACAAATTACTTTTTAATTTTCAGAGGCAAAGCACTACATCTGTCTTGAGATAGCTCAGCAGTACTGGTATTAAAAAAAATAATGAAATACTGTAAAGACCAGATTTCCTTAGAAGAGATCAAGATAGTCATGTTACCCTGGAGTACCTCAGAACCCCATGAAAACTTGTTGCTACTGTAAAATACAATAATAAAAATACAACATTTATTACATTTTAAATTTTCCATAAGAGATTTATTCTTAAATGCCTCTTGAAATGTTTTTGACAGTCTCTACCCTGTTGGCACCCACTGATATGCTCAACAGCAAAGCTACTTGGATATACCATGAGCTTATGCAAAAAAATAAAGGCTGCTTTTAACAGGACTCATGAATTTGTGACTCTCCATTTTCACAAAAAACCAGTTACTGCCATCAAACAAAATTAAAACAGATAGTGAAGTGACTGGTGCTTGTACTTCTGCGTTCACGTGCTCCAGACATCAAAAATGCATAACAGGCTAGAGAGCATACTCCTTTTAGTTGTGCAAGAACTGGAAGCTGTAAGCCAACATATAGATACAACAGTGTAAATAAGGGAAAAAAATCAGAACAGATCCTCATCTTTAAATAAAACAAAAATCTTACCCTGGGACCCAGCCAGAAGCTTCCGTTATGTGTGTCTGTGTGACCATTGTTGAAGTTGGGTTATACGGGCTCCCAATCAGAACACTCCCTGAATTGGTCAGTCTTTGTGATGTGCTTATGATCTATGAAATTTAGAAATAAAAACCACAGCTCTCTTAAGAAAACAGAAGTTACCACAGCCCAAAATTCATATTAAGCATGATACTGAGAAAAAAATAACAGTTCTGTACCAGATGCAAGTTGCAGTCAAAATACACACAAGAGATGTCATCAGAAGATCTTCATACATTAAAGTAAGTACAATGCTGTGAATTTTTCTACTTTTTGTACCATATTACTGTATTATTCATAGGGACAAGATCTAGAAAAACAGAAATAATTACTAGGTATGGCAGATAGGATCTGTTTCTGTATCCATCTAATTGTTTCTTTGAGAGAGTAGGGTCTAAGCAATTTCTTGATCACTATAATCAATAAAGCCTGCTTTCCAATAGATTTGTCTCTTGCAGTTGTCTGTCTTTGGCACCAAAGGCAAAATACTCCCTACGTTTCTAGCATTCACAAGATCTCAAGGCATTCCGGCAAACTAATAGTACAACATTGTACCTAGGGAGTTAAATGTAAAGTCTGCACATTACAGACAGAATTTACATTTATTCAAACCTGGTGAAATTCTATGGATGGTTGTTACCACTAAGACATTTGGTCTCAACTTTAAATCACATCTAAGTTCATTCTTTAAAGTAGGTCCCCTGAGGAACTTAGTATTTAAAAATGAAACAGTATTAATTAGTTAATCATTAAAATAAAACACAAGTTAAATTATTTTGATTTCAGTATAGCAAGATTCAAACCAAAGCTTCTTGGACAATGCTTTTAACTCATGTACGTTATTTTGCCCCCTTTTTTATTTTTTTTTTAACATTGTTTCACTTTACTCCATTCGTTAGTGACATTTTGAGTACCTACTGTATTAGACTTCATAGTTTCTTCTACAATTTAACACCCAACACCCATGTAAGTATAGGGTAGATACTTCATTTGGTATCCATCGATATTGTATAAACAAGTAGAAAAAATGCTGTCTGAAGAATTTCCCATTGCCTTAGCTCTGCTGAGCATTATTTCACATCCCTCCCGAAACCACACTCTGATGACATGTATGTATTTTTATCTTAAAGACATAAATTTATCTTATTTATTTTTGCAGCTGGATAGCCTAACAGAAACAAGTGAAAACGGAAATTTAGGAAAACCAAAACACAGGTACAAGTTAGATATTTTCTGGTTGATACTGAAGAAGAAAAAGATCCCTGGCTGGTTGCTCTACACACACCATGCAGGCACAGGAAAGGTATCGACTTCCATCAACTTACTGCTACATTGGCTAAAAGTCAGAAACATTTTGTGACAGAATGATTAATTTTTAAAAGCTTAAGTTCAGCACTGATGTATGTGAGAATCAGTAATGCGATATTTCAATTAAACATCAATCCAGCAACTTTTTATATCCATTCCTTGCAACACTATACATAACATTTATTTGCAATATGCATACGATTCTGCCAGCATATGGTAGACACATGTCAGGGAGAAAAGATTTTAAACATTTTGCATGCTGAAACGGTATTTCGCCATATTCCTCCCTCCCTGAGGTTTCACAGTGCTCTAAATCACACATTAAAAGAGTATTTTGTGTTCAATCTCATAATTTTCTTGTGACAACCATAGTAACAAACCGAGGTGGCACAATCAGTTGGGGTGTTTCCGGAGCAGCCTGTCCCATGTCCTCTGTCCCCTGGTGCCACCTAGTGGGGTCAGGCCCGGCCGCCGCTCCCCAGACCGACCCCTGCACCCGCACAGCAGCCCCTGCTGTCACAGCTGCACGTTCGGGGCTGCAGGGACACAGATGTCACGGCTGAACAAATCAGTGGGCTTTTTTGTGTCACTTTTACATTTACTATCGAATGTTTGCTTTCACTAGAAGTCTTACACTGAGTGTTCACAAAGGACTAATTCCATCTTAACAGCAAACATTTTTCACAGAATCACAGAATGTTAGGGATTGGAAGGGACCTCGAAAGATCATCTAGTCCAATTCCCCTGCCAGGGCAGGAACACCCAGGTGAGGTTACACAGGAAGGCGTCCAGGCAGGTTTTGAATGTCTCCAGAGAAGGAGACTCCACAACCTCCCTGGGCAGCCTGTTCCAGTGTCTGTCACCCTCACTGAGAAGTTTCTTCTCAAATTTAAGTGGAACCTCTTGTGTTCCAGCTTGAACCCATTACCCCTTGTCTTACTGTTGGCTGTCACCGAGAAGAGCCTGGCTCCATCCTTGTGACACCCACCCTTTATATATTTATAAACATTGATGGGGTCACCCCTCAGTCTCCTCTTCTCCAAGCTAAAGAGCCCCAGCTCCCTCAGCCTTTCCTCATAAGGGAGATGCTCCACTCCCTTCATCATCTTTGTGGCCCTGCGCTGGACTCTCTCCAGCAGTTCCCTGTCCTTCTTGAACTGAGGGGCCCAGAACTGGACACAATATTCCAGATGAGGTCTCACCAGTGTGCCCGAAGTAATCACATAAATGCAGTGCATAGCATAGACCAGAAAAATAAAACCTCATCCTAATTTAGCAAATAGAGCAGCTGTAGGATGTGTTAAATCCTTGTAATTAAGCAGGAACATTTTATCAGTAATACTTAATGCTGTCAAATTTACACCTACAGACTGAATCTAAAGCAACTGTAACAAACACCCGTGCACAGGAGCAGCTGGGGCAGCTGGGGCAGCAAGCGGCAAGTTCCCAGCACTGCTCACAACTTTATCGGGTGTGCCTATCGCATCAGCAGGAAGTGCCACAGCTAGTTACAACTTAGCATTAGCAAAGTTACAAAACTTACCATTTGGGGTCCAACATTCACATTGACTGGTCCTAGGGTTTTTGGCAAAATCTTAGTTGGGGAGTTGGTGCTGGAAACTGGTAATGTGATTATTGAAATATTACCTAAAAAGAGCAGTAAAAAGAGAGTTTTAAATTACTGCCTTAGTAACCTATGAATAACGCTTTGGCTAATTCTCACATAATTTCAACATTTTGGAATCAGGTTAGCTTTTATCTTGTGCAAACAACACTCTCACATAACAGCCTCCTGACTTTTTAGCAGACATCACAAGGACACCTCACAAAACTACACCTTCATTAGTTTACCTTTAAAATTACATGTTAGTATTTTATTTCCAGAAACAATTTCTTCTTGCCTAAGACAAAGAAAAAGAACACACGGCCTGCCATAACTCAGCATTAAAAATTAAAATTAGTCAGCATACGAATCCTACTTATATCTTCAGAGTCTTAACCATTCCTCATCTGACTATCCCGAAGTATTCTACAAACACCAGTGAAGTAAGCGTATCACAGCCCATCACTGAGCAGATGGACTAAATGACATCTTTACAGCTTTAGCTAAAGTAACTGAGCAGGACACTGGACATCAAGATAAAGGCAGCCATCCCAGCATGTTCTCATCCCAAGATGTTCACCATTTTTGTGATCCTGGATTGCTTACTGATCTAACTCACCCTCTGAGAGCCTCACGAATGCTGCTCCTCATCCTCTATTCCACATCTTATCTTGTGGCTTTGACTATTCAGACTTAATGTCTTAATCAAAACTGTCACACAGCACTACCACTAGCCCACGAGTGTTCAAAGTGGTGCACCCAAGCCACTCAAAGTGGTGAACACACTGATCTATGGACAGTGTGGCAGCAGCAGCTCCTGTTTCTATGACACTTTCAAAGCAAGAGAGCTGGGAATCAATCAGTCAAATGCCTCCGCCCATTTATTCAAAATGGGGAATAACAGTGGTGGGTCTGGAGGCAGAATCTGGAGGCAAATATAAGGAAGAGCCACCACTGCCTCACAGTGCAGTCATCTTGGGCCTAGCTGTGCTCATGAGCCGTCAGGACAAGGACTGGCTCCTGAAGAGCTGCTGATGCTCTCCAACACTAGCCGACAGAAACCGGAGGCATCTGAGGTGACAGGTTCCTTCAGAAGAGCCCAGAGTTCACCCCTGCCCTGCTCTCCTACCACAGGACCTGGCCAACACCCAGCCCAGCCCAGATGGCCCCAGGCTGACTCAGGGGTGTCTGACATCTCTGTTCCCTGGTCTTTTCCCATATAACCTGTTCTTCTCCACTGCCCACTTTTCTCTTCTCAGGTGGTCCTGAACTGTGGTGTTTTTTTATTTTAGTACACCTATATTATGCCATGAGGTAACTGGAAAATCAAATTCAGTGTAATGTCTCTGTAATACAAAGCAAAAGCAATGCAATTGAGAAAAAAAGAATACTTAAAGGATCTTCTGTAACTACAGAAGTAGAAAAGATGTAGACATATGCAAAGAGATATGAGAAATATTTACAAGTTGAGACAAGGATGTTCTAACATTCTGTGCAAATTCCTTTGGCATCTGAGTAACACTAGTACTTAACATTAATTTTTCAAAAGGCAGATCTGTATCTGAGAACATCTTCAGAAGAAGCTTGCTGCTTCTTTATTAAATAAATTGAATAATTTATTCAGTTACCTAACTCATCCAGAAAAAAAGAACTTATAACATCTAAAAACTGGTAACCCACCTCCCCCAATAAATCCTCGCTCTATTAGGAAACACTTTTTGCAAGGTAGTGCCAGAGTGCACAAGACAACAGTAATTCGTGATTTACATACACTGTGTTCACGTTTTGAGCTCAAAATAGCTCTCAAAACTGGCCAGTTACTTGTCAATTTTACTTCTGCCACAGGATTTTGCCCAGGATTTTCTAAACTGTGCTGGCGTATTCTCATCAAAACCTAGTCTCCCCTGTCATTGCAGGCTGTTGTCATCAGTGATGTTCCTGTCACTTCCCAGTACTGCTGTAGAATTTTTCCTCTTTTCTGCTGCACCTGCAACTTTTGACCCCCTTTTCTCTGAGATCAGCTCTCAAGCTATCTCTTTGTCCCTTTTCTTACCAGAGAAAAGAAAGAAATTACTTTCTCTGGTGCCAACAACATAAGGTCACAGGCAGTGAAATTCAGATATGTCAGCACTTGGCTTACAGTTCTCTTACCAGAGAGCCACCTCACCGAGTCGTCCCCAGCGACACCTCCTGGCCCGAGGCAGCGTCACACCACGTTTCTCAGTGCCAGATGGAGACGTGTCAGACCGACTGTGCCGCACACTTAGCACTGCTGCTGCACAGTCAAGTGTACGTGTCTGCCCACTGTCCCACAACAATTGCTGTGCACACTGTTTGTTCCTTTCTCAACACATGACATGTAGATTGTAATCTATTTGCACTGGGCAACAGTTTTTAACATAGATATGTATTTGTATAGACATGCACACACACGCACACTCTGAAAACTGTAGCTTAAGAATACAATACCCATGGCCAAAGCCACACACAACCGCCAGATTCATTGTAGCAGCCCTGGAAAAAACACTAATTAAGAGCTACTGCTGCACTGTGCCTTCATTTAAAAGGCTTCCTAGATAAATGTACACAGTCACCAATAGGGCAACTTCAGTAAATACAAGGTTGTTCAAATTACTTGATCTTGTTTTTAAAAAGACAGTCACTTCCATATGGTATGTTTAAAAGTCTTTCTGGCTACAGTTACTGTCAGTAAAGGAGATCCTCATATTCTAATCCCTACACAAATCTCCATTTGGCAGCAGCAGTGTCAAAACAATCTTAAGAGTTGATTAAGTTTTCAAATAAACACTTCCCTGCCCTCGTCCTTCCTTTTAAATTTCTTTATGGGTAAATACACATATGTGAATGTGTCAACTTTTAAGCACAGATAGGATGGAAAGGGACCTGTTTCTTTTTGAGTGAGGTCTCTCTCATCCATTGTGGACAGAAGAGCAACCATTTTTTTCCACAATAAGAGGCCATTTTGTTTGTTTGTCAACAGTTGAAAAAATTGTAAACAAAAAGTTTTATCAATTACAAATAAAACATTCCCTCTCTCCTGTTTGTTTCTTTTCAAAAATAGTGTCATAGTCCAGATACTCATGTGACCTCAACTGCTCCAAATATTGAATGGTGGAAACACCACCTTCCCATTTCTCTTCACAGCAAACATGACAGTTGGTTCTATTAGTTGCTGCAAAAAGTTAATGCATTTCCAAACAGCTCACATCGGCACCCCAATCTGAAGAGACACATTTTGCGGTCAGAGTCACCGCCCTCCTTGAAACAGAGAAGTCCAACTTCCAAGAGCATCCCATCCTGCAGCCCTCGCCCCAGGGCAGCCGGGTCCGAGGGACACAGCTGTCACGGACAGACCTGGTGCTGGCCAGGACCCGTCCCAGCGCAATGAGAACATCACCACAAACCCAACTACAACTGGCTCAGAGAGCGGGCACTTGTTTGCTCAGACGACTAGCTGTATGTTACACCAATTTTTTGAGGTTAGTGCACCTTTGTTTGCTGAAGAACTAGTAATTTCTAATGTTTTGATGGCAAGGTAGTATTACAAAACAGCAAGCACCAACAGGAACAATCTCTTCAAGTCTTATTTATAAAACAGCATAGAAAAAGCAGGAGGAGGAAGTAGATGTCACATTGTTAGTAGATCACCTAAAAAATATTCAACAGATTTCTGTGTTCAAAAAGCAGTGTTCAAACTAATTATTTATACTTTATCATACAGCAGTTGTAAAGGCTTTAAACATGATCAGATTCCAAGTCTTAATAACACCCATAATTTGGGGACAAAAAAAGATTACACTATTTCACTGAAAACCAGCAGTGTGTACAGTGATAAGCTGAGCACAATGAGACCCGTCAGCCTCCTAGTCACGGTAATCTTACTGCATGGATGAAAAAGGTCAGCAGAGATGGATCAGACTAGAATGATTTGTATAATAATACTCAATTCTTATATAATGTTTCTCAGCAGTACTTTTAAAGCACAAAGGAGGTCAGCGTCATTATTCCCATTTTACCAATGGAAAATTGAGCACATGGGAAAGAAACCCGCTTACAGCTCTCAGAGAGAGGCTTTGACTGCAATATATATAAAACTGCCACAAACTGAGCATGCTCTTCACTGATGCAAATTCAAAATAAAAATCTGTCAGTGGACATATATATGTTTCTCTTAGAACAAAATCACTTTTCTTCTACATGAATTATTTTTCCATCCCTCAGTCACCACTGTTGTTGCTTCTCATGGAGAAAAAACAGCGATGCTCTTCTTTCATATTTAGAAAAAAATGAACACTACATAACTAATATTCTTTCTGGCATTTGCAAAAATAGTTGTACTTGCACACAGAGAGAAGAATTCAATTTAAATGATGTTCAGCTTCAGGCAGTCACAAAACAAAGTTATTCATGTTCATGTACTTGTATGCTTACATGCACACAGTAACTAACCATCTTTACAAGACTAACTTTAAATTGTTAACTTCACACAGACAGCATGGACTCCTATACAAATATGAAGCTAAAGAAGTTTTAGCGACTTTTTTTGTTCTTGTATAACCAAATCTGTTAGGTCTGCAGCTTAGTTGCAAAGATATTCAGAAAAAATGTAAATTGGGGAATCTATAGAATCTGTCACAGCTGGTTTGAAGGAAACCATGGCTGATGGGAAGCACAGACCAACCAGCTGGGGTCATACAAAATGTGTACGTCAATAAAACAAGTCTTTCGATTTTTAGACAAAACACCAGGGAAGTGTTGGTAATTCGGATTTCATATTCAGAGCTCTGAAAGATAGTCCACATTTTTTAAAGTGTATCAACGAACAGCCATTTTAAATAAAACAGCCTACACGTGATGGTAATGGATGGTAAAAAACCCAGTTCAGAGTTGTGAAATACCAGAAGTCCACTAGGATATTTTGCAATAACATGTGATGTTTCCTCTGGCTCTTCTATTACACTAAAACATGAATTGATCTCCAAGATCAGGACACAATATTATAAAAGCACATAGAAAAACTGAATTATTAACATGCTATTAATATGCATATATTTTCTCGCTACATTTCTTCATTTGTTTATTGCACAAACTTAGTAGGCTATAAACCTAACTTTTAAAATTCCATAAGGTCTGTAGAAGCACATATATATCTAGAAATATATGAAATCAGAGATCTGTAGAAAAGAAAAAACCAAAATGGAGCAGATGATATTTCAGTGTACTTCAGGCTTATACTGACCAAGTACATTTTCAGTCTTCTACTGTTCATTTTGAGACAAATGTATAGGAGTTAACAGCTGTACGAATCTCAAAGTACCACGTGTGGACCTATCAATAACCTATTGATTCTGTTGTCTTGGTCATTTTAGCAGATCTCTTCAAGCACACAATGAACTCTCAAGCGATCATCAGGCCTTGAGCGGGAGCCCCCTAAGGCCCTGGTCAGATATTAAGCATACTGACACTAAAACTGGTTTGTGCAGACCTCATGACCAGTGCTCATTCCCACCCACAAGCCAGCACAGCTATATGGCTATGCAGTGAACCTGCCTTCTTTTCCTTTGGCGAGGGGGAACAGTGGGTATTTTTTGGCTCAGTCTGTTCCTGGGTCCAGTGAGCTGCTCAACCATCTGCACAGCTGTGCTGGCACTGAGCACAGGGCAATGTTTAGAAGTAGCTGTGAGGTGGCCAGAGCCAACTTAACTGCAACTGCTGCCAGAAGACGTTTATCAAAGCAAGCAGAAGATTACATCACAAGGAAAGGCAACAGTGTAGGTACACGGCAGTCCTGTGTATTGAGAAGTTTCTAAACCGCCAGTCCTACCAGGACTTAGTAAAAATTATGTACTGCATATAAAAAGACATACTGAAAGAAAGTTCACTGTGAAGTTGTATTAAAAGTTAAGATTCCCACCCAAAGCAATTTGGATTGCCATTTGATCTGATTAAGGAATACTCCCTCATGGAGCCTGGTGCAAGACTGGTGGTCTAGGGCTGGACTCCCTTTTCCCTCCACAGCAATGAGCAGAGAACACCACGTAAATTCACAGAATTTAAGAATATAGTAATAAAAAAAATAATAACTAAGGACAGTGCAATTCACCAAAACTGTTGTGCTAGTCCACATTATACATTTTAAAACGAGAATCAAATACGTTACTCATAGTCAACCAGTTAAAAACTATAGCTTCTTTCTTCCACACCCTGTTAACTAATAACTGTCAGCTCACTGTCCACAGGCAGAAGTGGATCAGTACCCAGTGTCTTCACTCAGATACAGACAGACTGAGTCAGCCAGTAGAATTTGTTTAGGAGGCAGAGTGGTTAACTTGTGAAATAAACTCCTTTTTTTACACACAAGTATTCCCCATGAAAAATAACAAAATAAGGTTTCAGAAACTTTTATAACTTTTTTTTTTACAGGCATTTACAAATTTACAGTTAAATTTTCAGTCATTATCGATTGAAAATTAAGCTGATGGTCCAGGTGACTTCTCTGTGTATTTAATTCATCTGATTTACTTTTGGGAATACCCCTTACTTGCAGGTCATGTACATCAAGTACTTTTAAACTAAGATAAAGCATGCCAAAACAAGACCTTGGAAACAGTTTAATTAAAAATGCAACCTATCAAATACAAGTTAATCCTTACTAGACTTTTTTCCATTTATATCAGATGTATTATTCCTCATTCCTACCAGCAGCTATGATTTTTGAAAGAAACAACCTTGTTACAGGAGATGTCTTGGTTTTTTTTGAGAAACTAATTCTCATTGGGAGTTTTCTGGCTCAAAGTCTGTTAAGAATTTTCTTCCAAAAAACCAAGCCTTCCTGATCATTTGTACTGATTTTGCTGTTGTTTTTGTTGTAACTGTAATAATTCTGATCAAACTCCAACTTCTCAAGTTTATGAAAAACATCAACTCATACCTAAAAACCACCTCCCAACCTAAACAAACTATTCTTAGTAAAATACATACTTAACAGGCGAAGTTACAAGAATCTGTACACGGAACAGTTGGGAGGGACCTCTGGATGTCATCTTGTCCAACCTACCTGCTCAAGCAGGGCCAGCCAGAGCAGGCTGCTCAGAACCAGGTCCAGATGGCTTTTGAATATCTCCAAGGATGGAGACTCCACAGTCTCCCTGGGCAACCTGTATCAGCGGTCAGTCACTCTCACAGTAAAAAAAACATTTCCTGATGTTCAGAGAAAACCTCCTGTATTTCAGACTCTGTCCCTTCCCTCTGGGCACCACTAAAAAGCCCCTGGCTCCATCCTCTATGCACCTTCCCTTCAGGTATTTATATACATTGGTAAGTTCCCCCCTGAGCCTTCTCTTCTTCAGACAACACTCCTGGCTCTCTCAGCCTTTCCTGTGAGAGATGTTCCAGTCCCTTCATGATCTTAACGGCCTTTGGCTGGACCCTCTCCACGAGGTCTGTGTCTCTTAGGACACAGCACCCTGGGGCCTCACCAGGGCTGAGTGGCAGGGCAGACTCACGCTTGTCCTCCTGTTGGACACTCCTCCCTGTGCAGCCAGGGCACCATTAGAGCCCATCGCTGGCTCATGGTCATTTCGCTCCCCACCAGCACCCTCAGGTCCCTTTCCGCAGAGCCGGTCACCGCAGCCTGCACTGGTGCAGGGGCCGTCACGCTCAGTGATGAATTTCTCCAGCCTGCAGAGGTTCCCCCGGACGGCAGCACAACCTTCTGCCGCACCACGCACAACCTGCGCATTTCAGCTGCCTGTTTGCTATAACGCTGTCCAGACCGCCTGCTCCCCAGCCGGCTGGCCCGCTGCACTCCCGGGCACTCACACGGGCTCAGCCCGGCCGGGCTGTGGGGGGTGCCCGTGGGAGCCGGGGGCAGCGTGTGGCGGGACAGGCGGGAGCGATCGCGAGCCCACAGGGCAGCCCCGGGCAGCACGTGCGCACAGTCCCAAACCTGCCCGAACGAAGCCTCTTTTTGTCCACCTGTGCAGTTGTAAATATTGTCATTCACGCTGATATTCCTAAATTCAGACAGACAATTTTAATTCTGCCAGTCCCACACCACACTACGACCAAGGCAGCAGCACCTGGAAACAGAGTGAGTTGAAATTTGCTCAAGCTACAGAATTTCAAGAAAAGAAATGTCAGTACCTCATGGGAGCGAAGCCAAGGCACAAACCCCACAGCAGCAACACTGCTTGGTGCTAGGGACAGGGTGCTTTACCAGAGCAGGAGCTGTACGGCTGCAGCTGGGCGGTCCCGTTCTGCCCTCTCTTGGGTGGGCAACAATGGCCCCTCTGCCCCAGCCCACCACACCTCAGCTTGTTCTGCACAACTGCACAGATCAGGTAGAAATCTTTTAAATCTGCAGTTGCTCTCAAATTTGGAGTTCTCTACATATGTCATTTTGTTCAAAGGAATCTTCAGGACACACTGTCCCTTCACCTGGCACCGCAGAAGGTAACAAATTAACTCATTTCAAGTGTGTTGGAGTGCTCACCTGATGGCACTACATCTCACTGAATTTACAGCTGAGACGTAGCTGCGGCTTTGACTACTAAAATGATTTTGCAAGTAATGTCTGATTGCAAACCTTGATTATATTACAAGGCTTCATACCTAGGCATCTCCAACATTCAGCAGATCAGGTAGCTTTGAGACTACTCCTTAACCTGGAAAGGAGCACTCAAAGCCGCAGACATCCATGTGGATGCACAGAGGGCAGGTGAGGTGGCTTTATGGGACAAGTGACCAAGTGGCAAAACAGATGTGACCTCTACTTGGAAGCAGCAGGAAAAGATTTGATTTTCCATTTCTGTGATATATATGAATAAGATTACAAAATTGCAAGTGTTTAATTTATTGACTGGGATTCTCTCCCAGATGAAATTTTAAATTCTCCTGATTACAGGTGCAACTTTTCAACATGAACGCTACAGTGTGTCTGATTTAATTCATTCACAGCTTGAAACAATCACCCCAAAACCACACCTGAACTGTCACCATCTAACACATTCACAAACCTAATTATACCCGTTTGAGAACTAACTCGAACTATTGTACTTAATGTTAACAGAATGGGGCAACTCCACAAAGGCATCTTGCCACTTAAACCAGGATTATGCCTAAATAATGGAGTGCCTTAGCTGTTGTCAAGTAACTTTATTAGGCACCAAAGTTCTGTCTACACCAAGGAGTGTGTCAGTCTTGTTAGCAAGAGATACACCAGGAGTTTCTGCAAACACGGACAAGCCCTGATAACACTTCAGAAGAATACTTGCGTAACAGATACGCACAGGTCTGTCCCCAACGCTAAGAACAGCAACAATCATCTCTGTTCTCCAAAATATGAGAGGAAGCCTCCCTTTTGCATCCAGTAACCCAAGAGTATTCATTCACTAAAGAATGAGAACCAGGGCCAGTTTTTTTCTGTCTGGGAGAATTAAAATGCAGGTCTCCTACCGGAATAATTTTAATCACTAGTCTGTACTTTCAGATAAGGAAAGGAAGCATAGTCAGCCCAGCTTGCCACAGCTGAACAATTTCAACTCTAACAATAAGAATCTACCATGTCAAAGACTGAGTGAGAATGTAAATGAAAATGACTTTCAGAAAGGAGATATCCAGACTGTTCTGTGTGGACTACTTAAAATATTGTACCCGATGACCGTCCTTGCAGCACGTGGTCCCTGGCATTAGATGAGTAGCCTGGCCATTAGTCAAGAGCCATCCACGTGTGGCATTCCCTCCCAGATCCTATGAGTATTCATTTCAAGCAGAAGAAACAAGCTCCAAATGGAGATGCTTTAGCCAAAAAACCCTGCTACCTATGAGTTAAAGGCAACGAATGTAGGAAAGTAAATTGTCTGGTGAATGGGAATTGTTCGCTGAACAAAGTGAACAAAGTGAACAACATTCTGAGTTAATGCTCTGCTGAGCACTGTGATATTTTTTCTAGGCACACCTAGAAAGAAAAATCTAGTTCCCTTCAGAATTAGGTAGTAAGTCTTTTTATGAGGAATACAAATTGGCATGTATGTGCTTTAGATTCTGCAATCATCACATTTAAAAGATGAAATTCCTTAGTAAATCTGTATTGCATTTAGATACACTGGGTACTACAAATGCTTCTTTTTCCCAGCCATCATCTATACAAGGAATAAAAAAAATACTGAAAGTATTCTAAAAAGCCTGAATCAAAAAAAGCTACAGCAAGAAAGCCACAGCATTCACTAACAAGGACAGGAAACAAACAAGCAATAAGAAAACCGAACCCACAAATAAACCAAACAACCTGTCAACCTACTTAGGAACGGTAATTCAGATTTAAAAATCTGCAGAAGTGACACAGCAGTACTTTAAGACTTACAGATTAGATAGCAAGACCTAAGTGAGCATTAACGTAATATCCAAAGGTAATAGTGCATGGACACTACAGATCGTAGTGGGAAAGACAAATGGAGTCTGATCAAAAGCACGCTCCAACAGCAGCAACAGAGTCACTGCTCCAGAAGGTTCAGGGGAGAAACTTGGTGAGAAAAGAGATTTTGAAAGTTAAGCCTGTGAATGGCAAAAAAGCAGAGAAAGTAATTTTAGAGTACAAGGGCCAAGTGATTAACCATTTTGTTTATGCATTTTTAGTGTGAAAAAGCCAGAAAATTTCCCCTATGTAACTATATCCAGTGATGCTAATTTTACAGAATGAGACTGCAGGTATATGAGTACAGAAAGAGCAACAGCTGATTTGTTAAGTGTTTCAAGGCATTCTCCCACAGTTTGAAACAGCATCCTCAAAGATCCAGGCTGCACTCTGCTGTTATTAGGCAAAGTGGCAGAGCAGTGGGTTTACCTAGAACAGCCCAGCATTTTTCAAAATTAAACCCAGTAAAACCACAATTACACAACAGATTTCATAGTATAATAAAAGATCAGAGTTCATTTAAAAAAAGGAATGCGAAGAAGGAAAGCAAAATGTCTTAATGTATGCTCCTTTTCTATGTATACAAATAGAATCCTCTTACCTTTTGTTGGACTCTGGTTCTGATCTATAAATCCTTTCAAGTCTCCATTTGTGGAAGTCACACCAACCTGAACAAAACATTTTTGAAGTCTTAAAATATGATAAAACTTTCTGTGTTTTTAGTATGCAACTAACAGTATTATGAAAGTAATCTGTTCTGCATTTCTGAAACATCATAATCCTACGGATAGTAGAGTCTAACAAGAGCATGAGATTCAAAGCAAAGGATCTAAGACAAACTCTAATTTTAACTAAGTTCTTACCTAAAAAACCCCTAAATATTCTGATAGTGTTCTACACATGACCCAGGCAGGACATTCTGGATATTACAGTGTAAGCCATTGTCCCCTCCAAGTCAAACAGAGCAGCTGCCACCAATAACACAACAGAAATCTGCCTGATGTTCAGTATTCTCAGTACTAAGCTACACAGCCTACAGGTCTGAGGAGATGTCACTATTGATGCATTTTAAATACATTCCCTAGTCTTCAGAGATAACCTGATTTACCCTGAGGGTAAATTACCAGAGACATGCAGAACTTAAATCATACACAGAATGGTGCATCTCAGATTTTGGCATGTACACAAAGCACAGGAAGGTAGAGTTTGTATAGAAAAAGGTAAGACCACTGTTCCTGGACGAGGGAGGGAAGAGACGGCAAATCCCTCAGATCCCAGCTGAGCAGGGACAGGCTCAGCAACAGCCAGCAACGAGAAGGCATTCTGCAGTTTCAGGGCATTACACTTGCACCACCTTGGTAACCTCTGATCAACCACGCATTTTGTTTTGCTTCCAAGATGGAAGATGTGATAAGCACTGAGGGACTGAGCTCTGCAGTAGGCAATTAAACCAAATAATACAAAATCTCTTTTTAAAATATAAAATTTGAGTACTTCTGTAAATAATTGGGACAAAGGCTTCAGGTATCCAAGTTAAGAAAAACCAATCATTCAATCCAGAATCAAATATTTGCCTTATTTTACAAATGTATGTAGTAATAAGGGAACATATGCTAGGGCTGCTTGTAGAATTTTAGTCATATCAAATTAGGGAATCATTTGACGGCAGGCAAATTAAATGGTAGGAACAAAACACTAAAATAAACTGTTCAAGAACAACAACAAAAACCCTATTAGAAGCATTCAACCACTTGGTTCCCCTAGAAAGCTTGTATTCAGCAAGAAATTTTTGAAGGGGAAAATCTGTGCACAGCATTGTGACAGACTCTTTTGAAAATACTTCCATTAAGATTTTTTTCACCATCAGGAGCAACATAATTGTTGCTGCACTACCCTGATCATAAATAACTGCCTAAATGAGCTAAGTTATGTGCTTCTGTAAACAAGCCCCTATAAATGCTCAATTTAGTTCATCAATTTATGTCAAACGTTGTCTGTATCTGACTTGCTCTTTCCTGTCAGACCCAACAACCAAGTGCTTTGGTTGTTGTAGACAGAAGTTGCTTCTGAAAGAGAGCAAGTCTCTCATATTTTCCTCTCTGTTTTCTGTTTTCCCCCCGCAGGTGGCAGCGGTGCAGAGGCAATGCAGCAGGGCTGGGGAGGACATCAATGGGAACGCCTGGATTTGAGCAGAGGAAAAAGGAAGAAGACATGAAAACACACGCAGAACGTCTCCTATCACGTTTTGGTAGCAGGTCCATATGGAAAACAGCAGCATTCTAGTATTCTTCCCCCCAGGTGCCTGGGCAGCAAGGGAAGCTCATGTGGTAAGAGGCCACTGTGATTCCTTACACTGAAAATGTATTCTTGAGCAGATCTTTAAAACAGAGGTTGGAAAGGTTAGTAAATTGCATAGCATATAGCGTTGAAAGGGCATTACAACTGCAAAGTCAAGAGGAAGAGCCAGCACTCTTGCATCATACTACTGCTGCCTTTGCACAATAAGTAACAGTATCAACTTCTTCCTAGGACCCTCGCCTCTGCAAGAAATAGAAGAACACAAATAGAAAATAACTTCAATTCAGAGAAGGAACAGGGGAGCCACAGCAATAAATATCAAGTGTTAGATATAAGTGCCTTAACTCATTACAAGAGAAAGGATAAGAATTATGATTCCCATGAACATCTTCAAAGACAGCACTGCAATTTGTTCACAACTGAACCTTCAGCTCCTTCATTTCCCTATTGATTCGTATCGGTGCTTCAATTAAACACCGAAGATTATGTGTATATATATATGCATTGTCAGCTGACAGTGACTCTCCAGCCATTATGAAAATTCAAACACTTACATTTAATTCTCTGAAAAATTTAGATTATTTAACTTTTCAGTATTTAAGGAAATGTACAGAAGTACTTGAGTTCTTTTTTGTGTGTGTGTGTGTGTGTATCTTTTATTTCGGTGATCCAAATGAAGCAAAACTACAGCAGAATTTTAGTTTGCATAGAGATATGTATTTTCATGATGATGGTCCAAGTAACACATCTATAAAACACATCCAATGAACAGGAGTACTTCTCTCAGTTTTGTAATCTTTGTATCTAAGTTTAGAAGAGCTTGAAAACAAACTTGAATTTCATGAGAACTTAAACGAGAAGTGTGGCAGTTCTAAAGGAATTTGTTTCTCTTACAGAAGAATGATCATAAACAAACTCTCAGAAAAAGCAAAGTGTGATGCAAAATCACAATACTGCAGCAGAATGAGAACTTTACAGTATTCTATTTTGATGTCAGAGAGGTGTACATGTTTGATGAAAAGATATGTGCCCTTTAAGAGTTTCTCAGATGTCCAAATTGCAGTATTTTAAAGTTCCCTTTCCTTACTCTGCATATCACTAAAATATTTCAGACAGTATAGCAGACAAACACTAATCTCACATTTAAAACAGAAACCCATAAACATATGCTATATCCTGGAAGTTGGCAAATTCAGAAGTGTTCCTGGGCCTTCTAACAGCAACAGAAAACACTAGGGCTGACACTATCAGCCAAAGTGTGCCGTTTTGAATAACTAAGGTTGGGAAATCCTAAAAAAGTGCTACAAATAAAGACAGAAAGTATATGACCACCCTTGTTCTTACACTGTTATTTATTTTGCAAATCCTTTGAACAAGTATACTTAACAAACATGAAAACCAAGTTCTACTTTCATCTGCACCACAGTAATTGGTTTTTTTAAAAATAAACCCATAAACATTAGCTAAATGACTATGTTTGCATAGTTTAATGTGCAAATTTTCAAAGCATGCATACCAATAAAATATTTATTCTGTAAAATAACTACAACCTTGAGTTAAACAAGAAAAAAAATGTATTTCTATACTCACAAGAGTAAGTTGCCCTGACTGAATGTCATATGTCTGTCCTTGGAAGTTTTCAAAACCCAAAGCCCCGAGCAGCCCAAAACGAAGCACCAAGAAAGTGGGCTCTGAATTCAAATTCAGTGTCAAAGAGCTTTACGCAAAGCACCAAGGTAGACGGCCTCCTGAGATCCCTTCCAACCTATGTCACTCTATGACTCTATCACACAACACTCCATGGATTTTATTTGCATTGGTATTTATCCTTTGACTGCATTGAACAAAAGGTCAAAACCACAAACGATTTGGATTTGTGCAGCTGTTCCACATACATCAGTAGAATTACCTATTTATACTGCAGTTGAACATGGCCTATGAAATAAATAAGTCAAAGGGCTTTGCATATATACATCAATTTATTTTCTGGGTTGGTCAGCTTGAATCAACAGTCAGACATAAGACATCTGAAAGCCTTACCTGGAACTACACACCAAATGAAACTATTAGTAAAGCCAACAGAAAAGAAATTTCCGAGACTTGAAAATTAATTTAACCAAACTATGCCCTTGGCATCAATCTAACCAAATATGCACAAAGGCTTTTGTAGTTACTGAACAGAGAGCCATCCTAGGGTTACCAGCATTTTTATTCTGGAGTACTTCTTTAGCCATGTTGGTTCCTAAACCTGTTCAGGTTTAATTAGACTGCAGGATGCCCTATGAGAGGCAGCCAACAGGTAAACTGCACAGGGCCCAAAGTCACTCACTGACCACCGAGCTTAATCAGAACTGTTCTCTCTACAAATTGTGTACCTCAGGAAGCATAGCTAATTAGGCAAAAAATTAAGGTCAGGATGTTAGACATTTCATAAGCTTTCTCAGAACTCAAAACAGGAGAGTCAAATATAGATCCTCTAGACACCACGCTACAGGCTTGTTAATGCAGGAGATGAACAAACAGGAAAGCACTCAGTCTTCTAGAAGCCAAGAATATACCAACATTAGTAAAGAAATATGCTGCCTTTCTGTTCTTTCTTGAGTTCTGAGACTCAAACTCAGTAGAAGGACTTTACTCTGGTGTGAAGGTGAGATGCTTCAAAAATACGAGAAGCTACTTGATAAGTCTGGAGCGATGTTAGAGGAATCACAGAATATCTTGAGTTGGAAGGGATCCACAAGGATCAGAAAGGAAACAGCATAAAGCATTGCCCCAGTTATCAACCCGACCTACAGCTGAGTAAACTCCACATCCGTAAAGAGTTTCTAATCAGTTTAAATTTACCAAAATACTGCAGAACAGGATGGGATATGCATTTGCGGTATACAAAAATTGGAAAAGATTTCTGAATTTCTTCTATGGAAGAAATGGACAAATAGAAGAAATCAAACACAAAGACCTTCAAATTCTGAAAGACAGAGGTGACTGATAGCATTCCAATATCAAAAGTAATACATGTTGTAGAATTATACTTACATTTTTTGCCGTCATGTCAGACAATGTTGCTTTAAATTCCGTAAAACCATAAGATACTCCTTTTCATCTTCACAGAATCTTTAAAATGAACATCCTGTAAGAAAGTTAATAAAAGATTGTAGTTAAAATACAATTTCAGTTACCTCTCTATCTGAAACCTTGCATTTCCAGAGGGCAGATTTTTTTTTTCCACTTTTTGATAAAATCAATCACCACAATAGTCAGGTTCTGCACAGATACTAGAAATGTATATTCTTGGAATAGGCAGAGATGTAATTTTAATTAACCTTTACACAAGGCCAAACTTTCTATGATCTAGTTGAAGATGTCCCTGCTCACTGCAGTGGGGGGTGGACTAGATGACCTTTGAAGGTCTCTTCCAAGCCAATCTATTCTATGATTCTATAAACTTACATAGAGGCCTACCTATATTAAAGAGCTAGCAAAGCGTGTCATGCCATTACTAAAGTCTTGTAATTAAAACCATGCAATTATTTGCATCTAATGCAGATTAACTCTAAAATCTCAAAGCAAATTCATTTTCTACATCATGTCTTTAGCCTCCAACAACAGAGAAAGCTGCTAATTCAATCTCTGCAGACATCCAAAGATCTTGATAAAAAGTAGGAAATGCAGTGATGCAATGATTTTTACTGGATTAATATTTGCTGTGTATAAACTATGAAATGCACCCAGGAAAAAATGTTGCAGTTCAAACTCATATTTTTAATATTTCCAGGCCTTTTATTATTGCCATGTAATTAGAACTATTATATTAGAATTCCAGGAAAAGACAAACACCTTGGTATATACTGAAAAATACAAAATGACTTCTTTTTAAAATCAAAGCTTCCAGAAAACAGAAGAAAACAACTTACAAATCAATGCTGGCAACACAAACCATTTTAAAGACAGAATTAACTTGACAAGGCATTTAAGTAGTTCAAAAGTACTTTACAAGCACTACTTGCTGTTAATAAATGGACTAGAGAAGACATCTAAATTGCACTTGGATATATAAGAGAGGGAGAGCTGCTCACACTTTCAAGTGTGGAATCAGTTCAGCAAAATCTTTTGGAAGATGCGTGAATTAGTTACCAAATATGAGTCACAACCATTTACAGCAGAACTCACAAACTACAAAAGTAGGGTGCAATTCATGCTTTTTCCACTGTATTTTAACCTACACAAAGTTTGAGAATGGCCAGTGTCTTCACCTCCCTTCTAGAAAAGTGCCAAAAAATGTTTCAGTAGTGTGTGTAGCTAATGGGGAACTCTACCATCACTACACTAGTGGACAATCCAGAAGAATTTTAAATTCTAGGATGTTTCAATAGATTTCTTGGTTATTCAGATGTATTAATTAAACTCTTATTAGAGCTAGTGGAAAAACATCTTATTCAACTTAGAGGTGTTCTTCATCTCCTGTTCAATGAGCTGTGTTTATCTTCTTTTATGCCTCAGTTTATTGCAGTCATAATTAAGCAGTTACTCCAGCATGTGGAGGACGCTACGCAATTCTGCCTGGTAAGACCTTCTCTCACAAAAACTTGTATGTTTTAGTTTCACAACAAAACATCCAAGAAAATAAGAAGCATTTTTATCTGCCTTCAGAGAGGATACTACAAAGAGATATCTATTTACACCCTGGGGGAAAGGGGCTACTGGATCTGTGTAGCAATCCTGAAACCTGAAGAAGAGCCACAGAAAAGCCATAAAGCTACAGTGGTCATGACATGGAGCAAATACTGAAACTTGCATTGGGTCTGAAAACTATGATCTATGTGCCTTCTCTTTTTCCACCTTCCTCCTCCTCCCACACAAACTCTCCAAACACATCCTCTGGAGCTCTGGACAAAATTCATGATGCAGTCTGACCTCCCTCTCTTGCTTTAAGAGGTTTTACAAGTAATTTACTCAAATACAACATAGTTAAGAACACATTTGCTAAGCAGTTTTAACCTGTTTACAGATAAGCAAACTAGTTTCATCTTTGACAAGTGCTTTGCTGTCAAGTTTAGTGATCCAGAAGCTATTGTCCATAAACCATCAGAGTCCTTTGCCACAATGCTCTTCAGCCAGTTCGAACAGTTGGTATTCTTCCAGCTTTATGAACACATTTTGTCAAGCTCAAGAAGCCAGACTTTGTGACCCCACCATCTGCCATGACCTCTTGTCAGGTTCAGACAAAAGAACCTACACAGATGGCCTCAAAATGGAGATTCTCTTCATTCCCAATTGCTGTTTGACAGCTTGCACCACACAGATACAGAAACATAAACCTCAACCTTTTTGTTCTTTAGCTGGTTTCTACTGAAATGAAGCTGCATAAAGACAGGTTTAGAGCCCGAAGCACGAGATGCAAAGATTGCTTTATCGGAACTAAGGTAGTCTCTTCATAACCTAAGCCTTGGTTTATAATCCACTCCCACAATTTTGCCTTTTGGTCAAATACTGTACAGTACAGTGAGACAACTGAACCATCTGACTTTGTAAACTTTGAGCTGTAGTTTCTTCTAGAACATATGTTGCTAATCACTTATGCCAATGACATTCAAAAGCCAGTTCAGGCATTAAATTTACAAAAGCCCAGATAAGCAAGCTCTAGTTACAACAAAACAGTACAAGAGTGTTTATCCTTACCTATTCTCATTCTAGGTTAAAACCCAGATATATTCTGAACTTTCTATGATACTGAAGCTGAATCCCAGTACAAGAAACAATGCAAAACAGAAAACAATTATCTGCAGAAAAATGTCATATTCCTTCATAGGTTTATTTTCTATGGTCCAAAGTATTATTTTTAAATTATCCCTTTAAGATACATATACTGACTAAAACCTAATAGTAAAAAAGAATAAAGCCCCATACCATAACAGTCTATTTTCTGTCCCTGAAAATTAAGCTTTACCCAACTTATCTTGGTTTTCTTCAGCTTTCTCAAATTCTTATCGTACTTCACGTATCAAACCTTAAGGCAGACCAGCACCACACAAAGATTCTCCCACTTCCACTTCACAACAGAAAGTGTCATTAAGGCAGGTATTACATCAGTATCAAACATCTACAAAATAAAACCACTATTAGACAGTCACCTAAACTGTTATGACGAAAAGTCTTCATGGAACACAGAAAAAAATGTAGACATATTTTAGTATACCAGAATGATTTTTATCATCACCAAGGAGTGGTTTTTTCATTTACTTGATCAGGAGTTGTGCAAAGTGAAAATTATTCCAAGTAAGTGGGTCAGATAAGAGGAAAGGAAGTGTCATCAATTTCAAGAAAAAGAAACCTGTGTAATGCCAGCCTTTCCACCAGAAACTAGTTTATATTCTTCAGACACCTCTCCATAATACTAACTTTAAAGCCACGGTACTACAAGGCTGATTTCAGAAGACAGCAGTCACAAAAAGATTCCTTATTAATCAGTACAAGCTCAGTTTTAAGCCACTAATTTATGTACAGCATCTACACGGATTAGACCACCTGTTACACATATGTTGCTTCATTGTGTCTCAGTATTCAGGCCAGTATAATTTCAAAATTACGAAGTACTTATCAGAAATCCACCTGCTCCCAATAAGTGTTTCCCCATCTTGTTCCTAAAAAAACATTTCAATATCCAACTCCTTTTTGAAGCAATTGAGATTAAAAGGGCCAATTTTAGTGAAAATATCTGTATGTACTAGTCAGATTAATTTATTGGTACCCCAAGAAACAGAAATACAACTTTGTTATCAAATATCTGAAATTTAAATTACAGATTTTGCATCTCTATAAGATTCCACTGATTTGTCAACTTTTTTTTTTCCTGAGCCCTCTCCAGATGACTTACTCCCAGTTTTATCAGTTATTTATGTATACAAGAAGTAAACTTGGCCTACAAACTGCATAAGACAGGAATACCCATGTCCATATAACATCCAGCTTGTCACTTAATGAAGAACTCCAAAAGCCAACCAAGGGGTATATTCAACGAGTCTGACACACAGAATGGGAAATAAGTCACCATCTTCAGCTACCAAACAGTAATTTTTATTTTGAATATAATATTAGAAAGTAGCTCTTAGGAAACATTTGAAAGGAACTCTCACCACGATGTGCATGATGAAGGTCTTGCAGGTACTACAGCTTTTTTTTCCAGTTTTTACTGTGAACAACTATATGCCTTCGCGAAAGCCCTAGTAGATAATAGACAACGTGATGAGAGAAACCGAAGAAGAAAATCTAAGTGACTTGACTGCTAAATGATAGTGGGAGTTTTAAACAAAATTTCAAAAGCTTCATCATTTACTGTTTTTTACATGACTTAAAACACTGCAACTTATGAATCCAAAGTACAGAAGTTTTCACCGCTACATGACACAAAACCAAAATGAGCATGACTGCTCTAAACCAAGATGAAAATGGAAGATATAACTACCTGAACCTAATTTGAAAGGCTGTAGGTTGGGGGAACCGGGTGACACACAGGAAATCAGAAGGAACAAAACCAAATAAGTACCTACAATTGACCAGGTTCTCCTAGGTTGCTGTGATTGTGCAGAATGCCAATGTATCATCAGAAAAAAATAACCGGCACCTCCTGACAACAGCAGTAATTATGACTCAAGTTTACACTAAAAAAATCCTGGAAAAACAGATAAGGCCTATATGCAAGCTCAATTAGTATAAACTATAGCACTTAAACTATATAAGGAACAACCAACATTTAGTGCCGTTTGCTAAAAGCACATCAGGGGAAATGTCCCTTTGAGAACCTCATGCAGCATATATTGAGGCAACAAAGGAATTGGATCCCTTTCAATACTCTTGGATTTTATCCCAAACGCTACATCCCCATTACTCCCACTACTTACTATGTTTACTCTCACTGTTGTACATATTATGACTACTAAAAGCACTGTTGATGGAGACTACTGAATATCTTGAATCTCTGGGGATGAAAACAGGTCTGAGTGGATGTACAAGTGACAAGAACACACAACACAGGAATAAAATCCAAAGCTGTAATCAAACTCTACCCGAGATGAAAGTGCCCAAAGTCTCCATCAGGTTAACACCACTGTTGAGCCTCAAGTTCTCCTGCTTGTCCAGTCCTGACAGTGCCAAGACCCAAACCCCATCAACCTGGAACTATATATTCCTCCCTCAAGACACTCTGTTTCTTAGACACACTCTGAGACAAGCCCAATGTCACAAAACTACTAGCAGTAAACTACATGTCTAAGAATAGGAGCAGCACTCCTGGCTTATTCCAAAATCAGTGAGGTAAAGCATGTCCCTTATTGCTCAAATACAGAGGATGTTACATTAAACACGTGGAATAATTCCCAAGCACTTGAACCTTTGAAGGCTCTTTTAATTCCCCAAACCAGCTCACTGTCATTCAAGATGAAGTATGTAGGGCTTGACATCAGAACAGTGGATAACATTCATGCAGCACTTTAAAAAGTATGATCTAAAAATTCTGTTTAAGTTTTATAGACAACTTTTATCAGGACAGATACATTTGGAATTAACAGAAATTTAACTGCAGATCTTTTAAGTAGACAATTTATTCTATAAACTCATCTTTTGTTCTCTAACTAGGTTTCTAGCCCGGGGGTTTTTCCATAGCTGATGACTGTACAGGGCACAACATTTAAGAGTCTACTGCTTCAGTGGAAAGAGGCAGGTACGACTTTCCTTTCAGAGTAAAGAGCACGCTGTATTTTCACAAACATATTTTTGCCTTAAGAAATTTCATTTTAGCAGTGGATTGGCATTTGAAAAAAATTTAGTGATCTATATGGATGAATTTAAAATATCTTGGTAAGACAGTCTTTGTGCATTGCCAATTATACATTAGCTCCTCTTTCAACTAAGCTCAGCTGAAAAGAGCATATTTTTGACTACTGAAACTTCAAGCAAGCTTCTTGCTACTGTCAGCTCATATACTGTATGATACATCAGAGAAAGCTCTAGATATTAATCTGGTCTTGTAATGAGTTTTAATTTTGAGATTTTAAAATTTCCAGAGTATCAGTACATTGACAAATATACAGAACAGTTTAATCGTCCTGCCGAGATACATTTTTGTCTACACCCTGCGGCTGAAAGGATCTTAACATCCAGTGAACTGAAGATAATTTTATGTTTGTATTTAATTAAAGATCACCAAGTTATACAGGGATAAGGAACTTGATGATGTAACTATTTCCTTCATTTTTCTTATAATTTGCTAGAAGCTTTTTTCTAGTTTAAAGCCATTATTAACTCTACTCTTGTATGGATTGAAGATTATGACAGTATTCACTGAACAGTAAAGGTTACAAAAAATTTCATATTTCTTTAGCTATAATTCAGTACAAAGGCAAAAAGGGATTTTTCTAGAGATGCACAAGCTCTAAAGTACTGATTACAGCACACGAAATTACCTAACGGGTACAATTCCATGAAACAAGTTGCACTGATGTAAGATCCTACCTCTGCTATCATTGTTAAGAGAGATCTTCCACTTTTCCCTTACTTCTATTTTCCACTCCTTCCCATTTCTACCTAACCCCCTTGGTGAGCCAGTTTAGTTCTAATACTGTCAGAATAGCAACAATGGGGCTAAAAGGAGGAATAAGAAACTCCTCCAAATGCTGCAACCCACTGACAGCACAGATGACCACCTAGGGCTGTGCACAGGACAGCACCAACCCTTCAGATTTAGCAAGCTGTTTGATCAGTTCAGTCTGATTTGCAGAACCACATAATGACTTGGTTTTTGAAAAAAAAAGAAAAAATTACAATCTTTTGAAAATTTACTCATGAGTTGAAATCTGACAAAAGGTTGGATATGGTTTGTATGTATGAAGACTACTCTATACTTTTGAAGAGTTCACCGGAGGGTGTGCATGCTCCAAAAATCCATGAGGAAGAAGTGGGCTATTTTGTGTTCAGATCACAGCTTTACCAATTTCTCACACAGCAAGAAGCAGGATGAACAATTCAGTTTTGACAGACAGCAGAGGCCTGTTGGTATAAAGAATCAACACACAGCTTAAAATTTTATCAGTTGTATGGATGAAGTTGTTGATTTTTAAAAATGGTTTAAATGTATTTGCAATTGTAAGGTGAATTTTAAATAAAGTGAAGCTCACAACAACTGGATTGCACATTTAAGAGAACAAAAATGTATTTCTCCAGTCTCAAGGTCAAGTTTATAATGAAGGGGAAAGTTACATCTTTCCTTACAATAAATGGAGAGCCCATGCATGCAAAGGTTTTTGATTTCACTCTGGGAATATAAGATCACTTTCACTTGCAGTTCCTAATCTCATTCATAATTAGTGGTCATGTTACCAACATACTTTCTATTACAGGTCAATTGCAGTAATTCTAGTAATTACAACTATTGCTCATGTGGGAAAGGTTTAATACTTGGATGACTGTTATGGTTCACAAGTGACTTTTAGTATGTTAGTGCTTTGGCATTCACAAGCCTTAATGAGCAAATACTGATATATTTGCTTTAAGACTTTTAATTCCCACAAATATCTTTATAATAGCTGCTACCAAGTTGAAAATACAGCTATACAACTTCACAAAAAGTTCATAGCCTTAAAGACAGCGTTTCCCTGTAGCACCCTGCCAATTTCATTCTGAACATATGACCTTATTTTTCTTGATCTTTTCCACTTACATCTTGGGCTGAAATCCCCAATAACAACTCAGTGAATGAAAATGGTCACTTATTCACACAGAACACACCTGCTAACACCTACCATGGGGAAATAGATTATGAGTTCCTATCAAAGCAACCTTTTCGTGCACCCTGACAGATGATAGAGTCACTCGACAGAGGGTTAGTAAGGGACTCTGTTGAACAAAAGAACTAAAGAGGTTGTAAGGCAGAACTGAATCATTTGCTATTCCCGCCCAAACTGAAACAAACCTGGCAGCAACAGGAACCTGACGAAACAGGAGAAACCTGACTTGCCAAACAGGGGAGCATGCCCTAACTTCCACAGAAAAAAAAAAAAAGCTGCAAGACCAGACTTACATTCACAAACGGTCTAAAGAAGTTAAAAAAAACCATTACGTTTGGGACACAGGCACTCCATTCACTGTTGGGAAAGAATCAGCTATCTAGGAACAGGAGAAGCATAATCTCAACCACCATCACTGCTTCCTCTTACTACTGTTTGTGTAAAACCTGATCACCAGGGCATGTCCCACTGATTGAAATAATGTAAAACCAGTCAAAAGAAAAGGAACATTGCCTTTATAAAATGGATTATTTCTAGAAGCTACGTTAACTATTTAGAAGTTTTGTGAAAAACCTGGCTGTTTATGTCTATAAAATAACTTCAGGACTCTAAACCAGGAAGATCACAGTGCCATGACAATTCTGCCTTCAAAGATACCTCTAAAGAAGCCCCCTCTGCAATTCATGCTTAAGCGATTTGGAAGTTAACAATATCAAGTTGTCTTCTACCTCTCTTTTAAACGTTGTCACCAACTCAGAAAAAATGAAATTGTGCCAACACCAGGACTGCTGCAGTTCACAACCAAGCATACTAACAAAAACAAATGCTAATCTTTTTCCAGCTTAGTTGCAGTCTCTATTGTGACAGCCAGTACTAAATGTGAGCTGGATAAAGCACTATTTTCTCAGCAAGTTAGTGCTGCAAAAATCTAAAAGTTTGTATATGTTTCAGTAAAGACAAATATTCTCTAAAGTGGCTTCAGTAGGCTGCAGATCTTGGAAAGTGTGTTCTGAAAGGCAAAGAATTTCTTCAATGGTACTAAGTGAATAGCTAGATCTAGGAGAAGTTATTTCCAAATATCACACCTTTTCGTTTAATTACTATTCCGTGTTTCAGTAGAAATATTATATTCTAGAAAGTTGCGCTTTTGTTACAGATTCCGCTAATACATATATTAGAATACACATTGTTAGCATGTATTATAATATATAGTAGTCTGGTAAACTGAACTATCATAGGCATACAGTTTGATTCGCTTAGACTGATTTTTATGCCATTCATATTGGAAAGTATAAAAGTAAACTTAAACAGCCTGTAAAGACCTCTATTGGAAACTATCAGTGCATAAAGAAAACCAGACAAAGCAGAAAAAAAGTTCCATTAATGAAACTATAAGATCACTTACTACTGCCCCACCCTCTGGCAAAAGAGCCATAGTCTAGAAATCAAAAAACGGGAGGAAAAAATAATTAATTTCATCTTACTACTGGACGTTACAAAAAACGCGCGACAAATCAAACCAGGAGGTTGTAAAACTGTCACTCCCTACTGCATCTGCACCTTTTTACAGTATTCCCTAGCATATACCTGGTCTTTCAGATCCCGCAACAAGCATTTATACTATCAGCTTTGACATAATATGTGTGCTATTACCACACCAAGATGTTTGGCCCCTACAGTAGTGTCCAACGTATACAAGGGCAGATAAAGATCAAGAATTCTGCTGTAGTATTGACATCCCTTGCAAACAGCACTGTGCCTTTTGCCCAGCTGAATTGTCTGGCCTGTCACCTTTACACTGGGTAGCTGCTCTCAGGATGCTGTACTGAAAACTGTACTTTATCACTTTGAACAGCAAGGTTGCCAGTCAGAACCCTCTGCAGCAATAAAGAGCATTGCTATCAGTGGTGCATGTTTTCTGTAAAATTAATTACATCAATATAGTACAAGTCAAATGGTTTCGTTTCTTTTTGTTGTGTTATAACAGTGATTTCTGTGCAAACAGGAAGTGGTTAAAAGAAAGCCCAATGATTTGACAGTGAAATAAGATCACTCTTAAATTCACCCATGAGACAATCTCGCTAATATTTAATAATTTTCAGTTCTTTCGTTAGTATAGAACTAAATCATTTGACTCCTTCCGCTTTCAGAGGCACTAGGCCCACTTCACAACAAGAAAGTTTTCAAAGGAGAAAAATTTGTCCTTTTTTAACTCTTACGACCACCTCTCCTGCCAAGTCTTTTCTAGAACGCAAACTTCTCCTTACTCTTTCATGTTTCTTCAAAGTGCTGTAGTTAGCACCCAATAAGCTATTTTGAACAGAAGTTCCTGAAATTCAGTACTTCACTATGTACAAAGCATCTTTGAGTACACATGGCACTGGCACAAATATGGGCTGTGAAATACAGTTCTGCATTTGTTCTATAACACTGGTCATCTGTCATGTATACAAATAATACATTTTGTGTATAAACCAGGATATAGTATATTCAAATTAACTAAAATTTATTTGGGATGGGTAAAGAAATGGAGAAAAAATTATTCATTTCTCTTTTAATAGCATCATTTTGTACTAGCATAAAATTATTTTTAATCAAAGATTATACCAAGTTGCAATTAGTTACAACATCACACAAGCTCCAATGTTTTGTCAGTAAAATTAAGCTACAGCGGTGATAGTAGTTGAAAAAAAAAAATCTATCAGCTGTTAAAAGTATTAATGAAGTAAAGAAAATAAGTGATTTCCAAATGATGAATACTAACCAAGTAATTTTTTAAAAACTTGACACAGTATATCAATCTAAACTATTCACTTTATCTGTCAATCAAAAATTTACAAAGAAAATGAAAACCAAATTCCTTTCCAGAGAGGCAAACAGCACAAGCTCTGATACATGGCTCAGCATCCCGCCTTTACTCAACGAGGGAGCACGCTTTTGGATGCGGTTTTCTTCCACCTTTCAGGGATGTTTCCTTATTCCGTATTTCCTCCTATTGTTTGTATTCTCAGTTCGAAAGACAGTGTTTATACTTGGATTCACCTCTGCCGTTAAACCCTTTTACGGCTGGAAGCCAGGTAAGGCCTGTAACTCCAAGGGTGCAGGAAGAGGCATTCCATTAAGTTTTGTTGTTGTTGCTGTCGGACGAACCCTCCCCCGGTGAAGCCGTGAGTCACAGCCCCCACGCTCCGAAGTCGCAGCCGCCCTGTGCGCGGCCGCCAGCCTGCCGGCCCCTTCCTGAACTTTACCTCCCGCCCCAGCCCCGCCGCGCCAGCAGCCAGGGCCGCCCCCCCGCACGCCCGCGGCGGCGCCGGTTCAGGCCCGGCGCGCTCCCCACAATGGAGGAGCGGGTGGCCGGCGGCGCGCAGGGCGGCTGTCACCCGCCAGCCGGGCACGCCGCCGCGCCGCGGCCGCCGCAGGTGTCAGGCACCGGCTCGGCTCCCTCCCGGGGCGCGGGAGGCGCCCGCAGCCGCCGCCGCATTCCCCGCCCGCCCCGCGTGCGGCACGGCGAGGGCGGGGGGCGGCGACGCACCCGAGTCGCCGGACGGCGCGGGGGCGGCGGGGGCCGGCCGCTAAACGCCGCTGGGTGCGCGGCGGGGAAAGCGGCGCCCCGGCCCGCCGGGAAGAAAGGCGCTGCCCCTTCCTCACGGTCCCGCGGCGCCCGCCCCCTCCCCCCGGGTCCCCGCTCACCTGCGAGCCCGGCAGCGGCGAGGAAAGAGGGCGAGGGAGGGCGGCAGCGCAGGCCGGGCCTAGAGAGCGGCGCTGAGGCGACGCGACGGCGACGGTCCCTCGGCAGGCGCGCGGCAGGGAGCCAGCCGCTCCGCCCGGCCCCGCGCGCCGACGACGCCTCTCGGCCGGGCCGGCGCCGCGCACCCGCCGCTCGCGAGGAGGCCCCGGAGACGGGAGCCCACCAGGGCCAGTCCGCGAGCCCCGGCGCGTGGCGGCGCGAGCCGTCGCCGCGCCCCCGGCTCGGCAGCCGCCGCCACCCCCCGCACCCGGCCCCGCTCGCCGCCTCGCGCCGCCGCCGCGCCGCGCTCTGCCCGAGTCCTTCTCCCCCGCACAAGCTTGGCGGCGTCTGGCAACCAGGGGCGCCCATTGGCCGCCGCGTCGCGTGAGGTCAGGCGCCCTCCCCGCGCTATTGGCTCGATCCCGTGTGTGTACACACGCCGCCCGCCAATCCGCGGGGCGACGGCGAGGGGGGCGGGGCGGAAGGGCGTGGCTGGCCCAGACGAGAGGCCGCCGCGCTCCGGTGCGGCCCGCCGGGCAGCGGGTGGGGCCGAGGGCCAGGGCGGCCGCCCGGTGCGGGCGGGGAGCGGGGACGGGCCCCTGCGCGCGGGTTCGCGCCCGGCGACAGCTCCAGCTGACCGTACCTGCCTTCCGGGCGGACTGAGGCGGGGCGGTGCAGGTCGGTGTGAGACAGCGGTGCTGGTGTTTATATACACGCAGCGGCGCCGCGGTGTCTGCGGCCACGGGCCTCGCCGGGCTCTGTCCCGCTTATCTGAGAGGAGCTGGCGCGGCTGGGTCCTGGGGATGCAAAGTTCAGCCGCGCCGCGGGTTCGGCCGCCTCAGGTACCAACATCCCTCCCGGGGCGCGGGGAACCGGCTGCAGGACCAGCGGCGGGGCCGGGGGCACCGCACCCTGCTCGGCAAACCCCGGACCTGCTGTAACCAGCGCGCCCTGCAGCAGCTCCGCACCGTCCTGCCGGGAAACAAAGGAGCTCTTGGCAAACAAAGAGACGGGGTTAGCGGGGAGCAGGTGCCGCGCTGCTTCCCCCCGTCGCTGCCCCGCGGAGCTGCCGCTGCTCGCAGGAGGGGGTGCTGGATACAGCCCCGAGAAACCGAGCCCGAGCTGTAGGTATTAGAGATTTAACAAGTATTTGCTTTCAGCATTTCCTCTTTGAAAAACTGATTTAAACAAAGCAGGATTAAATATTCTTATAGAGACGATATGAAAAGAAAACACTCCTGAGACTAAAAAAAAAAAAAAAAAAAAAAAAGGCAATAGTTCCATTCAAGCAACAATGCAACGTTTGTTAGTCTTTCTCTGGTCCACAGGCATGTATCGAAGGTGCACTGTAACCCATTTTTCAGTTTTCTAAAACACAAAGTCACCTTATTGCCACTGAGCAAAACAAGGTTTATGTGAATGCAGAAACACATTTTAGAAACCTCTAGACCATACATAGAGTAGACCAAACATGTTAAAACTACTAAAACCCATGTAACTACTCCTACATTTACAGAGTCCTAAACTTACATTTGGCCCTTTGAAGGCAACCGTGAGGCTGACGTGGCCCCCGGTGAAAATGAGTTTGACACCGCTACTCTAGAAAGACATTTGATGCTATCTCCTTTACTAAAAATGGAAACAAACATCAAAAACAGGTGTTGAACCTGTAAAATACAGTTCTTAAATGAAGGACTAGGGCAAAAATTAGCAAGCAAGAACTTTATGTTTACTTCAGTGGGATACCTCACCACTGAAAATTACCGCGTGCCCAGGAATTTGCTGACTTTGTGGTTTTAGTTTCTCTTCATACAAAAAGTACCTTCATCACATGCAACAAGACCTTTACAAATATTTGCAGTGTTATGTAAGATACCTTCAAGAAAGCATTTTAAATAAAGCAAACTATTGTGTATTCTCTTGGAGAGCCCTCTCAACAGGTACAATCACAACAGGCAACTGAAGCGTGCCCTGACAGAGGCACCGGAGGCATGTGCTGCCTTAGGAAAGGAAGCAAAACAGAAGCAAAGCAGGTTGGCTGGTTTATTGCATTATTCAGTACATTAGCTTGCACTGAGCTAAACAAATACTTGAACTCAAACCCAGCCTCAGTAAAGGCACTTAGGCTTCAAATATCTTTTTTTGTTCATTCATTTATTTACTCTTGTCCAAGAAACACTGCTGAAGTCAGAAATAATAACTGATTATGAACATGAAAAATAGGCATTTTAGCCATTAAGGATAGAAACAGAGAAAGATCACTGTTGTAGTTTCCATTTGCTTTCAACAGCAAACTGCAGAATGAGATGACTATAGCTATATACCAGTCAGCTGCTGCAAGGATCAGTTTGCATGAGGGTAAGTATGCTACTTCTGCAACATTGTAAACTAATACATGGTCTTTCAGAACTTACATAAATCCCAAACTTATCCCAGAATGAGGGCCAAACTGAAGAACATCTTGGAGTTGTATTATTAGACATGCTAAGGCATGTGTTCAGCGGCTACTTACAGTAAAACCTGCACTGCACAAAGTTCTCATGTCTCCCTCTGGAACGGTCAGTTGTGTCCCAGCCTTACAACAAGGTCTTGCTCCATCTGGCTGGTCAGATCCCTTTCAGATCCCTCACCTTGCCTGTTTATGACATGTTACTTCTCAACCTTGGCTAGTTGCATTGCTTTCTTGCTAGCAGGCAACTGTAGCTGTGCTGACCTACACAAGCACTAACCCAAACCAGCACCCCCCCGCCACTCCCCCCATCTTTTCTCCTGCTGAACTTGCCCCTACTCCCTATAAAACCTTGAACTAAAATGCTGTCCAACTTCTGGATCAGCGCACTACCACACTCCCTGATTCAACCTGCAGTACTGACATACCTGTTTGTTTGAAGAGGGGATCACAACCTTGTCCGTACTTTTTGGCTTGGACCAATAAACACAAAACCCCCACTATTCCATGCTGCACTGACTGGCAAGAAATGGTTGATACCTTTTTCCACAAGATCGCTGTTCAACTGGTGAGGCTCTGTGCTGTGCCCTGAGCCTGGAAATGGGGGGACTAGTTTAAGGATCTTGCTGCAGAGATGATACCAAAAAGAAGCTAGCTGGCTGAAACAGCAACTCGGTTTTTCCTTTTTCACCTTCTGACAGGAAAGCACGTACAAATGCTCTTGCTAAAAACAGATGAGAGTGACTGAATTAATTTTCATAAAATTAGCTGTTACAGGAGAGGAGAAAGCACTGCTTAAAAGAACACAGTACCAAAAAATCTTGGCAAAGTTCATTAAAGTGAGATTTTAAACATAGCTGACTCCATTCTTTTTTTAGTTATGTAAGAACACACACAGGTTGTCAGCTCAGTATTTTCAACTATCTGAAGACTATTTTATCTGCCCTTTCTCTTGCATGCAGTAATTAATCCAGTAGTAGTGTGAATCCTGTCAATACAGGGATTTTTCATGCTATGTAGTCTCTATGTATATAGAGGACTATATGTTGTTCTGAATGATAGAACTGTCAAAGTGGGATGAAATTACTGTTGGCACCCTGTGTATCTGGGAAGGCAGGATGCCCAGAGATCATTAACACTTCTCTCAACTGAATTTCCAACCTTCACGTGCCCGATGAGGTGCATTACTACCCAATCCTATGTAAAACGTTCACAGTCTCAACATGTTGTACCTCCTAAAAAGATAAAACTACAAACTAGTTAATATTTACAATTTTTGTATTGTTACCTCTACTATCAAACTCAGTGGATAGCAAATGTAAAATTCCATACACTTTTCAAACTGATAAAAACCACTCCTGAGGCAAAAACCTAAGTAAAAATGGTAGAAGTAAAAGCTGTCATATTTTAAACAGAAGTATGAGTGAGGATCTACAACGGCCTTAATGCCCTTCTGTATAACAAAAACCTGCGACAGCAAAGCACCTGTAAAAGTATATCTAACCACTTAAAATTCATTTCAAATTCATTATGTATTAACAGGTATCACTTTAAGATATCAGCACATTAAATATTTCCTGGGAAGTTACAATCAATATTTCTCATAACAGATAAGCAAAAGAGGCTTATTGATCAGCAACCAAATTTCTTCAAGATGTCTATTAGTCTGTTCAGTCTTTGGGCAACTACACATCACAAGCTGTAGCAAATGCTCTCATCTCCACAGGCTGTTCCATCTTGGTAAAGACACCCGGTTTGTTTGAGAAACTCACTACTTTGAACCTCACCGTGATAGAACAAACAACTTGGCAGATAATTTGAAGGGCTCGGTGGTAAATATAGTGAGGCCTTTTGGCATCCTTAATTTGCAGCGGAATTTCTCTTCTGTAGATTTGAGGCTAGTGGAAGGAAAACAGGTTGAAGTTCTTGCTTTAAATTAAGCTGTGACAGTGGTAAACAGTTGTCCAGAATAGGTCCTCTGGGACACTACCTGGAGCAAGAGGACTATACAATGTCTCGGTTATCCTCTATCCTTCTAGCTGCGCTATGGCCTGGATGAAAATCACCACTGTGTAAAGGTGCAGCATAAAGCATGTGGCTGAGTTACCTTCAGCGAAGTGATTTGAACGGAATCGAGATTCAGCTCCCTTTAGAGCTTCATCTGGGAGCACCACAGGAATCCTAATCAAACCCGGCAAAACCACAAAACTGAGTGAACAGAAGCCAAGGAGCCTTCATCAAGAGGGTAACAGCAGACATTATCCCTAGGCAGACTTCAAAGTGAACTTCAGTGAGAACAAAGTGTAGAATACCAGCGACTGAGGCCACAAACTTCTGCTCAAAGTGCCAGACTCAAAGCCTTCCTGTTTGGCCTAGTGTTATAGAAGCTTCTTTACCAGTGAGGTTGAGATGACAGAGAAAGTCACAAGCTGACCACAGAGGTTGAAGTAAAGCAACTGTTCCATGTATCCTGTAACTACAGGTTCTTACCTTACAGCTGGAGGAGTGGAGAGAACCTCATCAATGGACTTTATATTAGTCTTGGCACCTGGAAAGCCATGTTTTATGGTCCAAAAAGAAAAACCAAAAGTATCTATAGAGCTATCAACAATATAGACCATACAGTCTGCCATATTACTAGAAATCAGCAAACAAACCTGTTTCCAGACTTCAGGATTCCCATGAAAGTAGGTTTAGGAGAAAATGGTCTCTGCAACTTGAAAAATACCCAGAGAAAAAAAAACGTGCCACAATATAGCACAGGTCGAAGGACAGGAAGTGGCAGAAGAATAAGAAAACCAGTACATAAAGCTAAGTGAGACAGGCAAATGAGGTCTAGATTGAAGAACACAGCTAGAGTAGATGCTCCAACTCACGGTAGATAACTGTGAAAGAAATGGAAGGAACGGCGTATGATTTGGCCTTCCGTGTTTCAGCATGAGAAAAAGTGAATTATAGTTCTTTGGCCCTCCTCAATAACGTTAAATCTATAAACATGTCTTGTCTCCAGTGTCTGGGGAACACAATCACCCATAGCTTGAATTTGATATTATTCTGAAATGAAAATGTTAATTTTACATTTTTGAAACTGATTTACACACACTCCTGAGAAAATTACAATTTAAGATAAGTGATAAACAAATACATAAGAATAATTAACTACACATTTATTTAATTATAATTTCTTTAAAAATATAGAAGTAATTCATAGCTTCAAAAATAGACTTTTGACCCCCTTTTAGCTGCTAATAATAGGATTTAACAATGGGCTTGAAAATACTAATGTTACAGATTTTTACAAGTAAGATAGAATACTTGTAACTACTTTTAATGTCTTTGTATTAGGCACGTCAGATAATATAGCTTTTTGATCTTTATAAAATTAAAAAAAAAAAGAGCTACAAACTAGATAGGAACCATCAGCTACCAAAATCCTGGATTTTTTTTTTTTTATGGAGTATTAAAAGCCTACTTGCTTTTGTATTTCATCTTAATTTAGTGCACAAACACATGATCACACAGCTGGGTCAAATGCTTCCTTAGAAAGTCGACCAAAAGGTGGTAACAGGCTACTAATAACAAAATATCTTTGTAGACAATCAAGTTCATCACAACCCCCTCCCCAACAATCATTTTACTTTTCTTAGAAATGCCTAGGGAGGTATATGTGCCTTTTACTCTTCCTTAATGATTAACGTACCAAAAATTTTAAAGATCAGAAGGGACATGAGTTCCTCAGTAGAAAACCCATTAGAAGAAAACAGTCCCCATCTCCAGTACATGGCAGGATTCAAGCAGCTGGGCTACCCAAAGGAGGTCACCGAAGGGACACAACCGCTGCAGCTGGACTATAGCTGTCACAGGGACGGTACGAAGGTTCGCTGTGGTGTGGTAAGCAGTCTGGCAGCAGGAGGGTAACTGAAGTACCGTATAACTTTATATATACACCATCACAGATTTCAGTTATGGCTTTTACGGTCCTGTTAAGGTCAAGATTATAAATATGAATTAAAAAAAAAATTCTTCTATAACTAAAATGCCAATTTCTACCAGCGGAGGGAGCACTTCATTGCTTGTAGCCAGGTATCCATAGCAGGTTTGTATTCCTCAGAGTCCTTCTGGGGCTCAAAAACAGCTTCTATTCGCCTTAGCTTCTTTAGTTGTTCTTTGTCAGACCAAAATCCTATAAACAGAAAGTTCATTCTCAATCTCAACTGCAAATATGTTATTTTTGAGTTGTTTTATTTTATTTCCAAGGAATCCAAAGCAGAAACACAGTAAGAACTCATGACAGCTTTTCTTTACTCGACCAACAACTTTCTCAGAGGGAAGCATATTTTTAACATGTGAAACTCTTTTCCATTAGCATCCACTTTTTTGGAATCCTGACAGCAGCACATCTGCTGAACTGGGACCGTTTCCAAGGAACAGCTCTGCTACACTGACATCCCCTCAGGTTTCATCCACACTGAGCTTTCGGCTGCAGGTCCCTCCCAACAAAGAAGCACCACAGAAACGAAAACTTAGTAGTAGTTGCTTTCTAGTGTCTTAAAAACCACATAAATGGCAGAAAACACTGGTGTTACGTATTGAGATTAATGTGTGCTATTGAATCATTCTTTTCTATCAAGGGCTGCAGCTTTCTTATAGTTCTAATTGCTGAGTAAGTCGTACCTCAGTATATAGTTTTTATCTTACAGTTATTTATGTATCAAAATAATTGAATGAATTTAATATCCACCTACAAAATATACTTCCATTCAGCAAAACCATTGCCAGTTTGTAGTTTTAAGTCTGGTTAACTATATACAATTCTTTGTGAATAGAGCCGCATTTTTTCCCTGTTAATAATTTATTTTTCACTTCCATTGTGAAAACCCTAAAGAATAAAGACTCGGTTCACAGATGAGAGGGCACAGCTTCAGTACGAGCGGCAGGCTGCACTTTAGCACAGCAGTTTGTTACATGATCCATCCGTACCGGGCACCGTTCCAGGCACTGCAAACATGGGAGGGGATGCAGTGCCCAGGTCAAGAAAGAGGGAGGCTCACCTCTTTCTTCTCCAGCAGTATATCCTTCTAAATGTAAATTAATCTTACAAACACATATGCAGATACTTTTCACATTAAACTCATTGTCACTATTCATTTATGTAACACCAACCAAGCATGCAACTGCTCAGTGAAGTAGGACATTGTGTTAGAAATACAAATAAGGTCCTTCATTTGGTTTATGTATGACTATCATCTGTTTCTTTGGTACATCAAATACAAGTACATGAGTACAAAGGACTATACAGAGAAACATAAACACTACTTACCCTGGATTCCCACAAAAATGGCTAAAGTTTTGGGAGTTTTTACAATTATTTGAAGTTATGAACTTTTTTTCTGATTTCTTTTTCCTTTATTCACAAACATGCATTATGAAGGGAAAAACAAAACCCTTTGAATGCATACATACCTGAAGCAAGGCCTGCTAGAAAAGCTGCACCAAGACTAGACATGTCTGCATTTGCAGGTTTTTCTATTTTCTTATTAATTAAATCTGAAGTCATCTGCATGACAAAACTATTATTACTGACACCTCCATCAGCTCTATAGTGAGAAGGGAAGAAAAAGTAATTAAAAAAAAAAGTGTTTAGTTCAAATGCTTATCGCTAAGATTTCAGAAAACAACTTCTGGGGTTTTACACCTATGCATAAATCTTCCTGTCACTCATGCACAAATGCATTTCCATTTCATGGGCAAATTTAGATGCCAGCACAAGGTGCCTATAAACTGGGGGCAGAATGGTAGACAGACACAGGCCAGACACATTATCAAAATATGTGAAAGCTCTGTCTTCTAAAACTACATCAACCTGGTTGAAATGTTGGGGTTTAGAACAGAACCTTTACATGGTTATCACCACAACATGACAAGAGTCAAACCCATTACATTAAATGAACCATTTCAAGTGTTCTCAGACCTAGAAAATACTTCTTTCATTACTACCAAATTTTTGTAGTAGTTAGTTAAAATACTTCACAGTTGCTTCTTTTTATGAGGAGGATGAGAACGAGGCTTCCGTCTATTTTCCCAATTACATTCACGAAGACCCTTTTAATGGATAAAACTAGAACTTATCAATGCTGATCTTTAATCATCTGAGAATGATCACTAGTGGTGCAAAGTAATCACTCTTGCAAACAAAAACCAACTATAATAGAAAGCAATTTTGAGTTGTCATCGACTGGTTCGTTATGCTGTTGCACTCCAACAGCAGCCAGCTACAGAGCTGTTGTTCTATCAACTGTGGTGCAGGAAAGACATCTACTGTTTATTCTTAGTATAGAAAGTGTTGGGTAATAAAACTTAACAGTTGCTTACAAATCTTCATTTACGCCAGCTGAAATCTCCTCTGCGACATTATGCCTCAGAAGAATTTAGCATAAAGGTTTTGGCTGTTTTTGAAAGTAAAATCAGGAGACACTGCCTGATCAGTGATGGTACAGAGTTTTGCTTCTTTGTACATACAGTTAAGAAGGGTTACCACCTCCATGCTATGGCATAAAAACCTTTAACTGGCAAGCTCACTTTCTTAATGCCAGTGACATGCATTTCCCTTCGTCTGTAAAAATAAGACAACCTACAACACAGGACACGAGGATTAAAATTGAGGGTTCCTTCTCTGTGCTTTCCTTGATGGTGTTGAGATAAGCGAAGAAAAGTAACAGGAATGTAGAGGGCTAATGAAAACAACCTTGCAGGAGCCAGAGACCAAGAAGAAAGGAAAGATACAGGACAAGAGACAAAAAGAGAATGAACATATTTATGGGATAAAAACAATGACAAAAAATATCAAAGGTAATGGAGAGATACTAAAGATGTGTGGACAAAAGCATGAGAGAGCAGTTAACAACCCTACTGGAAAAGCCATTAAGCATATTTCAGTATCTTCTAATGCTTAATCCAGAAGCTGAATTCCTACCGATCGTAGTTAACTATCACAGCCAGTATATGAAACAGAAATTTCATATTCATGAGTAAAACAGAACACAATCACACAATTTAAAGTTTACATTACAAGGTAAATGGGTCCAGAATTCTCGTGTTCCCTAAGCAGTACCTCCACACTTCCCATTTTTCAGTTTGCAGTCTTAATACGATTTCTCAAATTTTGGATGCAATTTTCTATGTAAAAAAGCTTCCTAAGGAATCAAAGATTCCAATACTTCTCATCTTTTCCTCGTCATTAAAACCCCGAGCCTGAAAGTTCCTCATCTTTGCCTACTCTGTTCCAGTACCTGATGTAAGACAGAAACTTTTACCTCCCCCCACTTTGTACTGTCATTTTTCTTCCACTACTCGAAAGTCTGATTTCTCAATGTGCCCACCAGTCTAAATCCTTTGCATGGGCATCAGGAAAAAAGCCAGAAGAGGGACAGGAACACTCTCCTCTCTGTTCTTGACCATGGTATCACGGTGACCCCTGTCTGCCAAGAGAAATTTTGGAGAGCCTTCTCAGTGTGAGAAACACATAATTCAGCTAAATTTTTCCAACACTTTGTGAAAAGTGTATTCTAGGGATCACAGTTACCTCACTAAATTTCATTTGCCTCTTTAAAGACTGAAGCAAACCCAACATATTCACAATTGAATTGGAAAAATACTCTTCCTCTTTCCTTCATGAATAGATCCAGTTTTAACTAATGTCTTCACAGAATCACGCCAGTTGAAGAGACCCTCAGGGTCACTGAGTCCAACCATAACCTAACCTAACTCTAGCACTAAACCATGTCCCTAAGAACCTCATCCAAATGCCTTTTAAACCCCTCCAGGGATGGTGATTCCACCACTTCCCTGGGCAGCCTGTTCTAATGCCTGACAACCCTTTCCATGAAGAGTTTTTTCCTAATATCCAACCTAAACCTCCCCTGGTGCAACTTGAGGCCATTTCCTCTTGTTCTATCACTTGCTACTTGGGAGAAGAGACCAACCCCCTCCATGCTACAACCTCCTTTCAGGTAGTTGTAGACAGCAATAAGGTCTCCCCTCAGCCTCCTAAAATATTCAAATATATTCAAAATATTCAGTCTGCAAAAAACTCAGCACAAAATATTTCAGTATGAAAGAATGATAGTAAAGGGTAGAACAACATTTTTGCTGTATGCACTCCAGTGCTACCTGAAAACATGAATTTGCTTTTTTGAAAAAAAAAAAAAGAGCAATTAATTACTTACCTATGGACAATCACCAATGCCAATGATTTAATTAATAACTGACCATTCCATGGGTAGTCTCTACTGCCACTTCTAAAGTTACATTAACATTTGACTTGGTAGTCATATATTTCTTAGCAGCAGAATTTTTACAGTAAAATAAAATACATAATAAAGTTCACACCTATTTAAATCAAATTCCCATGTATTGAAGTTAAAAGTTACATAGAACTTACCGAATACTTCGAAGGGGAATGCGTACGTCCTTCACAATGATATCATAAAGCTGTTTGTTTCTTCAAAAAAAAAAAAAGTTGAATTAAGTATTATATATTCCATAAAGTGTTTCCAGTATCTACACAGTCAGAAAATAAAATAGAAGGCAAAAAATGCCTCAGTTGTGTGAGAACTGCTGCATTAGCTAACAAGTTTCCAAACTGCATAAATAAAGAAAAATGCTGGAAGTGGTCTTTGTTATACATCATTACAAAGGCACAAGCACGGCTAAATCACAGCCCATTCTACAGCAAGTCCCTGTAGAAGGTACGTTTATTCCCACCTGAAAGTGATGATGCGTTTCTATAGATATGATGGAGTTGTTAATGAAACAAGTGGTTTAGAATGAGGAAAGGAGACTGACAGTGTTCATCAGAGTTCATCCAGCTGTTCTTTAAAGAGAACCTCCAAAGGCTGTAAGTTTGATTTGTTCTGAAACCATTTCATTTAATAGGAGAAAATCTAAACACAAAGGATCTCTACCCTTCTCTAGTCAGGTATTTGAATGGAATGAGTTTCTTAACATGCCTGTTTTCAACAGGTCTATGCTTCAGTTCAGGAATTATTGCATCTCATGTTTCTGTTACAGTGCAGAAAAAAAATGTTGTCCATTCACATCTTTAAAGATGTTTAAGATGCCTATTACCACGTTTTACAACACACCAAAAATTCAGACTTAAGCCAAAGAACTAACATAAAACTTTCAGCTTCAGGGATAATTTAAACAGAGCTGGACTGGGCTACAGCTTCTGACAAAACACTGTCAGGACAGTAAGGACAAACTTTAAACAAAAAACATGCAGAAAACAATATAATTTAAAAACTCTTATATCATTACTTAATTAAAAATGAGCTAATAAATACACGAGTTTATTTGTAAAGTGTGAAAAGAAAAAAAGGGAAGCAGCTAAAACTCCTTTTAAATGTAACAGTAATGGATTACTACATTTTATATTTTACAAACTGCAGAAGTCTATGCATCCATTTAGCACTGCTGATCAAAATAAAAGTAACTGTAGGAAAATAAAAGCAAGACAGTTAACTTAGTAGTACCTGAAAGCTACAGATTCCAATATAGCTCGTACAAGATGGTTTCTGGTAGTAGAAGGTTTCAGCCCCATGAAAGAGGCACATAAATATGGGTCATTCACAGAAACCTGCAGAAAAGATTTCACCGTGAGTTCAGTGGATTGTATTTGTAGGATTTTGAGAAAGGAGTCAAAGAGTAAGAAAAAAAATAACTTACGACAATTACAGGCAGCATAATGAAAGAAGAAAATTGAAAACAGTATGTAAGAGGTATATAGTGTTATTTTAGCTAACTCAGTGAACACTTTAAATAGCTTTTTTCAACAGATAAAAGGTTTAAGTGACTTCTTCCAAATTTGACATACTAAAAACCAGTAATCTGCACGACTTCTCTTTAAAATACATATAGTGTACACTTTAGGTGTGTAGGACAGGGCACACTGGTATTGCTGTTCTCTAGGAAGATTTCACACACGCACTTTTTTCTTTTTTTAAACACTTCTGAACTGCTGAAAGACGAACTGAGTTTTAAAAGTAACACTGAAAAGGATGGTCACACTTTGTTAGTTTATACTACAGCCTGTTTCCAGTGATGCTGTTAAAGAGTTCAACTAAAATTCTAACGATCACTAAGTTGTCTTCTTTTTTCAGGAGAGTTGGAGGATTGACTGATAATCTCCACTCCTTCGATGAACTTTATCACAAAATATTAGTTTGCTGGCCCATACCCGGTTTGTGACAATGCTAAATCTTATTTTCATAGTAGACAGTAATTTTTAAATTGAAACAATCCTGTTCAGTTGTGTTGTGCTAAATATAAATTATGCGACACTTACCAGAAGTTTGAATTTCATGCTTATAGAATACATACACACATATTTAAAAATTAAGAAACTGCTAACGTATGTAAAAAATACCCCAACCAAACCCCCCCACAACAAAACCCAACAAGAACACATATGGATAGGCACAGACAGCCAAAAGGAAAAACTGGCATTTTGCAAAAGTTCCTAAATAGAAGAAACTTAAAAGAAAATATTGCATTTTTTTCCATGTATAACTACCTTTCCCATTCTAAGAATTGAACTACTTGTCCATCCCAGTAGCACAATAAGGATCCACGGCTTCCAAATTTGCAGATTTTCATATAAAGGATAATAAACTAAAAAGTGCAGACTCATATTCTACGTAAGGGTATCCTGAAAGAATCAATCATAAAGAAAAAGAGAAAAAAGTAGCAGTGCATAATATCTGCATGCACTCCAGTGAAGAGTCCTAAGTTTTTGCTGTTACTACCCATCACAGCAAATTAACCCTGGAAACCCCTATTTCTAGCAGAATAAGAGGAAAAGTGATTGAAACACATATTAACTCAACTTTAAATACACTTTCACAATGATGCTCCTCTCAGCACGCTGCATGACAGCAGTGGAATTCGCTAAGAAACAAACTTGTTCTTATTGCCTTAATATGGACAAGTACAGAAACATTTCACTCTGTGTAGGAAATGAACACGTAGGCTTCAAAAGAACCCTCCCCAACCACTATCATTTTGAGGTCTAAGAAACACGACCGTACAATCAATTTGTGTTACCACCCGGCCATGAAGCTAAGCAGACACCTTATAGTCCCAGGAATGTTCAGCTCTGTTCATGTCCCTTTTCACACTGTTTACTCCACTCAGTTTCTAAACTGACACGGATTGCGTTACTGTGTTCCACTGAAATACGCAGGGCTTTTCAATAGCAAAGAAATTCAGATTGGTGGATACTATTAGGTAACTAGATGTCACAGTTAAAGAGAAATCCATTCAGTTTTCTAAATACAGATTCTAAATTTAGACTGGGAATATTAGAATTGGGTGAAAAAAGATTGAATCAATGTTTACCAAGAAGCCAGCTGAGGTTCCTTCTGGAGACAGTGTCAAGAAAGCAAGGGGGAGACAAACCCGCAAAGCAAAACAAAAACCAACCAACCAAAAGAGAAGTTTTACCAACATCTGTAGAACTTGAATATTAATAGGTTTAAGGGTTCAAAAAAGATTCAGACTAACATTTGTCTACCTCAGGATTCCTGTTTGCAAATATTGAAATTTGGTGTGGCTCAACATTTGCTTATTCACAGAAGAATTACTCACAGTAAATGCTAAATGAAAGCATCTCTGCATAATCAAGTTTTATACCCTTAAAAATATACGTAAATGATTAGGTCGGCTGTTTGAGAGAAGGTAGCTGAGCTACCTGCAGAAGAAATGAAATTTTTCTTTGCTTTGTTCCATTAACACACAGGACTTCCACAAAGGTAAGGTTAAAGATGTTAAGTTTCTTTAGGAAAAAAACACTAGTCCTGGAAACAATCAAACCAAGTATGGTAGACCAACAAAGATCAAAATTAAATGTACTTTTGGACCCACACAGAGACATGAGCTGTCACAAACGTCCTGTGTAGCTCTAAAATATATGTATTCAAACTAACACATTCCTATCTAAGACTTCTAAGAGAAAAGAGAAGACAGTGATTTTTGAGCAAAACCCAGAATACTGTTTTCATCTTAAGGGTTCTTCTTTGTTTGCTAGATCCACAGAGCTGATTAAGGGAGTGCAGCATCTCCCGTATGAGGAAAGGCTGAGGGAGCTGGGGCTCTTGAGCTTGGAGAAGAGGAGACTGAGGGGAGACCTCATGAATGGTTATAAATATGTCAAGGGTGAGTGTCACGAGGATGGAGCCAGGCTCTTCTCGGTGACAACTAATGATATAGGACAAGGGGCAATGGGTACAAACTGGAACACAGGAGGTTCCACTTAAATGTGAGAAGAAACTTCTTCTCAGTGAGGGTGACAGACACTGGAACAGGCTGCCCAGGGCGGGTGTGGAGTCTCCTTCTCTGGAGTCATTCAAAACCCACCTGGACACCTTCCTGTGTAACCTCATCTGGGTGTTCCTGCTCCGGCGGGGGGATTGGACTGGATGATCTTTTGAGGTCCCTTCCAATCCCTGACATTCTGTGATTCTGTTTGGGCAGTACAGTGGCACCTGACAGGTTCACACATCAGCTGTCTATACATCGAAGAACCAGCAGATGACAGACATTACTCAACTCCCAGAGCACAGCAACAGCTTTCCCTTCATCTTGCCTGGTCCACCCATCCAATACAGTTTATAATGCCAATATTCTAAATGACAAGTTGAAGACCAGGGCTACAGCACAGAGTCTCTCCTGGACAGCAACACTGATTAGCAAGACAAACTTTTGTGGAGACGTTGGGTATTTTTATGTTGACAAACCAAAAAACGTAGAAACAACTATGCTGCTGAAAGTGGGCTTTTAGTCGGATTGTCTCATACTGCTTAGGAAAGTGGCATAAGTAGATAAAGTTTTCAGGCTCAGCACAGTCCCCAAGCGAGCAATGGCTACATTAGCAAAACTTGCTTATTTTCATTCTGTATGAAGGTTTGTCCAAGAGCTCTGACTTGAAGCTCTGTCATACTTTGTGGCAACAAATTCGAAACTATTATTACCAACTGTCAAACATATACTGGAAGCAACTGCTTTGTAGCTGAACAGGCAGTGTGTCAGCTCCTTTGCTATCAAAATTTGCCATTTAATGTAATGTATTCACTGGAACTCCCATCAATTCTAATCTAGACTAATATGCTAGACTGAACTGCGGTATCAATATCATCCTTGTCGCTGCCTCTGCAAAGGGACAGGAATTCACAGCTGTAATGAAACTCAAGAGGGATCACGAATCAGAGGTGGAAAGGACAGACATGAGGATACATAAGTCTCTCGCATAAATGGAAAGTGAGCAGGAAGAACCCAGAGCTTGTGACCCAGAGGGGATCGAGTAATTGCGGGAAGTTCCTCAAATAGAGAGGAAGGTAAAAGCAAGGTACTGGGAAACCGAGGGGATAAAGTGGAGAACAAATACCACGAGCTCCTTACGACACACATTGTGCTCAGCAACAAGGCACAAACTTTAAAATAAAGGGAAAAATCTAATACAGACTGAAATCTGCATATCAAAGAAGTGTCTAAATATTACTATCTATGCCTTTTGTAACACCAGGACTTGGCAGTCTTGCTCATATTTAAGTATTGGTTAATTGCAATCTACATCTTGAAAACAGGCAGAATAAAATGAATTATTTCAGAACAGCAATTAGAAGTATTGTCTCAATGAAGGCTTTGTGTGAGGCAGAAAAGCTATGGGATCGGTTTTCGTCTCTGCAGGAACTGCCCGAGCTACTGTGGGCAAGTCATTTAGTTTATCTGTCCCTCACGTCTCCATCTGAAAAATGGAAGTAATTTTCTTGTTTCACGGGGTTTTTCTCATGGGAGGGATGGTGTTTAAGCATTCTCATGTGACAATGAGCTTCTAATATTGTGGTGCTGGGACAGAGAATAAGAACCTGAGTAGTACAGAATGAATCATAGGATACCAGGTTGGAAGAGACTATAAGGATCACCTGGTCCAACCTTTCTTGGCAAAAGCAACATCTAGACAAGATAGCCCAGCTGTGGGAAGATGAAAATTACTACATTTAATGTGTAAAGGTTAAAATTTTAACTGGGTTATTAAAAATATATTCTCAATTATATCAATAATAATAATTTTACCTGAAAACCTGGAACAAAACAAACGCCTTGAGAATCAACAACACTCCGTGCCATTTTTTCTGTTTCATCTACATTGGTGAAAAGATCTGTAAAGATGCATAAGTCATATGCTTTTATTATTCACTTCAATTTCTTCATGTATTATTAAGAGACAAAAATCTAGAGTTAGACTATTTCCTTGTATAATATTCTTAAACTATATATTCCAAGGGAAATAATCACTTCTGTATTTCATGGCTATCAGTCACATTAAAAAAAGTCCTATTCAGAGGAAGACTAAATTCAAAAGGATTCTCTCATCTCCGTTATGCTATAGCCTTTTAATCTTTGCATCTTGTAAGAGGTCATTAGCTTTCCAAATAGACATGAAAATTGAGAACACTAACAGTGGCACCTTATGTATGCTAAAACCCTAGATTTCCAAAACAAAAAAACCTGGTTTTCTCCCCAAAGATGTTGTTATTGTCAGCCCAAGCACCAAATGACTACAGAGATAGTCCTTAATACCCATCATATTTTCTCAGCACCCTTAATATTTTTACAAGTGACTGAGGTCCTAATATCACCTGTTTGATAGACGCTACTTTAATTCTTTGTCTAGCCGGATGTCTCCTTTCACAACTCTATTGAGATCCCTCTTTAGCTTGTTCTTTACCCACATGTAGTTCTTGTACTAACATCCATCTGCTGTAGTTTTAACTGATCATGTCCTTATGTTGCCACATAATATATTTTTACAGAAGACTAGAGGTCTGCTGTAAATGAGAGCTATTGCCTTTTCTTGTCTGAAAAAGAAAATTTTCCTATCAAAGATAAATTAGATTAATCTAGCTCAACTTATCTTTGAAAAACCCATCTTGGTAACTTACCAGGAGTTTCAATTTACCTTTGTAACCTTCATAAATTTCTTCGAAAGCTTCGGATTCTATTGTGCCCAGACTAATAAGCCTATATCATATCTTTTCCTTCTTGTTTTATTTGCTATTACTGAACTATATATAGTACCTCTATGTCATGACAGAAAATGAAAAAAGTAAGGTTTACTTCACCTTGAAATTCCACATACTATTTTTTCAAAATTCTTGGAAGTGATCTGATCCCACTAAAAGAAGCCCATTAAACTAAGTGTGGAAATTCCTATTTCCAAACTTTTACCACTATTCTACATCTCATCCTCATCCAGGTTGAGTCTCACCATCCTTACTAAGGCTGTTAGTTTACCTTGTGTTTTGGCCCAATTCCCTCTGTAGAGCAGAAGTTTTACCCTTCTCTTTATTTGTAAAGCTGATAAAAGTTTCTGAATTCTGCTTATCTGAAATCATATTTCCAGTAAATATAGGTCTTGCTTATGAGAGAGTTTATAGTGGCGTGCCTATTTTTTTATCCCCCTCTAAAATTTCCCTAATTTTTGCCTGTGGTAACAACTATAGGTCATATCCATTTCACTACTGGCTGGCTAAAAAATCCCTTATACTATTCCTCTGCATATACCAACAATATCCATTTTAAGTATGGATAAGTTCTATATAGATATGTATCCATTTTAAATATGGAATTTGAAGTAGCAAGCTTATATATGTACCACTGATACTTTCATCTGCAGCACTGAACTGTGTGTTGAATTGAGTTACTGCCTCAGAAGACCAGTGGCTGTTATCCTCTAGGCTCAGATGAAGACATGAGAACCAATCTGAGTCACACCTAATCCTTAAGGGCACATACGTGAGCGGTATATGCACATATGCATCAGAAGTCGACAACTTCAAGAAATTTGGAATTTTGTGGTCAGCTACACTTCAGGAAGACCCTTCCTAGACAACCTAAAGTTTGAGGCAGTAATTCCTTTTTCTGCACCATAGTAAAGGTGTACTAAATTTATAAGTAAGCAAAGTAAATAGTTCATTAGAACACTCAGGAAAGCTATCCTACAAACAATCAGTGGTTTTGGACATCAACTACCACAGAGCTAGTATTTTTCTTAGTCTTTTATTAATCTGGAAAGCAAATCTTGTCATTACATAGTAGTCACAGTCCAAAGGCACATCACTTCTATGTGAAGCAACATACACACCACTGTTACTTTCGGAAATAAAGTTCTTCACTTTATTTTCATGTAACTCAAATCTGTTGTTAATTCTGAGAGGTACAGCTAGAGATCTCTCGGAAGCATTAAAACAACAGTTTGTGGAATATTGGATTTACAACCACTCTACCTAGACTGAATCAGTAGTCAATTTCTATGTTTCTCCTCAACTGAAAACAAAAGTTCAAATACCCTAAACCAGCACATCTGTAACTTTACACAGGTCTCCTTTACACTATTTCTATTCAAGTCTGGATAACAGGTTAAAAAAAAAAAAAAAAAAAGAAGGCACCTGGAAGTTTGTCATGCTCAAGAGAAAGCAAGTGAGGAATAAAATGTTTCAGGAAAATAAAAGCCTACACAGGTACGAGGGTCTGAGAGGCAGAGTCTGATGAGGAGATGATTGTGAGAACCAGACTCCCCGCGGTAAACGCACTGGACAGAGAACTCACTAACGAGACAAAACATTTTCCGCTGTCCAAAACATGTAGTCTAGTTTCTTCAATTATGGATAACAAAACCAAGCCAAATAACATAACCAAAGTACTATAAAACAGTTTCTTGAAAGTAGTAATATATTTTACCTTCTATAAAATTAAAAAATTACTTACTTATATCCTGAGCCCATTTTATGGCAGTGCCAACATCTGACATACAGCCTTCAGTTAAGTAAACAACTTCTTCCCCAATCTTCCAACCAATCAGTGGATACAGACCTTAATTATTTTCCATGAAACAAAACACTTAGTTAAATTAAATGTTTCCAGACAATAAACCAAATTAAAGAGTAGTTTTTATTCAATTCCTTTGCAGAATTCGAGCTAAAATGTGTTACTGATAGAGTAACATTAATCATTAAAAATATTTGGCAACATACTTTGTCTATAACTGCTAAAGATTAGCACTTCTAAGCTTCAGACAGTTGGATTTGCAGGAAGTTATGATTGATTTCCACCAAATAGTTCTGGCTTTGCAGTGACTCAAAAAATTAACGACTCCGAAATTTTTTGTTTTCGTCATCTCTCAGAAGAAAGGCAGAAATGCATACGGCAAACATTGTTAGTTGATTTGATAACACAGTACAGCATCTTTCAAAGAGCTGTCTGCCTGAAGATACTATTACATCAGAAATAAACAGTGAACAATGAAGATAAACCTGACAATTTGTTTTCCTCTTTGCCCCCCCGCCAAATACGTTGAAACGTTGACAAAGAGAAGAGAAACATACTACTTGAAATCGTCAGTGCGAACCCAAAGACCTTCTTGTCTGATATCTGTATTAGTAAGGACGTAACACAAAAGTCCTGCAGAATTCTGCTTGTATGCTAAAGCAAAAAGACTTTGTTGTCTAGCTGAATAGAACATGTTCTCCAGCACTGCAGCTGGACAAACAGTTTTCAGGCCACTCGATAAGAACCTAAGCATTCAGTGGCCACTGCAATAAAAACTTCACCCAACCCAAGTACTGTAACTGCTGGAGTGAAGAAAGCACCCAGACCTTGTGCGCAGGACTCGGAGATCATGAGTAACGCAGCTAAAGTAAATGACTCCCAGTCATTTACCAGAAAAGCATCAGAAGGATCCAAGGATAATCTCTACTTTCTAAAGGTGACTTTGCTCATACACAAGTGTCTCTCACTGAATCATTTCCAGTTCGCTTGCCTGTGTCCAAAAGAGTGGCACAGTAATACCAGTGCAATTGCAGAAACTGGTTTACTGCTGCAGGCACTCTGGTGCTTACAAGGAAAAACAATTAGCAGTACCTGCTTAGATTAAAGTTTTGTCTCTTGAAAGGAAAAGGTGATATGTATATCTGCAGACCTTTGGTGCAGGTCTCCCTTATAATCTTTATTTTGTACCAAAGGTGAAGCTGCAAAGCAGCAAGACCAAACAATGCATTGAGGCAAAAGTCCTAGAGAAGGACAGCTAACTAGGGACAGAGAAAGCCGTCAGGTGGCCTTCCTGAAGATGCTCACACCAGAATCGCTGGTAATGTAAGATCATCTGCCTCCAGAGAATGGATCAACACGACGCTTGGCCATGACCACAGTTACTAAGATCTACCAGACTACCAGAGAGGTAGGTTTAAAATCTACACAACATGTTTCCATCATTGAATTGTGAGAAGTGCTTTCTCAAAGGAACTATTTATTTTTAAACTGTCATATATAGCAACTAAATGTAGATCAGAAACTAGACCAGCAGCTAATTAATAGCTTGCTCAAGGATACTGTAGGGATTCACCTTGCAGTCTTAAATACATATATCAGCTTTAAAGACTGAACACATTACATTTCATGCCCAGGGCACTGAGAAAGCTAGGCAACTAACTTGCCCTACTAATCATACCACACGATAGCCAAAGAACACAGAGAAAATAATTTTAACATAAAAACCAGCCTGAAGCAGTAAAAGTTTCACAGCACAGCCTTAAAGATTTCAACTCCTATCAGGTCACAATAGCCATATATTTTTTTAAAAAGAAAACAAAATGGAAAAACCTCACAGCATGTTTTTGCTATTATGTTTCCACAGATTACATACATTTGATTCCCTAAGTAAAAATATCACCACAATGACATCATTAATTAGCCTAAATGCATTTGAATTCATAGGGAACTCAATGTCCCTGCTATTCAGTTCTGACACATCTCCTGTATTTGCCAAGCTCCTTCCTGACTTTAGCTGGTAAAAGTCTCCTTGGGACACCACTGTCCTCCTCCCCAGCCCCATCCTCCCATTTTAAATTGCGGGCTTCCTGAAATTAGTAACCATGGAAAAATATGACAGAAGGGACTGTGCAAGCAAATTTACTTCAGTATCATCTGTTGTTTTCTTGACAAATGGCAATCTATGACAAACTAACATGATTGACAGACCACAAATGTTCAAAACAACAAAGTTTTAAACACTAGAAACACATTGGGGAGCCCATTTCTGGTATTTTAAAAGAAAACTAATAATTGCTAATCCTGCACTACCTCACTGCAGGTACTTCAAAACATAGGGCTCAAGAGGAGGAAATTACAGTGATCCACTGGAACATTTTGATCTGAGAAGCCAGAGGATCAATCCCTTTTTTCCCTATTCCTGTACTGCATAATACTACTATCAAGAAGAACAGGTGAAAGAAAAAAAAGGAGGGATCCAAGTAGTAGACATAATTATTAGTGATGTTACTTAAATTCTCTTCTTTAGAGGCATATTTCAGTTTAACAAAGATCTACATATTTCTAATTAAAACTTTCCACAGCTCTGAAAACACTTGCAAGCTGTTTTCCTACAACTGAAGACACAAGAAAAGCATAACCCTTTTTATTTCTTTTTGTTCCCTTATCATTAACAGCTGTCAAGTAAAGTGAAATACTCTACAAGTAAAATTTCACTAGCTTACCTCTCCGTGATGCAAAGAGACGCTCTCCAGTATTCACATTCCAGAAACCACCTGTTCCCATGGTGAGTTTGGCATCTCCTGGGTGAAAGCAGCATTCTCCAAACACAGCTGACTGCTGGTCAGCCACCTGCCGCACCAACAAACACACAACTCAGCTGCCAACCACCAGCCTACAATCCTGCTGCATTTTAGAATATCAACGCAAACAGAGTTCTTAATACAAGTGACCATTCAGAAAGGAACTGAGCATTAAGAGAGGATTCTCATACAATTTCTCAAGTATCTGCAGATCATTTCGACAGACAGATTTATCATTAGAATCAAATCACACCAGGTTTGGACACAATGTGAATGCCCGTAGTATTGCTTGCAAGACTAAAAAACATGTTATGGAAACAAAATAAATATTTTCTGGTTTAGTATTTCATAAGGATAAACAGGGCAATTGCAATGCCAAGGAGCAGAACAGAATAGCTTGGCTTGAATTCCTCTTCCCCCAAAGAGAAGTTGAAGTTTTGAGGTCTCACCTTCATTTTTCCCCTGCTGCTCCTCCTGTACCAAATTATTCCATGCTTAATTTTTCAACAATGACAACGGTTATTAAGTGTATTTATTTATGCTTGTGCCTTGGTAAAAAAGTAAATTTCCAGAGAAATTGAGTCTACACGTCTTTAAAAATAGCAAGGGAAATTGATGTTAGATAGATGACTTTTTCCATATAGCTCAATTCCAGCAGGTTTTTCTACAAGTCATCGCTTTACAAAAATAATGGGTTTTTCTTATCCAAATCCTAACTACTGAGGTGAGAACATGTTATTCTCCATTATTTTTAGCGAAAAAAAAGAAATAAAAGGCACCACAAGTGGACCTATTAACAAATACTCTTACATTTGTGTAGAGTCTTACTGAAGTCAAGCCAGGACGGACCCCACTGCACAACTTTATACAGAACAACGGATTTTCGGCCAGAGAGAGAGAGACATCAGCACAGCCCGGAGCAGAACCCAGCTCTGCTCAGTCCTCCATTCAGTGCTTCATCATTCGGACATCTGACCTTCATGGACCTCGGCCTCTAGAAAACCCTTCCCGTTCCTCTCTCCTCCTCTCCCCCTAAGGTCATAAACTGAGTTTTTGGAGAAAAATTGAACAACCAGTTCTACCGTAGTTAAGCCACAGAAAAGGTATAGAGAATACTCTCTAAACAAGCAAGTATTAAATCAAAGCTATATAAACAGAATACAGGTACAAATGGACAGATTTAAGTAGCAAAAATATTTTCACTCACCATTGCCATTATTGGAATAGGTGCCCCAAATATTTCAGAGTCAGCTGATCCAAAGTTGAAGCTTAAAACAAATGTTATGGAGAAACATCATAACACTAAAGTGACCCTTTTGTTAAAATGAAATCTAGACATATAAGGCCCAAGTCTGCATCACATACAAAAGGAAATGCTACCAATTTATTTTAAAGAAAGCATTAGAACTATCACTTTCAGAAACACTGAAGGTTTTGAATGTAGAGTTAAAAAGGTAAATCTGTATATATTTTTTTTGTGTATCTATTTATTACTTTGTGCAGATTATTTAGTATTTTTCGAAAGGCCATTAATTTAGCAGGTATCATATTCTTTTAAATATTCTTTCATAGTTACCTTGTGTCTTTCACTGGAGGATAAATAGATGTTGGAATGGAAAGCAAGCTACACAAAGTGGGGTTCCAACATTTCTGAAATAATACGGAAAAAGTAAAAATGTCAGCAACTCTCTCATAAATATGACATGTAGCAACAACATTTTGTGGAATAGCACATACCGTATAGGGTTCAAAAATGCCTGTAGCACTGGCATTTGAGTAATCTGTAGCATACACAGAACCTACCACAGAAAAAAAGAACGAAGTAAGATTTTAGATATCCAGATGTTTAAACATACTTTTTCTTTAAACATCTCTTGAGATATAAAACTGAGTGTCTATAGGAAAAGTCATAATGAGACAATCGAGCACACAAACTTTACCTGCTGCTCACTATAATGTGTATATATCAACTACCTTATTTTACCCTCATGAAACTGGCTAGAGGAGAGTTGGTGCTTTTGACACTATGTACAACACTGACTACATCACTGTCAATCATAACCCATCCAATTGCTCAGGCATTGGCCCACAGGACAGACACTTGTGATTCTTCCACATTTGTAACAATTCTTTGTTCTTTCCCCCTCCCCGGTACTTTTCTTCAACCAAGGCCAATTAGTTCTGGTAGTCCTCTTTAAATCTTAAATGCTTAAAAGGTTGATTACACTAAATAGTTATTTCCCTTTCTGAATACCTTTCCAGGCAGGCCCAAAGAATAATTAATTCAGAAGTTTAGTGGGTTTTTTGTTTGTTTGTAGGTGTTTGTGGATTTTTTGGTTGTGGTTGTTTGTTTTGTAAACAGTAAATATACTACAATATTCATCAATTATTAAAAAAGCACAAATTGTCAAAGAAGTCTTTGAATTCTAGTAAATATCAATGACAGTCATGAATGTCATTAACCAGATTCCAATATATTTTATTAATATTTAAGAGGAAATGTAACGTTCACCTTTAGTCAATCTATAGAGTAACCATGTGTCAACTGTTCCAAAGCAGCAGTTGTTTTTTTTTGCAGCTTCTTCAGCCTAAGAACAAATTTACATTAAAAAAAAAGTATTTACAACTGGGTACAATACAAGGAATGTATTTCCTGATTCCTTCTTTCATTTTCTTCATGGTTAATGATAATGCCCCCAGAAAATAAGTCTGTGATTGACAACGTTTCTTCTAAAATAGGGTGAGTCGGCTTTATAAGTAACGTTATCCTACGGTTCATGCTCCTAAAAGAGGATAAGCACAGTTTCTTACAGTTGCTGCTAAAGAAAGAAAAGCAATTAATCTTCTACTAGAATGGCATCAGAGACTTTAAGAAGGGAAACTTTGTAGTCACAATTATTACAGTGCTGAAGGAGTGGTGAGAAAACAAGGTCCTGCACACTGCGCTTAAATAAAAAACTAACAGAAATAGAAGAAATCGGTGTATTTTTAAACATGTGCTTGACAAAATAGAGACACATCATTTTCTGGTTTATGTAATCTGTGAAGAGTTCAAAATATTATTTTCCTTGGGATTTTGTTCTCCTTTAAAATGGGAAATTCAGGTTTCACCTAATTACTATTAACCGATGCTGTGAATAACTACAGAATTCAGAAGAACACACAAACCAGTTCACTCAAAACATGACTGAATATATTACTCGCTGTAATGAAGAGCTTTGAAATTTTGAGCTTCTTGGTTTGATAGTCACATATTTTAAGTATCAGTGCCTGAAAAAATGTGGAAGAACGTTCATCTCACACTGAAAGCTCAGCAGCTGCATAACTTTCAATTCTATAACCCTCCAAATTCACACCTTACATTTTCAACAGGTTCAACCAAAACACGCCAGTAAAAAATTCCACTTGACCTTCTCAACAGTTAGTTTTGTGGCACAAAACATCAGATAAAATTCAAAAGATTTTGGGGGTTCTTTACACAGAGTAGAAAAATCAATTATAACCATTTTCTTCAAAAATAACTTGAAAATTAACATAGAAAATAAGATGACTGAAGTTAGAAATACAATTGGAAGAAACAAGACAATTGGTAAGGATTAGAGCAAAAAATAGAAAAAAAATATTTGTTAAATAGCTCATTAGCCCATTAGATTATTACAGCATAACTTATTTTACATGTAGTTTCGAATTTACACTACAACAAAAGGCAAAATAAATTGCAGTGTTTGATTGCTCAGCACGACATTATTTGTGAAACTGTAAACACTGGAATAATGCTGAGTGGAAAGATAAGAGTGCCAGTTGAAAATAAATACAATTGCCATGCAAAACTGGAGTGCAAACAACCTTAAAACAAAGTACAATTACAAACTGTGTAATTATATGAAGTGAAGTAAGGTGTGGGAATAGCAAGAAGGGCGGTTCCAGCCACCTGGATGATAAAGGAAGATCAATACTAACATGACCATCCAGACAGTCAAAGAAGAAATAATACTAACATAATTAAATCACAGCAATTAGTCACAATATAAAGGGCCTTGGACAGGTTGTTCTGAAGTATCTTTTTCATAATTGTAAGGAGTGATAGCACAGGCTCATGGTATCTCGGGCTGGAAAACCGCCCTCAAGTATATGTGACGTGTGAATGTTGTTGGGGCTGGTCTTTGAATGAGTGGGAACGTGACTAAACAGACACAAGTCGGGTGTGTTTGGAATAACAATTACTGAAAAAACATCCTGTCTAACCTCTTAGTCCAGGCCCGTATCTGTAAACCTATAATTGTGAATGGTTAATAAAGAGGCCCTCAGCCTGGCTCAGCGCTCCCTCCTCAACACGACCTCTGCCTGTGTGTGCATCTTTGTCTGTGTCCCTGTGTGCATCGCTCCTCATCGCCGCAGTAACGTGATTTGACTGTTTCTTATGCATGAAGAAAACTTATTACTACATGTTTTGAGAACCAGAGGAAAAACTTGTACAAACATGAGCAGATATTAAAGTACACAGGCTTTGAACATTAACATGGATGAAAGTCTTTCATTCTGGTTCTTCTGAGAAAAACAACAAGCAAGACAAAACTGAAGAGGTTACAACCAACCTAAGTCACTAGCCGTTATTATGACTTAAGAAAGGTATTACTTTTCCCTTTCCAACTTACCTCATATATGTTTTTAAAGACCCATGACAACTTCATAGAAGCTTGTTGTGTTGAAAAAGTAAGAACACTTGGTGCCAAATATCGATCATTCCCAGTCAAAAAATGAAGTATTGTAAAAATAACATGGACTACCTGTTTCAAAAGAAAACAGTTATCTAATTTTTAATCTCTCCCTTTAAAGGTTTCTGATCAATTATCTTTAAAGGATGACAATACAAATGAGAGCTGCTGACAGGAGATTAGATTCAGAAAGGTAAAATTCTGTTAGGGAATCTTTACACAGGATTTCACCAGGCAGCCTTCCCACAACAAATACCACAGGAAAGAGCAGCTGCACGAAGCAAGTCTCTTTTCCTGGCTTCTGCTGGCAAATTGAGAGAGACAGCTCAGCATTACGAGGGCAAGTCACCTATACGAGTCCAATGCCTAACCTGATTGACAGCATTATGGTTACTCCAGTGCAAGCTATCCTGCAGTAAACAGGCTTAATCATGTTAATAGATTAACTAAAGTTTAATAATTAATCAAGTTTTCATTCACAAAAGAAATCAGTGGCAAACCAAAGAATTTAACTTCTTACTGGGTGTGTGCTAGGCGGTTTCCACTTACAGGAAAAATAACTTGTTTTCCCACTTAGAGCAAACCTTTCTCTTCTAAAGGTATGAAGCACAAGCCACGAGCAGCATAAGTGTACCTTCTGTACATAATCTGAGCAAAGAGTACATTAAAAAAACATGGGCAAAACCCACTGCCAATGAAAAACTGCCTACGTCCAAAAAAATAAGCTGTAGCAGTGTTAACATGCAACATTTTAATATATAATAAAGAGACTAAAAAGTAAAAAAACGCATGCTAGATCTACAGGTATCTTTTCCCATAATTAATTACCTTCGGGCCATCAGTGCCACATTTTTTCCTGGTACTATTTTCCATGTTGATCTTGCTCAGTTAAATGTTTTTAGGTCACAGTATATCATAGTAACATGTTAACAGGACACTTGCAGTATTTCATATATTGCCCTACTCCCTATAAAAATGAAAAAGTTCCAATATGTCCAAGCAGTACTTAGCGCAGCACAGTATTACCTTCAGCAGAAGGGACTTATTCCAGGAATTCACAAGTTCAGCACTTCTTGAGTCTTGCCAACTTATGAAATTATGAAAAGGTTTCCCTGTCCTCCTGAAAAACAGTATTTGAACATTCCCATTTAAAACTACAGAACATACACTGCCCCCAAAATTCAACATCATTCACCATTTCTAGTCAGGACATTTAACACTAGGTCGATTCCTAAAATAAGTGCGTGTCCTCCTGATGGATTTGAGGAATTACTAATAGGCACGCAGAGATTTTGGGTGTGAGGCTTCTCACCAGAATTACAAAAGAAAAGTATGTCTTCATGTCTTCCAAAGTACTAAGAACAAAACAAGGAGGACACACACCACTTATAAACCATTCTGAACTGCTATAAGGTACGGCTGTGCAAACATAAGAGAACACGAGTGACTGACACTTGTTGCTTTCAGGTTGTGACTTAACTGAGTTCAACATTTCTTTCCACAGCTTGCTTCCATACAGTCCATGAATACAAATTCATTTTAAACGACACACAATATACATACTTGTGCCATGTAATGAAAGTTGCTCTCTGTGTTGAGATGCCAAGACCAGCAATTTGCCTCATGTGAAGTCCCGCCACTAAAAAACAAACCATATGCACAAAAAAGCATTTATTTGAAGAAACAAACAAAACTACAACTTTTCCAATATAACTATAAAACCTATGGAATATTAAAAAAATAATAATTTAAGAGAATATAAACCTCTACAGACTGGCCAACTAAGTGACTAGAGCTGTGAAATACCAGAGAACTCCAAGTTCTCTGAGTACTTCAAATTCAGATGTATAAAAAAAAAAAATGTACATTTGGGTATACACCAATTTTGCTGTTAAACTTCACCTACAAATAACTGCTGCAGAACACTTTTTTTAGTATTTGTAACTGTAAATAGTTAAATATGTCCACAGCTATTTTCAAAGCAGCTCTGGTTAGCTTCCCAAGTAATTCCATACATGCTTTCAGAAGTGAAATTATGTGGAAAAAAAAAAAAATCTATTAAGAAATGTCACCTAAATGATAGACTACCTATTTCGTCCAAAGCACTGTTATTCTGAAGGGCTCTCAATCCCACTATTTGAACAAATCACAGGTTAAGTAGGTTCTTCTCATACATGTTCTTACATTAACTTTCATGTGCAAAGTTACTCATTTGCATAAGGATATTCTGCAGCCTACAACTGCCAGCCTCTGAGTGACGATTACTGAAGGGGTTTCACAAAGGGCACGCCTTGTTCTGCCAACCTTGACATGCTTCTGCACCTTCTCTTAGCCTGGTCCTCGCATGCACGCAGGCAGTGCCATCGAGGCCCTCAATCAGCCGAAAATTAAATCTGTGCTTTTGCAAGGCCACCTGCTCCAGCTGCCCGCACAAGTGCTGCTGGTAGCGGTAGCGTACAGGAGGAGGACTGGGGAGCAGGTGGCTTGACAACAGCGATATTTCTTTTTCAGTAGCAGCTGGGTCTGAACTGAAGGCAAGACCATGCCAGTTCTACCTCAGCTCATTAGTGGCACGTGTTACTCCTCCCCATCTCCACAACCTACGTGCTCCCACCACTTTCCCTGTGTCAACCATCATGCTCTCTAAACCCCTACGTGAGCAGATCTAACTTCCATTAAAGAGAAAAGCAAAACAGAAAACACGGACGACCTTCAGCTAAGCTGTCTCCTGGAAGGACTGAACTAGTTCCAGAGTGAGAGAAGGCTGGGGCCACACAGCCAGGTGCAGTGTTCCACCCTGAGGTAGTACTGAACTACCTCAGCTTATCCACCTGTGCATGGAATCCCACGTTTTAGCTCCACAAACCCTGTAAACTGAAGTGCTCCTATACCTTCTTTCTGCTTCCAGACAGCTATTCCTGCCCATTACCACACCCTCCCTTGCGCTGGCACAAATACTCATGAAGCTCTGCTCACGTAAACAACCAGCTGCACAGTGATTTGTCTCAGGAAACTGCTCTGGACTTGAAACCCTGCGGAAAGGAGGGTGGAACTGCATCTTTTGACAGCAGTGTGGGCTCACATTACGCAACCACTTAAAAAATGACTTGCCAACAGTGCACACAGCTTGGCCACAAGAAAAAGCTTCCCATTTTAAAACTAGCTGAAAAATCTTGCTTCCTGATTCGCCCTACAGAGTGGGAGCGGAGGAAGCTAGTTAGGTATTTAGGGGATGAGGCGGCATTGCTATTCTTGTGACAGAACAGTTGTGGCTGCTGAGAAAACAAGAGCCCAAAATAATCAGCTGCAGCTTACAACTTGTAATGGTTCCTGTCCCCTAGGCTGCCTTCCAAAGGAAGAGACCAGAGCACCTTTGCCTTGATCCAAGCTTGGAGGCAGAGCAGCACTTGGAGACCAAATTGCAAGAGGGGTTGAGCAGAAGGAACTTCAGGCGCTGTATGAAAGGGTATGACGCACACACATGTGACAAGGAGGCTGAGGCACTGTGACAATATGAGCTGGCATGCAGCTGACAGGTCCAAGGCATTAGCATGGCACAGAAGGTGATCCATGCGGCATGGCAGAATGCTGGAGCTGGTATAACGGGAAAAACGTGGGAGTTGTAGAGAGTAAGTGCATGGTTAGAGCAGCATCCAGAAAAGTGAGTTGGGGGGAATCAGAAGTTTGGGAGAACAGGGAGTTGTTCGTGTTTAGTGCACATAGTGAATATTAGGAAATTTTAGGCTAAAGTACAAACACAAACCAACAAGAATACAGAAATCGGATGGTAAGAACTGTTTGCAGTTTGAATGGGGAAAGCAGGAGTATCAGGTTGTAATTAAGCAAGCGTAACTATGCAGCATGCTGCTTCCACCCTCTCCTACAATCACATACACACACAAGTGGCAGTAGAACAATGGGGCACTGCAGGAGCAAACAAGCCTACTCTGTTCGTAGAGAGGCATCTGGAGGAAGGGAGACAGGCACTAGGGAAGGATACATACACAAAACACTGGAACAAGGCTGTCACTGACGTGTACATTGACTAAGCACCTTGCCTCTGGTTCCACTCCAATCCTAACCTGACCCCACTGAAAGAAGTAATTTAAGTGTCCTATTTACATAATGACTCAAGAGGCCTCAAAGCATGTTGTAGACTTGTGCTCAGCGACGAATTTTCAGTACTTTAAAAAAATAAATAAAATGAACATTATTATCTAATTAACTAACCTCAGTAATTTTGACAAAAAATGAATTAACTTCTCCAACTTTTATAATGCATTACCTTGTACAGCCTCTTTTATTACACCAACGAACTGACTCCATAGCACTTCAGGATCTAATTCAACCCAGCCAGGACGAGGATAAATCGATTCCACCTGTCCACAAAAATACACAGCGTTGTTATGATCCCTAGTTCACAGAAACCAGCATGCTTGCGAAGGTTTGTGCAAATACATTTGCGCAGCACAGGCCTGGGTGCACCCCACGATGGGATCTAGCGAGAGGGAGGGCCAGCTCCACTGACCAGCTCCTTCCATCTCTGAAAATCAATCACATTTCTTAAACTTCCCCTTGCTGCAGCCTTTTTGCTATAGTAGCTGACAATAATAAAAAAATAGTTCTGTAGATCGTCTTTGATTCCAAAATCCCGAGCTGTGTAAAGCAAAAGCAGCCTGCAACCCGCGTTTGAAAGCTCACGCTTTCCCACCCGGCGCTGTTACGCAATGGGACGTGTGTAAGTGCAAGTTCTACCCAAGTCTCGGCCACACGCTACCAACAAAGGCTGTTTTGTTTGAAGAGGGATCCGTGGACAAGCGACTAAAGCAAAAGGAACAGGGGCGGGCGGGCGGAGCGATCGCTGAGAGGTGCCGGGGGTGCAATGGCGGTGTCCCGGGGGGTGCAATGGCGGTGTCCCCGGGGGTGCAATGGCGGTGTCCCCGGGGGGCTCCGGCCGGACCGGGGTTCCACCTCCCCCGGGCCGGTCTCAGGCCCCAGGGGAAGCCGTCCCGTCCGCACCCGGCTCGGGGTGCCCGGAGAAGCCAAGCGGGGTGAGCGCTGCCCACGCCGAGCCCCGACCCGCGCCCCGCCTGGGCAACCGGCCGCCTCCCGGGAGCCCGCGGGGGAGGGACCCGGCGGCCCGCAGGCCAAAGCCGCCGTCGCTCGGGGGAGAGCGGGCTCGCTCGGTCCCGCCCGCGGGCAACAGCCCGTGAGGCAAATGCCGCCCGGCGCTGCCCTCGCCCGCCGCCCTCGCCCGGGAAGGGCCCGGCCCAGCCCGCCCGTGAGGTGAGGGCACCGCCCGCTCCCCCGCCGCGGATTCACCTTCCGGCAGCTGGAGCCTCTGACCGCGGCCGCCCGGTCATAGACGTGGCATTTCAGCACCGTGCTGCCCACGTCCACCCCCACCACGTACCGCGCGGGGGGGGCGCCGCTCTCCTGCCGCTCGCACGGCATCGCCCGCCGCGGCCCGGCGCTGGGAGCGCGGAGGGCGCGCGGGACGCGCCCGCCCGCCCGCGAACCGCCGCCCCGCCGCGGGGCGGGCGCCCGGCCGGCCTATGGGCGCGGGCGGCGCGGGGCGGGAGGCGGGTCACGCCAGCGCGGCGCCGCCAGGCTGACAGGTGGCGCCCGCGGCTGCAGGGACGGAGCGCAGCGCGGGGCGGGCAGCGGGCGGCGGGCAGCGGGCGGCGCGGCTCTCGGCCCGTCCCGCGGCCCCGCGGGCTCCGCACCTTGTCAGCGGGGCCGGGGCCCCGGCAGCGGGGTCCCACGCACTGACCAGCACCCCCAAAACAAGCCCCATATTTAGTCTGTGCAGACTCTAGATGAATTTACCAAATGCACGTGAAAGGCTTTTAATTGGACACCACATATTAAAAGGTTTCTAAAAGGCAGGATTCAGCCAGCACCCCTGGGTGCTAGTACTGACCCTAAGGGAAGGCGCTGCCCGAACCCGTTCCTGCCACGGCCACACCACAGCGAAAACGCTGCGTGGTAAACAACTGCACAAATTATCTGTAATTATAGGATACCACATTTAAAATTACTATTGGAACAGAGTTAGTGGCAGAAATGTTCCCGTACTGTCCTTAGATGGGTGGTGGTTTTAAAACAGGAACAACCTGAAATATTCTCAGTTAAGCAATAAAGTTCAGAATGCTCAACCCCAAACTAGTATCAGTACAATTTAGTTTTAACTCTAAATTAATTAGAAGAATTAGTAAGTTTTAACTAATTTAATTAGAGCAGGAAAAGCAAAAAATACACAGAACATATTTTCCCTTTGCTCTTCTGCTTGCCCCCTCACAAAAAGTTGCACTATGAACAACAAAAGGATATTACGTGGGATGACACTCTTACGGTACTGGATCTTCAAACCAGGAACACCAAAGGCAGCGAAAGCCACGTGAGGAGCAGCAGCTCCCACCTCGCCTGGGCAGCTGTAGAGGTCACTGGGACAAAGGTTCAGATCACCGGGAACTGAAGGCACACCAAACAGAAAGGCAAGAAAGAGCTGCTTCACCTCTCCTCCCTAAGGAACGACTCATTAAAAAGTCTTAATCTCTTTGATATTCTCTTTGACTATAATTTGACAAGTTATAATCTCTTATAGATGTATGTCAGACATACCAAGTACTTCATATCTCATGAAGGCTATTTTTCTTCAAACTAATTGAATTATTCTGGTAGTTTCAGGAAACAGTAATTATTTAGAACTCCTGAAGAAAGCTCCCTAAATAAGATTCAACATGTGTAACTGGTATAAAAGGCTAAAACCTCTCCAAACATTCAAAAACTAGGAAGCCTTAAGTAAAATTGGGAAAATGCATCTAGACATCCCGTCATGTTTTTACAGTATCAAAACAGGTAGGGCCCATCTCACCGCAAGATGAAGCAAAAGTTCAAAAAGAAAATGAAGGTGCAGGTGACTTTTTTCTTTTACAAGCTCTTAATGTAACAAATACACACCCCGCTGATGCACTGCATGGCATGAAAGTGACCATAAGCCAATTTCTTCATTCAAATCTTAAGCTCTGTTTAATATGCTAATAAGAACTTAGATGCATCATGAAAAGGAACACCCTGTATACATCAAAAAAGATAACATGAACCAACTTGCATAGTTGCAGTCCATACATAATCTCAGGTATATAGCATGTATTGGAATTGCTCAATTTATGAGAGGCTTATGAAACGCAAATTTTATATTATTGTTCTGTTTGCATTGTGATAAAAACAATGCCATAAAGGAGGCAACAGGTTTTCAGACACACATGGCTTGTCCATATGTGACTTATCTGGCATTAGCTTATGTTATTTTGTCATAAATAATACCATCCCCACACAGGCACTCTGTCTATCCAGAACCTCTGTCGCTCTCAGAGAAAAATCTTACTACCAGCATGGGTAAAAGCCCACAATAAACAGCCTCCTCTGGCGCAGCACTGCTGATCACAAGCCTGTGTAACTTTTACTAACCGCCCCAGGCTTCCTGCCGCAGCAAGAGCATGCGGGTGTCAGTGCCCCTGTTCGGAGGGCAGAGAATTCACACACCTGGGGTCACGTACCAATTCCCGCAGCAGCTGCGTCCTGTACTTCTGCATCTTCTCTGCTGAAATCCTCCACTTATATGGTCTCTGCAAAGCACGACTGGTCTTACCTTTTACTGGACTATCAAACCACATGAAGGAGTGGAGGCACTCCAGGGGCCTGTCCAGTGCTGTAGCAAAGGAAAGAGTTACTAAATAAAACCAACCTTGCAAGTGGCAGAACATCAGGCACAAGAAGGTCCTCCATCACTGCAGCATTTTCTAGCACCAGATTATTCATTAAGATTTCCAAATTATTAATTAAAACTGTATTTGGAATGGGTAACTTATTTTTTCTTTTAAATAGAGGTATTGTCAGCTGCATTTCTGTTGTGCGACTGATCCATAGGAGTCATTTCGTGCAGCCCAGGCTTCCAGTATGAATCAAAACCTGCCATTGCAGCACTACAGTGCTAACAGGATTCCAGCTACTGGAATCTAGGAGAGCAAGACCCAAAACTTGTAATGCATGTTTTTTCCTTTAACTTCCCTTCCTTAGCTGTCTTTTGTCAAGATGCATCTACCTTTCTACTGCCTCATCAAACTCCTATTTACTGGTTTTTTAGCTCTACAACTTTAACAATTTTTAACATTACAAAAGCATTGACCTCAAGGTCCTCAGTCAGTTTGCATTTAAATAAGAGCCCACTAATTTCTATTGTTCCATTTGGCTGGTGCAGCCCACATACAACATCCATTAAGCCCTGCCTGGAAACTTAACAAACAACCCAAAATTTTGGCAAATTTTGCTGCAATAATTTACCATATGACCATTCTCAGCAGTTCCTCCTGTATACCTGCCAGAATTTACCACTCTCCTTGATGTCAACAGATAGAACCACATACAATGACATCAGTTAATCTAGCATGCCAGCTTTGTGGGTGATTTGAGTTTTAGGTAGTGATGGGATGTTTCTCAGGCAGTTCCACTCTCGCTAAATCATGCCGCCCTCACACGGCAAACTGTCGTAGCAACACAGCTGTTCTTGTGGCTCCCCAGAGAACTATCGGGCTGAAAAATAACACGGGGGAAAGAGTTTCAATCAGATTAATTCCTTGATATGGTTCATAATGTGGCGATACAAACAGTTTGGTATGATCCAGTGGAAACAAACAGTAAGAGACTGGCTAAGCCAGCATTTTCCCTAGAAAATTACCCATCAAAACTGTGCCCACATCCATGAGGTTTTGCACTGTGTCTGGGGCGTGAGCGGTCCTTCCTTTCTGCCAGCTCTGCGACAGAAGTAACCTTTGACAGAGAACGAGGTGGACTTCAGGACAATCAAGTTTTAAGCCAAGAAGTTATCTACCAAAGCAAATGAAGTGAAAACTGGTGTACTTATTCAGCTAATGTTTAGTTGCCCATGCTTTTAACCCATCCTAAGTAATATCTATATTTGGAGATGTGCAATGTGTATATATGAGATAACGTCCATCATCCTCTGGTGTTTCTTAAGGAATTATGATGTGGACTAAAAATAACAGACAACTATGAACAACTTTGAGGAAATAAGAGGTGAAGTCCCATTTCTGTGTGTATATATGCATGTGTGTATACATGTGATGAACAGTCACTTGTACCTACAAAATCCAGGGCTGAACAGCTCTTTAAAAGAACATTGATTTCAAAGTCTGGAAATTCACAGGAAAAAAAAAAAATCTAGAAATAAAGAGAGGAAAATGGTCATCAATGAAGCTTAAGTAGAAGAACAAGAGAATGGATATACTAGAGGCTAAAGGGATGATAAAGCACTTAAAAAACTATTGTTTCAATAAGATATGAGGACTTTTTTTAAAGGGAATTAAAAAAAGAAAGCAAGAGGAAGGAAACAGAAAAAAATTAACACAGAAAAATCTAGAAAAAGAACTAATCATCTCCATACAGGCTCAGTAAACTCAGAGGTTCCAGCAGCCTGCACTGCTCTCCACTTACTCTGCTGGGTTAGGCTGTATTGTCTTTCAAAGCAGAAATGAAACAGGAAATTTGTAAATTACAGAAAAATAAGAGTAAATACCCCATCAAAAATTGGCAGCAATAAGGAACTGTTGTTGGAACCACAGATTGTTTTGTTAATAAACAACAGCTACTTACCTCATGATATCCAATTCTTCAAAATATGTATCAGTTACAGTCTCAATATTCATGGGTCCTCATGCACCTGAATTTGGATTCTTTTGGCCAAGAGTGTGTATTCAGACTGCCCTTATGCCCTTGGTGTCACTGTGTCCCCTTTCCAGAGACAGAAAGAGAAGAACATAACTGTCTCTCAGTAGTAAGGAAGGCTGATTATGGAATACATATGGAGGTCACATCTCAAATAAAAAGAATAAAGAGATCTCTTACTGTAAGTAACCATTCCTCCTTTGAGATTCCTCACTCTCAGGGGTCATCTATTATAGTAGTTCAGATGAATTAAACTAAATTGAACAGAAGTCACTTAATTTTTGAATGGGAGTGTCCATGCAAGATTTCTTACGCACAAGCTGATATATTTTAAGGTCATTCCTTTTCTTAATTTGTTTTAGGGGATGAGGAAATCTAATTATGAAGTGTAATTTGCCATTTGTCTCTTGAAGAAATTCAAACACATTACACTTGTTTTAGTGCAGTTTGTCATTATGCTTCACTCAGAAGCCTCCTTACAAATGAGGTAACTATTCTTACTCTAGCAAGAATCTCAGCACAATGTTTTGCTCCAGGTGCAGAAAAAGGGTGTCAAATATTTCCAGGCGCTCACGGCTCCTCCTGCTTTTCAGCCATCAGCTGGTTTTGGACCTTGTTAAGAACCTCTAGGAATGAACTTGCTGGAAAGTAATCTTACTGCCTGTTCTATAGCTTTTTTTTTTTTCTCCTTAAATATCTAGAGGGTGACAGAAGCCAAAGAAATTTTGGAAGATCAATATCTAGTTAAATGCTTTTCAATGGCAAGGTGACCAACAGCCTTTTTATTTGGCTTAATGATTTGGCTTAATGAGATTTAATTTATATCTTAAAATCTTGGTTTGGAGCATACAGAAGTTCCCATGTAGTATGTGGTAATAAAACAGTGAAAATAAGTAATGTTTCTTGTTTCAATATTTAATCCAAGCAGACACAGACACAATTTATAAAATTATTCTATTGCATTAAAGTTTTATATAGCGTTTAACTTTCGTGAATGTTTTTCCTTCAGTGTATCATATATTCATATTTTAAAATATAATTGCACAATTCTTTGTGCAACTACATGCTAAAAATCTGCAAATGCACACTTAACACTAAACAGCACAAAAAATACATTCTGTATCCATTCATATGCAAATTTAAAACATTTCACTTGGCAGATAAACAATGGAAAATTATTTAAAAAAAATCAGAAACTACAAAAATGCACACATAAAAGTCTTCCCTTTTGGATTTTTAGTAAAATACTGCTCTGTATAAGATCTAATGAAAAACCTCCAGTGCTTACAAAATACTTTATATCTATGAGAAAAACAAAGGCTTAAATTTATATCTGTATGAATCAAACATAATCATCTTGTTGAAGTATAAAACTGAAATAATAGGGGGCATGGCATAGGTCAATGCAGATGTCACATCTACCAGGACATGTAAAACTGTAATTAACTGGGCACCAGGCAGTCAGTATCATAGAATATTTAAAATTAAAAATCAAGGACTAATACAATACGCAGTAGCTACAGAATAAAGTGTTTAACCAGCTGTGTATACTAAATATAGCAATTCTCCTTGAAGAGGGAGAGGAAGTCTTAGTCTGAAGAAATTAGTAACAAAAACTGCTGTGTTTAACGGTGTTAAGAGCATAGTGTCCTTCATAACTTTGTCCCTAAAAAATATGCATAAATTGGCTATCCAGATATGTCAAAATTATGTGATGCAAGAATCTAACATCATCTCATCACCACCACAGGGATTTCTAAACAGATCTTTTCTCTGATGATCAGATAATTCATATAGGATATAGGGGACGAACATCTGTGTCTCATAACTAAATTTCACATAAACACTTCTAAAATATTTGCCTGTCAGCATCGTGTCAGTCTCATGTTGCTTATAGCAATAAATCACCAAAATGCACAACTTTCCCTTCCCGGAATATGGCTTCAAACCCTCTTGAGACTAGATGGCTCTAAAGAGAACAAAACCAATGTATTTTAAGACTGTATATAGACTATTCTACAAGGTTCGTGATACTAGGTAAAATGAAATAAAATTTCTTAACCTTGTTTTTACTTCTCTGACCTTTTTATAGGGCTTGCTGTTATCCTTCAGATACTGTTTGAGGCAACAACTGTTTTGGAAAAATCAATGTAGAAAAATCCTATAACATAGTAACAATGTGAAACTTGGTACTACACCAAGAAATGGAGGCAAAGTCTACAAACTTGCAGATCCAACATTAAACCTGTTTGGAGACAACAAAATTAATCACTAAAGTATGCTTTATTTCTAAGCTTTCCAGGCCTTAGAGGAAAAATATTTCTTCTGGAACAAATTAGAATAAAGAAGAAAAATTAAATTTAATCAACAGCAGTAAACAGGACCAATTGAGGCTTCAAATTTTCTTGTAGACTGAAGATTTCTTATTAATGTCAATAAAAATGGTACATGTGGGTTAAAAATAGTACAGAGACCTTTGAGCCTTCTTTCTTTCCTATATGAACTAAGAATGATGGAGTTACTTCCTTTACGACATAGCTGCCTCCAAAAAGACAAGTCGACTTTTTGTCTGAATATTCTTATGGAACCAGCAGTCACAGTTCCTGATAATTTAATTTTGCTACATGAAAGTTCTATCACAAAACTAAAAAGTTAATATTAAAAGACACTAGCAACAAAAAATAACCTACCATAGAGAAGCTTTCAGGGTGCAGAGTATTAGCAGGAGAAATGGACTCCAAGTAAATAAACGTAACTTTGACAGCCATACTACACAAATGGACATCTTTAAACTCTGGCCACTTTTATAATTCAGAAAAAAAAAAAAAAAGAAGTCAGTGTATCACTAGCATTTAAGGAGGCTATGCAGATCTGTAGTAGATATCTATGTTATTTTATCATCAGAAAACAATGAAATTGATAATGCCGCTAGATTTAAAAAAATTAAATGTACTTTACCTAAGAGGTCTCTACTTTGCACATTTTTTTTTATTCAATATATCCTATAAATTAAGCTCCTGGAACAGATTCTGCATCAGCAACCACTTTTTGCCACTCTACTACTAGAGATACAATAATACCTATATTTTGAAAGTTGTAAAGTTGTTGCCCTCTGGTATAAACCCTAGCAGTTCCTAGTTAAAGTGAATTCGGCAGTTCCACTGTAGTTGAGTTTTAGTCACACTGATTCAACTCAGAAGGACCTGGAGAGCCAATATAAAAGCTACATTTAAATAGTTTTTCCTTTCTGTCTCATCACACTATTTAAAAATAAGCTGGAATACAAAACGTCATACTAAGCAATGTTAGATGCCCAACTTATTACCGCTCCATATCCCTCCCAAAAAGCACAGCAATTCTGAATTAAGGTTGCCACTGTTATTGCTGCTTACCCGGTACAGTCCGTAAGCCACTGTTTAAGAAACCTAGGCACACTGGATGGCATGGGAACCTTAACTCAGCATTTCCTGGCTTTTGCTGATTTAAGTCAAAATAATTAAGTTTTAACATAATTTTGATAGTTTTCATAACAAACTGAAAATAATAACAAATAAAATGTTTTTCATTCTATATTATACTTAAAGTGGCTGGTCTTTTTAATAGAGCTTTCTGATTTTTTTAAATGGTAGAACATAACAGTGGGGGAAGAGTTAAAGATAAAATACACCTAGCTACCATATTTATTCTGAAGATTTTGGTGCGCCAAAATTGACAGCCAGCTTTCTTGGCTTTCGCTTGCTGGAAGTGTTTGGTGTTGATTTGTTATGAGGAACGCTTGGAGTAGCCACATTGTCTTGAAATGAAACAGTGGATTGAGCAGCTTGAGGAGATTTTAAAGGAGCTGAAGAACTATCTCGCTGAATGTGGTCAGAAGACACTGGCTGTTCATTCTTTAGTGGTGCAGCTTGAGGGGAACTCTGAAACTCCTTGAGCTCAAAGTTTTTCTTGCTAGCAGCCCTTTTTTTAGTTACCTTTAAATTAAATAAATATTATTTAACAGAATGCATTCTCAAAAAACTGTAAATATTCCACTTTTAGAAAACATGCATACAATTTTTTACAATAATTTTCTAATACTAAATAGTGCTTCACAGTGGGGGTGTTGCTGCATTCATCCCATAGGCACATTTTTTACAAAACTAGAATATGAAGACAAACCTGCCAATCTTACCTGCAGAGGTATAAACTGGTTGTGAGAACCGACTGGTATAGCTCCCGCAAGAGACACATTTCCTGGATAGGGGCCAGGATAATAATGTTTAGGCACCGGAGTTCCCCAGGACACTGGACCAAACACGTGAGATGATGGAGGCATTATATTAGCTGTGAAAATAAGTAACTTTTAGCTCTTTTTTCCTCAAAAAGAGGATACCAACTCTCCAAGACCCCAAAAGTACCCCAGCCACGTGTCTGCATGTTCTCTTTCCAATAAGGCCTCATAGTCTTCGTATTTACTTGAAAATAGGTAAGTATTTATTTATCATCAAAAAAATCCCAGAAAAGCAATTCTGCTGTTACAGAATTACACCTAGATGACAGCAGAGTTGAGAGCACTACGTCATGGCAGCTGCATTTCACAGCGCACATAGCTTGGGATCTTCGCATCCTTAGCTGAGTGAACTGTATTAGCAGGAGGTTGCAAGTTCAGGCCATCCTTTTGAAACAAGCCAACAAAACAGTAACCCTGGGGAAAAGAGATGCAGCAGCTGCTGTATGAGTCACTAGGATGCTACAGTGGTGCTGGCTCACTAATTACTAGCTGTGAATGTGAGCTTTAGTAGAATGAAAAAATAGATAGGAACCAGAAACATCACCAGGATTTTTAGCAATTTTTGGGTGGTTACTTAAAACACTAACGTTTGGCAGTGTTTCTCAGTGAAAGTTGTTTACAAACAAATAAAACCACTAATGCATGGATAACCATTAGCTATACAGGGTCGGGGGGAAATCCATGTAGAAAATAAAATAAGAGATTTCTTACAAATTCTGGACTGGACCTTTTCAGCTTTGAACTATTGTTTCAAAGGAAAAAAAAACCCAAACAACAACAAGACACCAACACACACACAAAACTGCAACCAAAAAACCCAACTAAGACTGAAAGGACAAATACATTCTTGAGGAAAAGAAACAGTTCTTTGTATTGAATTGATTTGCATACCGATGAGAAGAGGTTCATGAACTGTTTTCAAAGCAGTTCAGACATACAACTACATGCATGAAGAACAAAAATGGGGCTTTCTGGAAGGCATTCATTTTCATATAAAGAACTATTACAATGATAGGATATCATGACAATATCTGAAATGTGCACTAGTCAAATACTTACCGGGGGGTTGTGCAAATACAGGAGGAATGGACCCAGGTGGTACAGGAACTCCCAGCGGCTGATAATTTGGAAACACTGGGGGAGGCGGAGGCAAAGGGAAGTTTACTCCTATAGAACCCTAGGAAGAGGGGAAGGGAGGATTTACAAACAGACGTGATGCAACAGAGACAAAGATTTTAAAAGATTCTTTGCATACTCACCAAACGCTGTAAAGCAAAAAGTGCAGCTTTCTCCTTTGCTTCAGCTTCAGAATGACACTGTGGTCCATGAACCAACAAACCATTTGATAATTTTATGTGACAGACTGTCATGGTCTAGAAAAATGAGATAAGGTTTTTGAGAGAATCTGTATTGCTGGCAAACTGTGAGATGGAAATAGTGCCTTTGTTTGTTTGGAAAAAAGGTAACAAAAGGAGCTAAGGTTTATTTTTAGATGGATTTCAGTGCCCAGACCAAGTGTTTAATATAAGACAGTTGAAACAAAGTTGAGAAATTTAACTTTTGCAGATAAAGGTTTTTACCTGTGGTGTTTTTAGGAAAGAGAAATCTGGTTGTGACATTCCAAGAAGAGAACAAATACGAGAAAGTTCAGAAACAGTAGACGGTGCAGGCTGTGGACAAGGGAAAGGGTGACCTCCTGTTTCCACTGCTGGTGTGTTCTGGGGGCCTCCAGTGCTATGAGGCTTGTTCATATAAGCAGCTGCCAAAAAAAAAAAAAAAGAAAAAAGCAAGTGGTATCACAAACATTTTGTGCACTGAAAAGATAGCAACTTTGTTATTAGAAGAACAAAAAGCATTATTTGATTTTTTTCTGGTATTTTCATATTTGATTAACAAAAATCGGGAGACTCTATATAACGAGATTTTTAGATCTGAATAAAGAAGCAGAACTGAAGAAGAGAGACATTTTATTACAATATCTTGAAAATAAGTACTATACTGTTAGCTATGTTCTAAAATGTCACTACAACGTGAAACTCTGAACTATGAGCTGATGTCTAAACATACCCATTTTTTTTGTTTGTCTATATTGCAAGGCAGCTCCATGGCAATCCTGTCTACTAGGGGGAGCAGGAACATCATTAACTTGAGATTTCACTTCGTTCTTCGTTTCCAGGTCAGAGCCATCTATCTTCAAAATCTCTTTGAGCATCTGTGTTCCTTTCTTTAAAAATAAAATAAACCATTCAGGGACATCAGGGCATTCAGATAACACTACCTTCTTTCTTAACTCTGAATTCTTAATTGGTAACAAAATCTGAATTTTTGTCTTCCTGTCAGTTACATTTTATCAAAGCACAGATAACAACATCTTAGCATAAACAAACGTGTTTGTTAATTTTCTTTGAGAATAGCTAAAGAAAACCTCATCAATATGTTTAAAAGGCAGTATGAGGTTTCATGGAGTTTCTTTAAATAGAAGCATTGATGCTAAGATAGCAGACACTAAATTGCAATGTAATGATTACTGCAGTATACAGACCATAGCAAATGATTGTGGTGACAGATGTTCTTCATTTGTAGCTCTTGCTTCCTTGGAATAAGTCTGCACTTCGTTTTCTTTGGAAATTTTCAAAGCAGCTAGAAGGCTTTCAAGTTCATTGTCCTTCTTAAAACAAATTTTAAAAAAGTATATCAGCTTAGCATATTACAAGCAGATGCAAAAGGAAGGGTATATTAGTTTGAGGTTAATTTCATGCTCATTCAGGATAGTTTTAGCTTAGGCAAATCACAGTCATATCTGCTCAGAGTATGAACAGATATCCAGAGACCACATCAAGTTTTGCATACTGAAAAGATGCAAGTATCGATCAACAGAGAATTGATTTAAAGAATGATCAAGGTTATACCGGTTTGCCTTGTATCTGTTACAAATTCGCACACAAGTGACCAGGAATAATTGGAGCAGAAGAGCCCAAGGAATTCAACTATCTAGATCCTACCTTTCCACCTGTACAGGGACCATCAACTGCAGCTTTCTGACTTGCAGGCATGTTGGGACTTTCATTCCTCTTCAAAAGTTTGACATTGTACTTATTCACACCTGCAAAATTCTGAAATAAACTGCAGCATTTATTATTGAATACTAATACTCCATTACTCATTATAACACACTCATATTAGAAATGCATCTGCCAATAGCTTTCACAAGCTAATATTCTTAGAAGATTTCAGCTTACTGAAAACTCAGCATTTGTGTCCTCCCATTACAGCATAGCTTTCAGAGTCTGAGAGGAATAGGAAAATCATTTGGTATCATCATTATACATCTTAAGCACTTTCTCTCATTTACTGTCTATAAAATCTCTAGGGAAAAAAAAAGTTCTCCAAAATAAAATTTGCCTAGTAAAAGAATCAGCTAACATGCCAGTTAAAGAGAAACCTGTAAAATGATGCATCAGAGTAAGTGAAAAGAAAAAAAATACATTTACTCAGTACAGAAGAAATTACCTGTTTGTTTGATACTTTGTTAAGTGGCTGACTTTCACCTCTTGTGACTTTGGAATCTTCTTTAACTACAAGAGAATGCAATCTTTTGAAATGCTTTAAAACACCTTAATAATAATCAAGACTCAAAAAAAATTCATAGCTCCATACAAGCACACAGCGTTGCATTAATTTGATGGTTGCATCAAGTGTTTAATTCATACTTCATATGCTGTTGTATGCTTTTCTTGTAGGATAAAATGAAGTATATGCAATTATAGATCTAATTTTATATTCTACAAATATGATAATAAGCAAATTTTCAAAGCCAAGTTGTGGGGTTATTTTGATTGTTTTTATATCGGATGGGTGGGAAGTCAACATAAGGCAGAACAGCCTGATTAAAAGGTTCAGGATTAAGTGTGGAATAACCTAATATGCACACCATGGACATTATTTGACAATATAACTATAAGATACTCTGTCAATAACTACAAAAATCTCAATAGGCATTTCAATGAAGATCAGACAAAGCAGGTAGTCCTCCTAAACAAAGTTTCTAAGGATAGTACTTACATTTTTTATATGGCTCCTGTTTTCTCTGCTGACCTTTACAGCTGCCGTCATTGAATCCTGGCTTATAGAACTGACTGCCAGTTCCCAGCTTGATTTCCTGAGGTAGAAATGCACCCTAGAATTTCAAACATCAAACCTTAACCAGAAAACCAGGTATCTATCATTTACATAGTAGTTCTGTACAATTAACTTTTTCCAGAGCTATGGGTACCCTGTGTAAGAACACTTTCATCCAGAGGATTTATTTGTAACAGTAACTAGAAACCTTTCTCATGTGACCAACTGATGTATAAAATTAATTACCTTCAGATTTTGAACCCAGGAATCTGTTTATGTACTAACCTTCTCATGCATGTTCTGCTGAATGTGGTGAGACTTCCCAGAACTTTGCAATGATTGCCATATGCTGCAGAATTCATCTTCTTGCTTACTCTGTGCCTGACAAAATAAGAAACAACACCCCCCAACAAACGCAGCAGCTATAAACTCAACTTTTGAACAGCTAATCATATACAAAGACATTCTGAAAATCTTCAAGTTTGAAAGTGCTCAGATGACAGAAATTTTCATGCTGACGCAGTAGAACTTGCAGGTATTTAATTTATGAAACAGGTCATTGTGGTGGATTGCATTTATATAACAACTTTTCCTAAGAATCACTATTAAACTGAAACGAGCTTCATTTGTTTTGACATTGGTTTTGTTCTTAACTGAAGTTATGAACATAGGAAAAATCACTGAGTATAATTAAATTCTGATAGTAATTCAAAATGGTTTCAAAAGCATGCTCTCATACTGGTAGTATTCTTAAATTTTATTATTAATGCCTTATTTGTAAGGCCTTATCAATCAGGTTCAGTTACTTCATAACACTGTATGTTACCACAGAACTGAAGCCCAGCTATGCAAAAAACACTTCTGAAAATCTAGAATCTAAACAAGGGTAACACGGGATATTACACTCATTCAAGAACTGCGACAAGTTCTGCTCTAGTCTGTATCCGGACTAAAAATATCTGATGTACTAAAACAAAGCTCTCTCTTAATCATGAGAAAAGGAAACCTACTCTAAACAGGCGGCCAAAATAACTATTGAGACATTTGGGTCCAATACTAAATGAATCAGAACACTCACTCTATTTTTCTGATTGCCACTCAGAAATGATCCTTTCTGGGGTAAGTTAGAGTTGCCCTGATTTTCAGCCCTGAGATTGTAATGCTGTCTTCCGTTCAGTTGCTAAATAGTAGAGAGAAAAAAAAAAAAAATCAGAAGTGTCTCATGGCCTTAGATTTTCTTTTGGAAAGCAGTTTTTCTTGTATAGACTTAGAAAACATGAGACAATTCTTCTCAAACACACCTACAGCAACATGAAGTTACCCATTAAGCTAATTTCCTTTGAAGAAGTCACTTATAAAAAAATAACGTTTAATTAAACCAATGAGAGTCCCGATTCACCTGTAATTTTTCCTCCTTTACTGTATTTTCAAACAAAGTAAATCATAACCGAGAAGCAAAATTGACACAGAAATCACGACTTCTATATCTGAGCACGGACAAACGTGGCCTACAGGGAGCACTACTTAGAACAGAGCTTTAAGGAAATAATTGCATCTCTGATCAAACAATTCATTGACACCAAATGTGGTGTCACTGCTCTGAACTAAATATTTGTCTCTTGGAAATGCAACTGGAGCTACTCAAAGCAAAACAACTGTCAATAAGGAACTTGATTATTGATTATTACTGGATTAATTCATTCCTCCGAGATAAGGATTATCCTACTTTGCATCAATGAAGATAAGAATCACAGTCATAATTCAGCTTCCAGGAAAAACATTTTTGTACAAACAAAATAAAAGTCTTACTTGAGTAGGAACAAAAAGGGAGCGAGGAGAATGGTTGAGGCCTCCCAGATGCACCTTTTGTGAGCATACAGATGACTGATCAGATGTATATGAACTGTAGTTATTCGCAGCTGGCTGAGGTTTAACTATGGCTGTCAGTTTTTGATTCCCCATTTCTGACCGACTACCATGAGACAGGTTAATTAAGGCACTTGATGGCAGACGATAACCTCTGGCAGGTGAGCATCTTAAGAAAAGTGAATGACACAGTTATTTCATGTAGTTTAATTGGTCACATTTCAATATATCTGACTTAACAACACTCTTGCCTCTATGCCAGGAGATAATGACTCTACTTTGAACAGCAGAGGCTGAAAACTGTATCTGATATTGAAATCTAGTACCATTACACACAGTGTTAACCCCCTTGTGCTCTCCTTGGCCCCTGGCCGTCAAAACCACAAAACAGTCATTACTACTACCCTGAGTTTATATTGTGCCTTTCAGTGCTGAGCTCAAAGAAATTTTAAAGATGGGTGAATTGTTACAGCATAGTTCTGCAGTAAATATTCATGTAAAAAATTAAGAACCAGGAAAGAATATTATTTTGTTTTCTGAGATGAAAACTGAAGCCAGTAGCAGAATTCTAGATGGAAGTTAGGCAGCATTTAGTGAGTTTTATATCTTCCTTTATGATTCTGAATACTGAAGATTATCTGTGTTACTGGACATGTTCTTGCAATGGATAGGATTGTGTTATGCTTGCTGAATGCAGGGAACAGGTAAGATTCTCTTCTAATTTCTGTCATAAAAAACTTAATCTATCTAAGGACAACAGTGAAATGAAGCCTGCTGGGTAAATTAGTGCACTTCGAAGTTTACCTGCTTACTTAAATACAGAAGAGTTATCACACTTTTTAAAACAAAGGCATTAACCATGCCTGCACCTCCTGATAAGCAGTTTAGGTTTTTAACGGTGGTTAGAATTTAGTGCCTAAGTAACAATTATTGATAGTTTAGAGTCTCTCCTTCAAAAGATGCGATGTTTACTTTTTTTTTTCATCTATAGGTTAAAAAACATACTGATAACCTGTTTTCTACATATTTGATTTAGAAAGAGATTTGGATCTAGTGCTTTACTCTGCTGGTTCATATTTGCTTTCTAGAAACCAGAAGCTTCTAAACATGTAAAAAAGCCTAAAGAGCATTTCCAAAATATAACATGCTTCATAAAAATTATCCCTACTCAAAGAGAAAAAACACACAAAAGAAATAAAAACTGTTGAGAAACAAAGTTTTAAAAAGGGGCATTAAAAATACTTGACCAAACCAATGGCAACAATTTCATGCCATCTATACCAACAGCATGAAATTACTATGAAACCCCCTGCACAAACCTTATAGTTAGGCCTCCAAGGAATTCTTCATCAAACAAAACTTCGAAGAGCACATCTGTTTCTCTACTGGCTGTAGAAAACAAAGTCAAATATCATCCTATGTATGTAATAGTAGCTGTTTTCATCTAAATTATATAAATATCTATATTAGTTATGCAATAAATAATGAAAAGACCAAATCCTAACTCATTAGCAACAACAACCACCTTTATTCCTTAAATGAGTAGTTTCATTAACAGCAATTTGGAAATCCTCCTCGAAGTCATATATGGCTGTCCTTTTAGATATACTTTCAACAGAAATGTACCATGCATAACAACTTATCAACCTGCATTAATAGAACTGCTATTTATAGCGGCATGTCACAGTTGTCAGAAACTGCCAGAAAAGAGATGCAAGTCATCTTCACATTCAGGCAGTTGGAAACCAACAGCATTAACACTACCTTGTTGCACAATGATGGACTAATACTCCTTTAAAATTACACGAGTATACAATCACTACGGAGAAAAGAACACCTCTTTAAAAAAGCTGCACTCAAGTCTAGTCTACTCAAGATTCTCTTGGATGCAAACTGAATGAGAAAGCAACTACTTAAATGCCAGGTAAAAAAATAATTCCTGTTACTGGATCTCAAACTGCTACACCTAATGTGATGTAGTAAATCCTTTTGTTTACCTGGAATAGATTTATGGATAATCTTCTTGTCAAAGGAGGTATAAATCCATGCCATATAACTGAACTAGAGTATCACAGAGTAAAAACCAAATTCCAAATAAAACAATTTGAGACAAAAAAATATTTGTTAAAACTTTCAATGTAACTATTAAGGCTAATACTTGTTTTTATATCTATTTCTCTTAACTTTGCCCATATCTTCCCATAACTTCATTTTGTTCCTTGTTTGCAGCCTGTGTTCTCTGTCTGATTTTTCTGCCTTCTTCATATGAAGAAGGAAAAAAGGCTAAGTAATTTTGTATTCGAAGTACAGCTGTGAAACACATGAAATGAAAATAGCATGCCTGCAGGTTTAATTCAAAAAAAGTAAATACCTCATTAGTGCCTTCAAGTTGCATATGCTCCATAGGTGAGAAATTTCTGTGCATTCACAACCATTATACAAAACACTTTTCTGAAGCCTGCTTTCACATCACTAGCTGTGGGGTTCTTTAGCTATAATGCTACAAGTATGAAGAAAATATTACCTCCTTTAATTCCTATAATGGTACCTCGAAGACCAACTGGAACGGAAAAGTTCTCTCTCACATTGACAACACGGTCAAACAGCCTATACTCTGCATCTCGGTCTGGAACAACCCCATTCTGTTGTTCTAATGGCTGGCAATAATCAAAAGACTGTGTTAATGTTTGCAAAGAAATAGAGATTACAATCACGATGCTTTTATAACAATATTTGAAACACACTATAAAGCAAACTTTCTGAAAAGAAAATTGTTTAATAACGTAGAACCTTCCCTCCCCAGACACAAAGCAAACTTTCATTTTTTTTCTTGCAACTCTTAACTGCTCGACAAACAGCAGCGCTCTGCATGACCCAAGCAGACCAAGGGGATCACGACAAAATAAAACCATCAAGTGTAACCTGCCTGTATCAGTAACACAGGTACCTGTGAAATACCAGGTAAGATAAGCCATTGGTCATATGTCAAGAACTGAACAAAAAGCAAAACAGGGAAGAAGAGACAAATGGGAAGTACTTTTTATTTTGCCTTTGTTACATAGCCAATAAGAACTGTAGAAGTGGGAAGAACAGAAGGTAGAGAAGAACTGAAAAAGTCAGTATAATACATGATGGAGTTCAGTCAGTAGAAATTCCTCTTAGAGACAGACTACCATTTTCAAATTGATTTTCCAGAAGGCATCATAAACTTTTTTTCCATCAATACTGTCATAAAATTTCACTCTGAAAGTTGGTAAATCTTGGTAGAATAAATAGGATCTGGACAACTTAACTTTAAAAAAAAAAAAAAAAAAATCACTTTTCACATCACTTACTCTGTACAGCAAATGGGGTTTCACAGTTACTCGCACCTTCTTGTTGCTCTTTCTCTGCTAAAGGAAAGGAATAGAAAGTCATTACAAACTAGTGTAGGAACCAACACTGGATTTCAGGTACAACAAAACACCTGAAAAGATAAAGTAGTACTCTTTTGTTTATTTTAGAGAAAGGTAAACTGCTTTCAGGAAGTCTTTAGGATGACTAAGTCCAGTCTTTAAAACATGACTGATTTCTTACCAAAGCTTTTGCATTGTTTGGTTAATTCCAGAATTCACACCAATTTTATTACATGTCCTTGCAAGTAATTTCAAAGAAACCAGACTATTATTTCATGTGGCTTTGCCTTTAGTTTTTGCTTTAGTAATTTCCTTAGCCCTTTTTTTGATCTGTGGCCTTCAGAAAACAATTAATTTTCCTCAGACCAAAAAGAAACTGCAAGGCGAGAACAACTCGATCACACTTAGAAACAGCACTTCAGTAGTTGAGAATAGATACTGACACCTGTTCCTTTCTGAAATCACCAAAAGGTGGAGGTTCAGAGCATGGCCTAATGCTGCTGAATCACCTCAAAAATAGTCAGTTAAAAAGATTAATAATGAGCTGGGACAATTCATGTTATAAATTCAGATATTACATTACATTCTGTATTCTTTTTCTTTAAAATGACGGTCTTCTAATTCAAGAAATTGGAAAATAATGAACAGCTGCTTTTTGGTTCATCCCCGCCCACCATGATGTCAAGCTGCATACCTTGCATTTCTCTATTTCTTCTTCGATTTTCTCAACAATGGCTGCATCCAAAATTTGCAAGTCACAAGATGAGCGAGACAAAGCAGACACAGGATGTGCCTTTAACCAGGCAACAATTTCTTGAACTTTCTCAGCTCTAAATAAAAGACAACATAAACTATAACTTTTAACTGCACAAACTAAGCATTTTACCCCAATTTAATCAGCCAAGTATTACCATATAGGCACAATGCTTGTATACACTCATAAAGTAACAAAATTTAAAGAGTTCTGTATGAGTTGACTATAGAGGTTAAAAAAAAAAATCTCTAAATTCTGTACATTATTTTTCAAATTCAAAGTTGTGACTCTTCACAACTATGCTTACTGAAAGTAATTTTAAAAGCAAGAATTATGAAGTAGCCATCAAAAATCAGATTTCTCATTTACTGGACTTGAAATAAGAGTCTGACAGACACTTGGACTGCACAACTGGAATGTAAACATTCCGATAATATTTTGAGTCATCTCTGAACATGCTACTCAAGGAACAGCAAAGCATCAGTTACATAGCAGCCACTATATGATCACCACCAATTTAACAATGTTGTCAGCTTTTATTCTACTTATTCTAGAAAAAAATAAAGGAGAAAGATGGCTTACCCATTCTCATCTTCTCCAGGCCAAATGTCATCTTCATAGAAGATATCTTCCTGGCTGTTCTTGGCTATATAAGTAAATAGTTCAGGGACCCTAAAAAATGAAAAAAAAAAAACCCACCAAAAAACAAAAACGGAAGACAACTTTAGTTTCACATCAGCACACACGACAAAAAAGCCTCATCAAAACAAACTCTGATGAGCTTCAAAATTTTTGGAGCCCACAGATTATTTTTTACTTAATCTAGTGTCATGCTGTTCATTTGTCAAGGTTAAGCTGCTGACAAAATTACTCTATCCTAAAATATGCTTCTCCTTGGAAGGAGAGACTGCTGGAAAGAGAATATTGGAATAAAAGAAATTCCATCAAGCAGTCTCCAAAAGTAAACTCAGCCGTTTTTCAGAAGATCTGTGTCCAGAGGACAAAACCCAAAGACTGATGCAAAGGTGGATAATTTGGATGAAGTTCATATCAAATATTTACCTTTCTAAATACTCGGCAAGTAGTTGTTCTACCGCAGAAGAATACATCCATTCATTTCCAACTTTCTTAGTATAGCCAGGAACTTCTTCATTTTTCTTATTGAACTTCAAGTTTAGCCCCACATTTGCTCTGTGATCTCCATGAGGACTGGAAATAAGAAAAAGTTTATTAACTTGCAATAACGTATATGTGTGTGTGTACATACATTAAAAAACATGTGAACATACATCCTCAGCCTTAAACCACAGAAAAATTAAATTCATTGTATTGGTTACTTGTTAACACCGTGACAGCTGTAAATACTGCAGGACATCAGCTGTGCTATGGTCGCTGTCCACATGCATGCACACACCTTATTGCAAACAAGGGTAGGGAATATTTTACCCTTCTTCCTTAATTGAGATCTAATCTACCTGGTATCTACCAAGATGTAGAAGGATGTCCCTGAAAAATCAGTGGGGAATAAATGTACATGTTAAATCACAAGAAGATGCTAGTGAACTGTACCAGGAAACCACAATTCTGACATTCACAGAACTATAGGGATTTACTTCCTTGTAGATTTTAGGCAGTTTTAGCCTTCGCCGGTTCTTAAAAATGTTACAGGTACAATTATTATCCCTTTATACTAACACTAACGGTAAGTACAATGAAATTAGATCCCGATTCCACTTTTTATTCTCAGTGTGGCAAAGTCAGTCCAAACTCCTGCTTCAATTCTGCAAATAGCTAACCAGGAAAGTCAATTTATGTATTTTTACAATACTAAAACCAACAGAACAACTCTCCAGTAAACAAAAATTAAAAATATGTTTAAGATAAGAGAGAAAAACACCACATATGAATTGAATTTACAGCTTCACATCACAAAACAGTTATACACTTGGTAAGAACAGCACTTAAACATAGCAGAAATTCTGTAGAGATGCATTAGAAGCTTCTCCACAGGCAAAATTCACAGAGAAAACTTACTTTTTCTTTGATCCTCTTCCAATGAAGATACTCCCTGTAAATCTGGAGACAAGATATCCACTTACTCCAAGACGGCTGGCCAAAATATATGCAGGATTGTATTTCACAGAATATTTCTTTAAAACAAACAAACAAAAAATAATGGCAATTCTCAAAAGATTTTTATACAAACGGCAAATGAATAATATGGAAGCACCCCTTAAGGACATTTACCATCACGAAATATATTTGGGACATTGTTTAAGCTTTTACTAGAAAACCAGAAGCACTTACATGCTGGTTCTGTATTAAAGGATCAAGCTGGGGTTCACATGGAATATTGAAAACTACACGAATTCTACCTTCTGTGATCACATCACGTGAGTCTTGAACCTTGGAGAGAAACACACTACATTAAAAACGTTATTTAAAAACAGCGGTCTTTTGATACTAGACCTCATAGTTTAGCATTTTGCTGCAGTTGGCACAGAGATACTTTGGGATTAATCATCTTGCCTTGACCTGTACACTGCTTCCTCATAGAGGCGATCAAACAGTATTAAATCAGAGGAATCCATAACTGAAAATAGTCCAAAATGGGCACTCTGTATTGCAAATTCTCTCAAATACTTAGTAAAAATAAATCTGCATTCAAGCTATGCTACCTTTTTCTTGTTATGCCAGCAACAGTGATAGCGAAAGCAGAACAACTCCCTCGTCCTCCAACTAAACCATCAGGGAATCTTTAAAATTCTGGCTAGGAAATCACCACTGCTGCCACACAACACCTTCGATTATTTTAGGCTTGTGAATAAAGAAATCTAGGGGAAAAATATATGACATTATTGGAACTAACTTCTCCCATGCAGCCATAGTAAGGAGATCCCAGCATAAAGGCTGTAATTCCAGGAGGAAACAAGTCATCCAGAGTTTTGATGTTTGAAAATCGAGAGTCAAAGGCTTTGATATCCTACATGAAAAAGACAAATTTGATAATGTTAAATATCAGTCAGTTCCAGTAGAATAATTAAAAAGTTTATATAAATAGATACTTATTCTAAAACATCATCCGAGTCTGAAATAATTCATCGAAGACAAAGAAGTTAATGCCATATTGCTAATGTTGTTACATAAGCAACCATGCTACCCTGTAGAGCACCACTACTGTACTTCATTCCAAATATCACCAGTAAAAAGATGACAAAAGCCATTTATTCAGTAAGATCTCGAAACTGTGCACCATGGCCCCAAATTTTGTGACAAAATACTTCTCTAAGCACATTACGATTTTTATACAATAAATTACATTACACACAATAAATTACTTTAAGATGCTATTTTTGTTCACTCTTTTGTTTTAAAGGAGCAGACGCTCCTTCCTCCGTGCACTCCCCCACCTCAATGAAGTAAGGAGTTGTGTGCAAGAAGACATTGAACTTCTGTATTTACCTTGACAACAGTTTGGTAAACAAAAGGAAGAACTTGTTTGGACCACTGCTTCTCCAAGTAAACTTCTCCATTTTGCTTTAGTTGATATCTATTACCAGTGAGTAACTGAGCATATACAACTATTGATGTTTCATGAATAATTATTCCTTTTCTTCTCTGGTACCTGAATACAAAGTAGAACATTTAGTTTGATTACAATAAATGGAACTGAACCAAGAGGGTGGAATTAATTTCTTGAAAACAAAAACAAAACACAAACTAAACTCTATCCAAAAGGATTCTAATACTTTGTTTCCTGTTTTATAAAAAATACCTACAATAAATGAATTAATCAATTGAGCACCCATTGTTGCACAGCCATCGCTACATAGTGTGTTAAGTGTGTTAAACACATTTTACCTTTACAGTGGAAAGGGTTAGGGGTAATTAAGGCAGTTAGCTCAAATGACAGATAATAAAATGGCAAGACACTGTAACTCAGTTGAGTTCCACTGGGCACCCACACTCTAGGAGAGGAAGAGCTGTATTCAAATTTAGCAATGCTAAGCTATTGAAGTTGTAACTTGATACTGCATGACTCCATTCTATATACTTCCTACAACTGAAGATTACTAAGATCAGAACAGAAAATCGAGTAGGAGAGTAAATACTCATTCACTTGAGAGTTCTTTTGCAACAGCATCTAACTTTAAATACTTACGGACTAACTCCATATATTCTGAAATTTCAACATAAGCTCTTTGAGGTTGGTTTGTGGGCCCTTTATTATCCTTTTTAGATTTTTAATTCCAGCAGACTCATTAACCTTCGTGATCAAGTATGTAGCAGTTCTTCTCTGCTACTTAGGTCTGTGATACAGCAACCAAACATAGCTCAGCTAAAAAATGCAAAGCTACACTTTCATTTTCAAAGTTACTTACTGCTCTGAAATGCCTTGAACTTCTTTTACCCACGTGCTTTGCTCCTTATCTCCAACGTATGCCACTTTGGTTGGGGGCACTGCATTTCCCATGTAAAGCTTCTGTGTGCCATGTGGTTCTTCCAAATAAAACCTTGAGAATATTATGACAGGTATTAATTTAACCAAGTAAGATTAATCGAGACATAATCAACTGTGAGTAAAACTTAAAATAGTTAGAAATTGCTTGTTAAGGACATGGAAAACTTTCAACATAGTTTTCTCTACCCCTTTCACAACAGGACACACAGCATATTTTTTATTAAAAATATCAGTGCGTGTGCTGAAAGGAAGACTTTATAGAAATGTTATCTTTTACACGCTTCTGGGTGGATTTCTGTGCGTGCATTTTTCCCTCAAAGTTAAGAATGAGCTCTGCCAAGCTTCTCCATCTGTAGCAAATACTGAAGGACTAAACTTAGAGATAACCAAACCTCTGAACAATGTTAAACAAAGGTTATTCCATCACGCAGCCTGTGATACGTTTGGACTATTTGCTGTTCTCAAGCATTACAATACAATCAAAACTTTCGTACAGTCAAATAAAAACAACAAACAACTATCTAATGAAATATCTCTTACTTAGTTTCTCCATCTGACACAGCAACAACTCTGGCTTCTTCGAGGTGCGGCCAGTTAACAAAAACACGCTTTCCAAGTACTGAACTGGCAACATTTTCTACCATCTGAAAAAACCCCAGAAGTTACTATAAGTAATTGTTTAACATATGAAAAAACTTTTCTTAAAATATTTTCAAACTGTTTTTGCAATAAAAACTATTCTAGTTAAAGAATAGCTTTTCTTGCAAAAAACGCTCATTTAAACTTGAGTTATATTTCGATACATATTTTTAAATAGTTTTTAAAAACTCTACATATATAATTTAAAAATAACTATTCAATACATTTCACTATTCTTTTTAAAGAAATGCTTAGGGTTTAATTTTTTAAAATTTTTTTCAGTACTACTCTATAAATGTTTTTCTTCTGTAATACAATATTGAGAAAACGTAAATAACCAACATTTCACCTGACTATTTAATACATTCACTATTTTTAGGACACGTCTTTTTGTCTGTTTTGTTTGTTTGTTGGGGTTTTTTTTGTTAAAAACAGAATGCTTACCTGTTCTTTTGAGTTCTTATCAGCTATGATTTCTAACATCATGTTTTCTCCATGGCTGCTTTGCTGAAACACTTGTACGCCACTTTTTCTAAGATAGAACTGGGTAAAAACAAAACAGCATATAAAACTTACTTGAACTCTTTCATAGGTACGTATTAAATACAACTAAAAATGTCCGAAGAAATAAATCTTTTACCTTATGTTTAATGTGCTTTAAAGTAGGAAATCCACAAAAATACAATGCGCTCTTGTTGATTTTAGTTATCTTATTGTGCGTTATTTCTACGTGCCAAGCATCCAAAGGTATTGTTTTATATCTAAAAATTAAGTTGCACAACATTTACTCACACAGATTGACCTTTGGCTCTAGAAACTCTCATTACTCATTCAAATGCTCATTAATTGACAAACCCTTTGACTTCCCTGTACGGTGGCAATTAATTTAAGCCAGTTGGAATCTATACAAGGGACTATAAAACGTCATGCTACTGCTACAAAGAGACTACTCATTACGAAAAAAGACAAAACTTCAAGCCATGGTATGTCTCACTATTTTAATTCATTGTTATTATCAAAATCTAAACTAGTAATGGCTCCATATGGTATCATTTGTCTTCACAACTATTCATTCTTCACTGAGTGTAATCCTGTAGCAAGCATTCCTCCTCTAGTTCGCTTTGACTACTATTAAGGTTATGTTTCCATTTAATCTTGTAGCCTGAGCCTGCGTTAAATAAAGCTGGCTACTTTCAGTGAGAGGAAAGTGAAAACCACACTTGTGTTCAACACTCTGCACTGGATCGAAAGGCTTACATCCTTTTAGAAGTGGTCTGGAATTAGCGTGATGATGAATCACCACCATTATCAGATATTTGTACCAGTCTTTCATCCTCTGTGTCATAAAAAGTTTAGTAATTCTCTAGAGTGTTCTTGCTGACTTAGGCATTGGTTCGTCTGTTTTGCAAATTAACATTTGAAGAAAAGGGACAGATACTCTTAGCATGCCACCCACAGCAAGTAACGTCTAGTTCAACATTTTACATTTTTCAGTGAATATTTGACATATACAAGCTTTAGTTAAAATGCCAATAAAGGTATTCTAATTACTTTTAGTCTACTCTAAAATAGTCACACCAGTGTTACCTCGTATGACATCTTTCTATTGCAGGGAATTTCTCTGGCCATGGTGACATGTACTGGAACTCTGCATCTTTGTCATACCAGTACATTAAGCAAGCACTGTGAGTATTTCTTTGTTTCTCCTCTTCTTTTAGGCACTTATTACAGGATTCCATGGCCTGCAGCAGTCGTTTCTAAATTTTAGAGAAATTAGCATACGTGAACATGGCAACGAAAACTGGCACAGAAACATCTACACTGTGAAAGTGGATACCTGCACTTTTCTGATTAATGTGTTAGTTTTTTAATTGTAGCCTCCCCTTCTTCATGTCCCAGCTCTCTGATAAAAATAGGACAATTACAATAGAATGGCTTTGGAGAATAAAGATTGCTCTTTTGCAAATATGTTTCCAAAAGGTTAGCCGTATTTTGCCTTTTACATTTAACATACAAAGAAATATTGAAAATATTTTAGATGTTATAAAATTCTGCAAAATAACTACTGAAAAAGCTTCAAAACCTTATGGCTCATTCAAGCAGCAACTGCTGTCTTTTGTGAGAAGAAGTAGTCCTGCCAACCTTCCACTGCAAACTATAGAAACAATTGATAGGCACATGTCACCACCTGTATGTATTTTAACATCTAATCTGCATTTTTACTTCCAACCACTCTTTGATGTACCCAACTGTAATCCGATAAGAGATATTACAACAACATATATAGCACTGCTTCCTATATGCAAAAGGAAAATATTACTATTTTATTCTTCTCCATTAATGTTTTACTGTTCAATTTGTACTTAAAGGCTTGTACCAATTACTGGTGTTCATGTGAAGAGATTTTCAGTAAAAGGATTTTTTTTTAAATAAGTGTTTATTTTACCTACAGACCTTCTGTATTTTTGTATATATATAGGAAAAGATTTTTCTCAAAGAATCTGAAACTAAATATTTGAATAGCTGATTAAAAACATGAACAAACAACAAGAAGTCCACATCCCTTACTTAAGACTTCTGCTTGTGGTAACCTAAACTAGCCTTGCTCCCCAGGCAGCAAACATTTATATCTTCCTATGGTCTTATCAAGCGTTAAACTTCTATCTAATTGCCTATCTAACTGCTGATGAATTAAGAAGTTTAGCAGATTTGTTAGGAAGCTTTCACAGGCAGCAGACATTGAAGGAACTTACCTCATCAATAAATGGGATTAATACCACAGCTTCCCATTCTTGCTGTTTTCCATTTAGGTCAGTTTTAAAATCTGGGGGATAATATTCTATAATAGGAGAGTCTTGACTAATCATCAAATGCTATGAAAATACAATAGAGGAATTAAACAATGTAACAGACAATTTAGCACTAATTCTAGGAAGAGGCAGAGGAAGGCCGGTATTAAAACTAATCCAGGGCTGAACAGGAATTCAACATTTAACTGTCCTAGTCTGAAATTGCTTAGCAAATGCAAACATTTGTATTTATTACTAACTTCACAACATACTAAGAACATTAAGAAGTATTTAACCATAGACCTAAAATTTAGAGGTAGATTAAAACTAAGAGGACATGCAAAAATATCAAGAAGAAAGTTACATCGACGTAAAGCAGACAACCAGTAAGCAATAGATAAATGCAATTTAATTCTAAATCCTACCTGGTAGCATTTAGGTAGCAAATCTTTGCTAGCTGCTGGAAGTACAGCAAGAAGCTGTTCAAATGGCATGAAAGGCTTTCCCAGTTCGAATTTGATTTTGAGTTCACCAATGTTGCGAATATCTGACAGATAAGGTGCATAATGATAAGGATAATACCTGCAGGGAAAAAAACCCTCGTAAATTACTTGACTTAATTATAGCACAGCAATGTTCACAGATCAAAACCAAACAGAACTACATTCAACTACATTCAACACTCCCGGCATACGAGGTGAAATATCACTCCATCTTTAAGCAATTTCTCATTTTTCTTACCAGCTCCACGATTGAACTCCATGGTAATAATAATGCAAAATCCATTGTATTGCCTGGACATAACACTCAGCTTGATCTGCCAAGAAGTCACTTAAAAGAAAGACACTTATTAGTTCTTCTCATTTTCACTGGTATATAAAAATTACTTAGCACTTTGTACATAGGAATGAAGATAGAGCATTTTGGGAACCTAATAAGACCATAGTTTTCTAGATTCATTTAATACTAATAGATTTTTTCTCTCTCTGGTCCTCAAATAATTATTACAGAAAACTTGACTTTCAGCTTTTCTTGCATTAGCCAAAAGCATCACTGCTGCAGTACACTGTCATGTGTTCTCTGCTTTTGACATGGATGAATACTCTGTCTTGTTTCAGACATATGCAAAGACCTGTCTTTGGTGTTTTTGTTTTTGTTTTGTTGTTGTTGTTGGTTGGTTGGGTTTTTTTAAAAATAAAAAAAATAGAAAGCATACACTTACTCAGAAACTACTTCTACACCCATTTTAGTCATGTAGTAAGTTCTTTTGTATTGCCTAAACTCTGTTTCAAACAGATCATCATCTTCTGGTTCATCTTCCAATACAGCTGAAAAAGCAGTCATGGGGAAAAAAAAAAAAAAAAAAGATTAACATTCACTTCTCTGCTACAATAGGTTTGAAGACATTCAGCTTTGACTAAATGCCTTAACTTTGCTCCTCAATTCAGTTATAGATGCTCATACCTTCCTTGCACTGAAAATAACATGAAACAATCAAACAAAATCTTTATCCAGAAAAAGTCTGGAAACCCATTTTATAGTCCAATTAAAAGAACAGAGAAGAGAATGTAAGCCACCAGAAAAAAATTTAAGAAAACATTAAAATAAAATTTAATCTTTTTCCAGCAACATCATCTTATATCCTGGAGTAATATGCATACATTTTTGACATTAAATTTCAAAACATGAGCAAAGACATGAATGAGTTTAAAAACATGACCGACACAACCAAAAACCTCAACACCATATAAAACTCTGTTCACTTGTCCTCACCTGTATAATAAAATATCTAGACATACAATTATCAAAAAAGTAATGTTGAAGATTTACTCATTCATTCCTTTAAATCATCATGGAAATACTGATCAGGTAAGAGGCACTTCAAAAGCTTTAGCCCCATTCCCTCTCACCACAAGCCAGTGATGTGCAGTTCCATCTCCCAATAGCCCACTCCCTAACTCTTTCATTTATATTAGGGTCATCTCTGACATGAAATTCTTACAGATCTTCCAAATCTACACACAAATTAACAAAGAGTTTTTATTATATGTATATGAAAAAATTATTTGCACTTACTTTTAGGGGTCACTTCACCTTCGTTTTTTTCTAAAGCAGCCAAACATATAGAATTTTCCTGAGCCTATTAAATTAATAGTTCAGATAAAGTAAAAATACAGAATAATATTCACATACCTCATTCACATTCATATAATCTGCAACTCAAAATGCTATAATCAAGATGTATACATACTCTTTAGTATAAAACCCACTACATTTCCTTCTCTTGTAATTGCCTTGGGAAATTGATTTTATTCATACAGATCAGACAAAGGAGCAGTCTCAAATAAAACCTCAACCGCCTTTAAAATATACCTGAATATTTGTTTTCCAAAATACAACTATTTCCAAAACTGTGCAGTACACATTTAAGCACTTTTTCCTACATCATGCATTGTGCTACAGCACCAGTATGCGGTCAAATTTTTCATCAGTAAATTTTTCAGTGTTCAAATTCCTTTTGTGGGAAGGATACAAGAAACTGTGTTTTAGAGAGTCGAACAAGCCAAACATTCACTTCATTCTCACACTACGCAGTGTCTTTTGTGTACAGCACTGAGTAGCTTTCAATAAGCAGATCATGAAGCTGGCCCTCTGCCCCTGTACCTGGGATATGCAAGCTCCTGACTGTCACTGCCATTCAAAGGATCAGCCAAGCTGGCTAGCTAACACTACACAGCTGTGGCAAATAAGAAAACAACCGCAAATAAAGCATACCTTATTAAAGCAAGAGCTAACATCTTGTTCTTACAAACCACAAACTGCACTAAAGAACAGGATAACGATATACAGCGACAGATTAAACTTGAAGGAATTTCCTGCCACTACTCTACACTCCGCTGAAGGTGTATATTGAAGAACAGCCAGTGGGGGGTAGTGGGGAACATGGCAGCGGGGGAGAGTCAAGATACAGAGAAAGGTGCTGTTCCTTATTAATTAGTTCTATCTAGAATTGCATGTTTAATAACTAACCCGAGATAGCTCACACCAATGAAATTATTTATCTATTCATTGTGAAACAGCTGGCCAATACCAAGACATGCATGACTGATCTATCAACGTATCTGACATGTATAAAACTTCTAGCAGGCTATGTATTGACAAGTAAAATTACAAAGTACAGCAAGTTTGACCACAACTCACCCAGAAGTAGGTTTTGCTGTTGTTGAGGAAGAGGTAAATTGACATGAAACACTGTTACAGGTTTACAAGATTTCAAAAATTACGAGAACCTAACCTTGCCTTAACCATTTCATCACGCACAACCAGCAATGCATACAGGCAATTCCTCAAATGGTACATTTTGTTATCTCTTTTGATCTCAAGAAAATCTCAAAACAAAGGTTTATGCCATTTAATTTTTCTAAGATCAAATTCTTTATTTTCAAAAATTAACATGCTTATTTACAAAATTGCATATGTAAAACACTAACCTTTTGTTTCTTTTGTTTATTTTTTCTGGCTTCCTCTGCTGCAATACCAGCTGCCTCGTTGAGGTATTTATTGCCTACTTTACTTTCAAACCATTTGAGGTCTACAAAGACTTCACTGAAGTGTTCACGATCAAACTGTGCAGAAAGATCAAAGTAAGTTTAGAAATATTTGAAGGATGTCAAATTTAGCGTGCTAAATGGACAATGCCTTTTTAGTATGTGTATTACATTATATCTAGAGTCATTCGTACATAAACATTTTGTCCTAGAGCTACAACTAATAGATTAATGTTATATATTTCTAAGAAAAAATATTTCTAACACATACACAAGCCATATTTTGTTTTCTTTCAGTAATGCAGCAAGGGGTAACAAAAAGAGTTAGATAACTTTCACACTTCACTATCGACTCCAGAAGTAGTAGAATTATATAGGGTCTGGGTAATGTAGTCTTGTGCCACACGCTCAACACTTCTATGGTTCTACCCAAGAACCAGAAGACAGTGCTGAAGCAGGGACAGCACATGAACTCACTCCTTCCGAGTTCAGCAGAAGGCTGAGACCTTTCCATCTCTATATGGCTTAACCCTCTTCTCACCTCTAGGCTGGATTACTGCAGTAGCACTTAACAGGATTGCCGCCTGTACCCCAGTTAGCTCCTGAAGAATACTGATGCCTGCCTCTGAAAAATGTTTCTTTGCTCTTTACCAATAATCTTCATAAAAAACCTGCAAAAAAATCTTGCTCTCCAAGATCTTCAGCCACAGCTTACCCCACAAGAAACTGACCAGCAGGGGAAGCAAAGAATATTGATTGTTGCCTGCAGCACACGCTTGCCCAGTACTGCTGCTCAGTGTTCAGTGAGAACTGAGGATCAGGATTCTACTGATGAGATCTCTATGCTAAAGCACAGATCAAATGATTCCGTCTTTTTCCTCTTATGTTACAGTAAGATCAGACAAAAACTGATTGGATCCCATCAGTTACTTTAAAAACAGCTGACTGAACCACTTGTAAAACAGTCATTTAATAGTTCATTAAAAATACAGCATGGTGTATTTCAGGGCAGTATATTGAGGTTATATTCGACAGACTACACCGTTCTACACAATTCAATTTCAAAATTACTTACATCTGACAGTTTTGTGAGATATTTCTCAAAGCGTTTTAAATTCAGATGCCCATTTTCATTTATGTAACCTATTGGGAAAATAAAGTACGTTTTTTAAATTAGTAATTTTAAAATTTTAATTTAAATGCTCCATAGATAATAGAATGGAATCTTGCTGGCTGCCTACAGAACATATACTAAATGCTAAACATTCTAACATAACTAAAATAATCAATAAGCATTAATGCAGGAAAGTTAGTATTTCTGCTTTAGACAACTGAACTTGGCGTTCTTACCTCCCAGTTCTGGCAAGATAGCCATGTATGTTCTATAAAGTAGCGGCAGTGCATCATGATTAATGTGTAAATGAGGTAGATGAGGAATAAAATCATTTCCTACAAGGAAACCCATTAAGATCCAATCATCTATTATCCTTTCAATATCATATTCAAAGGAAATCTTGTCCTGGGGGGGAAAAACAAAACAAAAAAACAACACAAAACCACACAGGAGTATAATTTTTATTACCATGTTTGCATAATAAGACCTCACACATTTTTTCAGTCACACCTCCATTAGAACTTACTTTTACTGGTGAAAATTCATAATCAATATATTCTCTCATCAGTGATAAGTGCAGTAAATGAAATGTGGTTTCCTCTGGTGCACATGCTCTGTAAATTATTCAAAACATTAAATTAATTATTTATAAACACACTTTCAGCATGAATATTTAATAAGTCCAAGGTTACCTAAAAGCAAGTAATCTTATTAAGATTATATCTTTGCAGAAGAAATAATGTATAAACATTTCTTTGAATCTATTTTAGGATTCATCTGGTTTGAGTCTATAAAATTCTGTAGTAGCATCTTCTAAACAAATGTGACTGCACCATAGGGAAAACAGCTAGCTTAGAGAAAGCAGGGCAGCTTGGTGGAGATCCATGTTGCATCAACTATTTTCTAAGTAATTATCCCATTGTCGAAAAAAGAGACAATGCAACTTTGCGCCAAACCAAATAAATCTTAAGGTACTGTAGAACTAGCCTGAGTACACAGAGAGTACACAGATTCATGTGTAAACTGGCTGGGTTACATTTGCAGTCATTCAAAATGCTTCTTGTAAGAAAATAATACGCTCAACTTGAAAATATGTTCCATATGTATTACCTATAGCTTCAACACAGCACCAAAAAAATGACAAACCTACTGTTTGGTTATGGCATAAATTAGTCAACATCTCTTCTGCCTTCTCTTCCCCTCTTCACTAAGATTACTTAAGACCCAAGCCAACATTAGGCCAAAATCAGTCAATACCTACACCAAAAGATTAATCAGCTAAAGACTGATGTATTTTAAATTTGTAAATGACCATTTCAACTTGTAGATACTGTAACTAGCTGGGACCACCTCCAGCGACAAACCAGCATAAACACCCAGTATTCACCCAGACATAGTAGATTTTTGCCAAAATCCTCTGAGGAAGATGTGGGTGCTACACAAGCTTGTACAAAGATCATTAAGACAAACTCTGAACTACACTTGGCTGCACAGATCTTCAGACCAAATTTTGTCATTTTTAAAATGTAATTTTCATATTGGCAAATCCAGGTTGATGCTCTAAGACCCTAGAGACATTGTGCCACTTATTCTTCATTGCACTGGACTTGAAAATCCTGATAAAACAAACACTTTACCTCAATCAAGATATTGCTGACAGATATTAATTTGTATGTATTTTTAGTATTTTCAAATTTCCAACTGTAATTACTCATAAAAGTGACAATATTGACAGAAGGTAATTCCTGTAACTTCCGACAGTAAATTCCTGTAATGAGCAATATTATCCTGAAATTACAGGAGTCAAATATGGAACAATGCTTGAGGGAAAAAAGAAAAAAGACACCTTGCCTTTTGATTTCGTACTTTATTTAATCCCTCAAAAGGCCATCAAACTTTATTTTATATTTCAGAATTTTTTTTTTAAAAGGGAAAAACGACTTTTCTTTGATTAGACTTAAGGTCTTTTAAAAACATTACAACGTTACATGCCAACATTATTGACAGAATAAGTACTAGTGAAATGTTGACTTGGAAGACTATGAAAAGAATACTTACTTTTGATGTTTATCATATTGTCCTTGGCAATAAAAACATTTTTTATTAGCAAAAATTATGCATTTATCTAAACATTTACATGACTTATCACTGTATTATCCAAAATCCCTTCTGTATCAAAAAAAGCCTATTTCTCTCTCTCTCCTATCTTCTCCCTATATCCACCAAATCTATGCTTAAGATCCTTCAAAGGAGGAACCTAGACACAGAACAAACCTGGCCACAGTAAGAGTTATAAAATTATTTTTTCTATTACTTCAAAACAGCTCCATGTACATGCACAGTTCTGGAACAAATTGCCTTTTTCTGACTATAGCCCACAGGATAGTTCAAATGGGCAAATCCATAATAAGAGCTTCCAATCAGGCACTATGAGATTGTTTTAGTAATTATTCTAGTAATTTCCTTAAATGTACAAAACCTGAGTTATAAATACATTTTTAAAAGTCAATACCTGCATAAGGCAATTATGAGAACAATGTCAAGAGAGCCTGGGCTGCTCCACTCATAATATGAAGGAAGAAGCACAACACATCAAAGCTCTAAGGATTTTTTTTTAAATCAACTGTCCCGACAACATACATTTTTCCTGTGTAAACTAATTCAAATGCACAATTTAACAAGTTGATTTCTCTAATTTTGTGTACTAACATAAAAATAAGCTAAGATTTTATTAATTTAGTATACAATCAATAAAAACTGTTTTAGTGACCCAGTATATTTTTGATTTAATTTCATCACATATAAAGAATAATGTTAAATCATTTCACCTTTGAGACTTTTTACCACCAAATCTGACTTCTTCTCTTAAGAGTGCAAAGTGTGCCTCATGACTCGTTAATCCCAGCATAATCTGTTATAAAGAGATATTAGAAAGGTCTTACTTCATTATTTTTTTTAAAAACTGTTACACAAGATTCAATCTGTATAAAGAAATGTTGCTGTTGTGTTTCATTACAAATTCAAAAGTTAGCAGGAATACAAAATTACATTATTGTTTAATAACATTTTTAAACCCTGTGTGCTTAGGAAGACATCAGTCATGCACACTTTATAAACCTGTGTTGTTTGTTTTATTTTAACTGCACATACCAAGTCAGCATCTAAGCCATAGAGACAATGTCTTGTGTTTGGATCATGATGGGGCTTTGCTTTTTCTGATCTGATGAACTCCATAATTTTATGCTCACCTTCCCCTGGAGTCTGCACAAATAAAACCAAAATCCATCAATAAGTATTTTTCTGTAAGATAGAAAATTATTTAAAATAAATATTAACAAAATACAATAACCTCATGGCCTGATAAGTAGACTGTTACTCCTTGCCAGGATTTGTCTGTGGAAATCTTCATATTTACAAAATATTTAAGATGTTCATGCAATCTGGCCATGAATTCCGTTCCTGAAAACAGAAATCTAAGTTAAACACAAAGCTTTTCACTAGATGTTCAAATTGCATTTACATCTCAAAAGTATTAAAGAAAAAAAGTAAAAATTTTGCAAGACATGAGGGGGACAGCTGGTTCCCCTCCCGCCGCAAAGAGGTTTCATTTTTTCCATAGCAATCTAAAAAACTTTTAGAATGAGACGATATTCCAATCCCACTAAAACTTATTAAAACTTGTGTTCCCAACTTACTCGAGCCTTTATCAACTCTGTCCTCCAATTAAATAAAATGCCTTAGGATAGGAAAAAAGTACCAAAACATAGGTGCAAAAACATAAATCCAAACACTTCAATGTAAATAACAAATTATCTTACCTGGTGTAATACAGTTGGAGTCAAATCTGGCTTCTGTAGGGAGAGTTTCTCCCTTTTCTAATGCCTTTTTAATTTTGTCCTCTGCCTCTTTTGCTGATCTAAACCAAAACATGGTTGGAGAGAAGGAGTAGAGAAAGATTCATTTTATTCAAATGTTAATATCCTAAGTACATCTTTACTGACAAAATACATATAGTTGATTTTTAAAAGAGTGTTCAAAAAAGGGGGAAGGGGGAAGGAAGAGAGAACTTTAACTCCTGAACAGAGTTTGAACTTGTATCTCATATAACTGGAAGGCTTAAAACTAGCTTGCTTTTTTTTTTTCCCCTAGCGATGATGATAATCTGTCATTACTCAGATACAGTTAATAGTTAGATTACCAAGATTATCATTCAATGGCTGATCACAATGAAAGCAAATTAATGTTGAAAAATGTTGAAGTAACAGGAACACTCAGGATCTAAACATCTGAAAATGCTATTTCGGAACAATAAAGGTAACATAGTTAAACACAGCAGCAAGTTTGGAATACCAACAGGGTAGGAGGGGCGAACTAACTTTTTTGTGGTCACTAGTAATGGAGAAACAAACAAATATCTTAAGCCTTTTCACCCAGACAAAGAGAAACCACCAATGTCTTAGATTTTTGTCCTTCGCTCAATTCTACTCCAATTTTCTATTTAGAACTCTTTCTTAATCTTTTCCTCTCATCCTCCTTTTTCTCTTAAAAATAAAAAAAAAACCACACCAAACCAAACCCCGGTAACTTGAAAATATTTTGTCTTATCCCTTTCCCCCAGTTTGTTTCTGCTGTATTTCACTCACCATGTATACCATCTGACCACTGGCTTTCTCTCCTTACAGCAGTCTTTAAAGAAGCTTCCGCATCCATCTCCCAAAACATGAAAATAATTCTTAGCACTTTGAAATCTACTTGCAGCTCTGTATTTGAGCTAGGATGCTAACTGGTATCAACAGGAAACCAGAGTTTCATTAGAAACTGCATTTCTTCTATGACTGTCAAAGACCGTTCCATTATAGTTTCCAAAAAGGCGTATCTAGAATTAGCATTCACAAATACTAAAGGCTCTCGCAGGTTATGAAGTCATTCGAGATACCTGTAAAAGCTCCGCTGCAGATTTATTTCACAGAAAATTTCATAGGAAAAAAGCTCCTCCCGCCTCCAAGTCCCACATACACAAAGAAAAATCTAAGTAACGAGCAAACTTTCCCTTTTGGAATCCTGATTTTACGTATTAATATTTTACACTCATTTAACTAAAAATTAAAGCTACTGTCAAAGACAGGACCACTCATATTTTCCTTTTCATTGCATACATTTAGGTAAATATTTTTTTAAAGTGTTTACTATCCTAAAGGCAGAGCAAGAACAAATATTCTCACCTAAAACGTCTCCCACGCTGCTGATTCATTTTTGCTCTTGGAGCTACTCCATCAACTGCCATGAAGAAAACCTTCCTTGGTTTAATAATACGAAACAGTACTTCCAAATAGTGAAAAATATCAGCAAAAATCTTATCTTCTGAGATTCTGAAGTGAACATCATCATCATTTGGATGTGAACACTGATGTATAATGCCATTCATGTCCAGGTACAAGTTGTCAAATTCTGGAATCTACAAAAGCCACAGTTAGTACCCATTGGTGACAGCTGAAGCAGTGCAATCACTGCCCCAGGAGCGGCTGAGAGTAACGACCCCTGGAAAGGAGCTGGGGTGGGAAGAGCTCCCTGGAACCCGCTGCACACCAACGGGCCAACCGCATCTTGACTGCTTACGGGTTTGTCTGTGCTTGCAATCCGCTATTATGATTTTCCCAGTGAAGTCAGCGGAACAGATACCTGTCCTATCCTGACTGTTTCTGGTATCTGAGGTCTTCTGTCCCCTGTGCTCAGCCAATCTTCTACATTGTATAAGGGAAAAGTAAATAAAGTTACGCTATTCGGGAAAAGATTTTTTTTTAATGTATATAACCCACTCATTTTACTGATTCAATCTGGTATAGCTGCACCATAAACAACAAAAAACTACAAAGCGGAGTACGCAGTTTCCAACAATATTTGAAAAGCAAAACCAGCTGAAGAGCTTTAGGGCTCTCCCCTGTTAAGGAGTTTCTGCCATGCCCACTGCACGCTGCCTCCTCAGCCACGCTAAGAGCCACCTGTGGGTCTAGAGAGTGGCAATTACCAGCAAAAGCAGTAGAATTATCAATAATAACATAAATTTCTTTCCCACACTTTCTAAACATGTTTTTTTCTGTCTAGTTCTCTGTCCTGATAACAGCCTTATCTGTAGCAGTCCAGCTCTCTTTTAAAGAAAAATCCCTCCCCTGAATGTACACAAGCAACATACAGAGCATAAGCACCGTCAAACAGATGAATCAAAGGGTCCGTTATCTACCTTCTTGTAACCAAAAACCACCAAACTTGCACGAGAGCAATTTGCAATAAACGAATCTATTCTTTAATCCACCAATAAGACTGCTCATAAAAACCCTCCTGTCACTGCAACTGGAAAAAGGCACTGCTACGTTTTCATGATTTTCTGCAGCATTGCTGCTGACAAATCTTCACATAATTTTCAAAGGCATGTTGTTGGACGTGTATTTATCATCCAGACACAAAAGAAACATAGCTCTGTTTCAGGAAGAGGAACAAGGAAGAGAAGAAACAAGGGGCAGGATCCAGAAGGATCTCCATTCACCTGCAATAACTAGTCTTCTGCTGTGCCTAATGATCTTCAGTACAGTTAAATTCAGTAACTAAACTGCTCTCAACATGCACAGACACCACATCATCCACACAGGCACCGTTTTCAGATAAGAAGAGAGTGAGGCATTGCACAGGCAGCATTCTAAAGAGATGAAAACTAAAGCTTTTATATGGAAGTAGCATATGTAAGGAAAACAGATGACCTTTTAAGAAGCACGGCTATAATATGATTTTAAAATAATGATGTTTTTTACATAGGAACTGCCTTTTATTCTGGGTAGTTTTTCCATAGTAGCAAACAACAATCCTATTCTAGATGCTGTATGTGTCAGTCTATATATTCAAGTGGTCTGGCAGAGAAAAGGAAGAATGGAGATATATGCTACTGCTGAAACTTAATATCACAGATAATAATCTAGACATTTTCCTTCTTCTTTTATACAGAATAAGTATTCCACCTAAGCCAAGAACATCATCTAATCTTTAGAAATACTAACTGGAGAACGACATTAGCATACTTAAGGCTGAGTTGTGCTTTTGGTTTCTCTTCAGAGCTCTAACAGCCTCTTTCAGAAAGCACCCCAGGTCCTACGCCCTGCTGCCATCCCCCCGGTCAGAACAGGCACAGGCTGACTGCCCAGCCTGCCACAGCTCACGCTTCTTCAACAGTTTAAAGCTGCCAGAAACCGCAGCGAGCAGCCCTGCCTTTTAACAGAAGAGCTGAAAAGCCAGCGTATGCTGCTGCTGCCTTGCCACACAGACAGTGTAAGACACGGTTGAGAAATCCAGCAAATCATAAGCAAAGACCTAAGCTTTGAAAATTACTTTGAAACTAGAAAAACAGGTCAAACGTTCAGGCTGGGAATTACTTGAGCAAGGCATCTTAGATATATTGATTGAGCAGCTATTTGACCTTTAAAAAAAAACGCTTAGGAAAAAAGTTTTAACACTCAAACACGCCTTCAGTCATCACCCAACTCAGAACATCCTCATTCAGACTATAAAACCACATCCACAATAGCAGTTGAAAACGATAATGAAAAGTTAAGAACTTGTGTCTAACAGGTCCCAAACATGATTTCTTTGTAAACAAGACTTTTTGCCTGACTGCTAAAAGCGTTATTTGCAGCTTTCCTTTTTCAGGCTTTAACATACTTCTCAGTTTTGCAACTAACGCACACTGTCCAACACACGCAACAACAAGGAAACGTAGCAGAGCTGTCAAACCTGCCCCTCGTCGTTCCTGTGCGCTGGCCGTCAGCAGCTGGAACTTTCCTGAACCCAGTAACCGGGAACTCCGACCCGCCGGTCCCCGGTGGGGGCGAAGGGCCGCCCGGTGCCGGGGAAGCTCCGCGGGCTTTGGGGGCACCGTGGCCGGGAAAACAAGCGAACGGAGCCGGAACCGCCACGGCTGAGGCGGCGCTCCGGGCCGGCACCGCCCGGGAGCAGCGCGGCACTCACGGCGGCCTCGGCTCGGGGACTGAGGCTTTCGGGGGGGGCTCCGAAAGCTTCTCCCGCTCCCCAGCGGCCGCACGCCGCCATCCCGCCACTTTGGTCCGCTTCGAGCCGCAGGTCCCGCCGAGGCGCAGCCGCCCGCCCTGGGCCGACCCGCGTCTCCGCCAGCGGGCCTCCGCTCCGGCTCGGCCCCACCAGCCCGGCCCGGAGAGGCCCGGCCCCGCGCCCCGCCGAGGGGCCGCTCAGGACCCCCCTGCTCCGCGGAGAACGGCCCCTGGCAGGCAGCGGCGCCTCGCTCCCGGCTCACCTGATGCTCCTTCAGCACCTGGCTGAGGCAGGGGTACCTCTCCGAGATCCACCGGTAGAACTTGGGGACCCCCATGGCCACCGCTCCCCGGCGCCCTCGCCGCCCCGCCGGACCCAAACAACCCCGCGCCGCGCTCCGCCCTCCTTCCGGCGCGCAGCGCTGACAGCCGCGCCGACCACAGAGAGCGGCGGACAGAGCGGCGCTGCCGGCGCGGGGCGGGGCGGGGCTGGCTCCTCCGGCAGCGGCGGAACCGCCGGCCCGGCCGCGTCCGGCCCAGCAGCGCCCGGGCGGCCGCCGGTGACGATTAAACCGTGAGGTGTCGCTTCTCGCCCTCCCCCCTGCCGGCTCCCACGGGAGCTCCCGGGACGCGGCCTGGAATGCGGAGCTGCCGCAGCGGGGCCTGGTGCCGCAGGTCGCGGTGCGGAACTCTGATGGAACAATAAAGCCCGTGAAAGCTCACGTAACCCCGGTACTGCCACACACTGCAAAGATCATGGCAGAATCTAAAGATCTTACTTGGAAAAATATTCAGGTTTATGAGACAGTGACAGCGCTTTTGGAAGATTATCCACTAGTTCCGCAGAGAAACAAAACCACTATAAACAACTGTAAATTCAATATTTAAATTTACTCTCCAGTGTCCACAGTTCAGCTGAACTAACACTTGAGTCTCATGACATGACATTACTGTGATCGAAAACTCATGGCATTGCCCCTCAGAATCACAGAAACAAAAATACTGTACAAAAATTCCAATTATATCCCATTGTAGGGTGAAAGGGTATAATTTTCCCCATGTCCCCCCTCATTTCCCTACCCTTTGAATGCTTAGGGAGGCATTACTCTAAGTTAGTATATGCCTTCTGGACATATTTACTCTACTCTTGTCCATGTCAAAACACTTTTCCTGAAATGGAGCCTGAAAAACACTCACTGTAGCCACAGGTTTACAAGAGAGGAAGGAGGGAGCCTGTCCAGAACCTTTTTTAAAATGTGTGTCAAAGTCACTGACACAATTCCCTGCCTGCGGCACGGGTCACAGCCGCACTGCCAGGGTCCCCTAACTGGCCACGCTGTGTCATTTCCTTCAGAAGGGTGTCAGCACAGCAGGAAACAGTTTCAGAACGTTTTAACACTTCACCAGTTTCTGCATGGTGAGATTTAAGATCCCAAATGCTTTTCTAAACATAACCAAGCCATGTGGAAGAAAGTCAAAGGAAACCAAAATTCGAGATCTACTACTGAAAAGAAATATTAATTATTTTTAGAAAGCCCTTCTGAACTATGAGTAGCAAAAGTTGAAAGAACCACTTTACATCATATCAGTATAAAACTTCAATGTCAGATTTTCTAATCTACAAGTAGACTGAGTGAGAAAAATCTTTACAAAAATATACAGTACCTTACAGAGTGCATTCTTTCAAAAGTTTTTCATATATGTCTATAAGGAACTTGCAGAAACTTGCACAGTCTAATTTTTAAGTAGTTCCTATGTACTGCCTTCTATATGTATACAAAATATAAGTCATAACACCTTACACGTCTGCAAGTGTATTCATAGCATACTTGCAAGTAAATTGTACATTTTACATAGACTTTGGGTTGATGATAAGGCTGTTCTGATGCTTACAATCACAAATCAACAGAAGTAACCAGTTATCACTGATTAATCCCTTCTCAAGAATACTATAGCTACATCACTTGTGAATGGTATCGTTCCAAAGTGAACAAATTTCACATATACGGAGCCCAGCCCATATACATCTGGCAGAGCAGGTTGTCGTCACTTGCTTCTTGAATGAGGTAATGAACGTGCCCTTCAATAGATAAGGGTAAGCCTTTTATTCTGTTTCTAGTCTTAATGACACCTTGCAGCCGTTGCTCTATATCAAGGACGTGGGTTTTGGCCTAGTAACAAAAAATGGAGGAAAAAAAAAAATTGTGTTACTATCCATGAACTTCCACTTCTTAAAATGAGAAAGTATTTATTAGCACATGTTTGACATCTATATGCTAGTTTAAAACAAAACCCAAATGTCTACACCACTTACTTTGAAAACAAAGGATACTCACTTTTAAAAATAATTCTTTAAAGTGGACAGATTATTGGTCAAGTTATAACTTTTGCTTTACATTTTTACAGATAAAATTTTTGGAGAAGAGTGAAAAAGCTATCCAAATATATTTGAAAACATTAAAATGCTTTATATTTCATACAATCGCTTTCAAATAAATGCAATTTTTTCCCAGCCTTTTTCTTGGAATTCTGGGTAAAATTAAAGAATGTACCTAGTCTGTAAATTTTAGACCGAAATTATGAGCAACTGAAAATGAAGAAGTCTAATAACAGGTTATGCTGAGCAACTCAAAAAGAGAATAGCTAGTTCATACCAATTACACTCAGACATTTTCTTTGAAAGCTCAAGCATAACATTGGCACCTATCCAGAAAAAACAGTTAACATCTACAGCTCTCCGGGTGGTCCTGTAACTAAAAGAAAGGTTATGTAGGCACAGCGTGGTTAGTAATTGTTTGAAGACCAGGAGATTCTCTGTGCTCAAACAGCTCAGCCACATTCTTTGTTAAAATACAGCTACAGTACTGTAGTTTGCCCTTATCCCCAACTGCTGTGTTTATCACTGCCTTGTTAAGTTTCATCTGCTATTACACATAATTATTAAGAGAGAAATCAGAATTTTTGCGAAGAGGAAAGAGCATAAATACTACATTTTGTGCAAGCTGTATTCTAGATGAACAATCAAGTATTTATCAGCAGCTACAAAAGAAACAGTACATATGAAATCCTTTTTAACCAATTTTAAACAAATTTTTTAAAATTTAACCAAATTTTTAAACCAAATTTTAACCAAGTATTCCTTGACATGTAACAAGGCACACATTTATTCAGTAATAAATATCCACTCATGAAAAGCACAAAAATATGCATGGAAAGGACTCCAGATGTTACCATCACTGTAAGTCTGGAGCACTGTGCAACAGTCAGAGTGAGGGGAAGCAGGAGCTTCCTCTCTCCTACTGACTGCTTCTGTTGATCTTGTCCTTCATTTAATAGCACTACTAAGAGAGTATCAGGCTCTGTTTTGTTTGGTTCTTTAGTAGATAAATTATATTTTCTATCAATAAAAATAGTCTCTTTATGGATAAAAATTATGAACACAAATAATCAAGAAGAAACAACCAGAGGAATATTTAAATGAAACAAAAAACCAAGAAAGTTAAGGTTTCAATCAGAAAATACAGAACTTGCAACCAGAATGGACACTTGAATATCTTATGCTATGCTTGTTTTCAACTAACCTTTTCATTGACAACTTCTCCAGTTTCGTTCACCTGTGCTTTTGTATTCCCTTTAACAGGCTTACTCCATTCCACAAGAGGATCATGGAGAAAAGTCTTTAAGACACTAAATAAATTAAAAATAAAAAAAAGGGTAAGATACATATATTATATGTAATTTTCAAACCAAGAACACTGACAGGAGTCTAAAGTTAGCACTGAATATTTATATTGTTTTATATTTAGCTGCATGTCATGGTAAGACTGAGCTGCATGACAGGCATGTGCTGGAACTGGTGTATTCGTCAGCAGTTACTGTTTCAGATGTTTACACTACAGAGAACCTTTCCAGAGTTTGTAGCAAAACTAGTTGCAGTACCTCATTAGGGGCTCCCTTTGGTCTCGCATGAGTCTCATTGTGACTTCACAAGCTCTTCGGAAGAGGCCTTCTGTTCCCATTGGACCCATTCCATTAACCATGTTGTGAGTGAGACGAAAAGGAACAATTTCTGGAACTTCAAAAGTTTCTCCCTTTATATTAAAAAAGAAGAGTATAGCTTAAGCATTTTAAGCATTATTAAGGGGTAACATTTGCATTATTTTTAGGTTTTTTCACCATCTTTGTCAGTGGCAGTTTTCTAGCTGATAAGAGATGTTTGCTCACATCACAGTCCTTCTCAGCTGGTAAAGAGAAATTACAGTGAATAAAGGATACCAACATCCAAATAACCTTTTTCCCTGTTTTACTACACTAATACAGGGTATAAAACTTTGTACTAAATATATATAGCTGCTCTGTAGTCTCACACAAAAGGCTAACTAATATGCAAGTTACCTTAAAAACTTTTTTATTTTTAAAATAAGGGTTATGCAGGGCAATTTAGGCTTACTAAAAAGAAAGCGGGAGAAATAAACTACCAATATCTTTGCCTCACTTATCTGAATTAAAGAGAGCACGTTTCACACCAAAAGCATCTTTCAACAGAAACACCAAAACTCAAAATCCCACTCTGGCCACAATTTCTGCTGTTCATTTTTACAGAACCACTGGATTTTTTTGTGCTGAATTTGTGTAAAAAACCAAATAAACTCTTCACAGCAGAACTCCAAATGCAGTAACTGCAGCTTTGTTTGGAGGGTGGCAGTGGAGAGAGAAGAGTCACAAAATACAAACACACAAAAATTTGGGCTATTTTTCAGTGTATCCAAATGAGCTCATCTGATACTGGCTAAATCAAAAAGCTCGCTTTCATTGCTGCAGCGTACAGAACAATCACGTGCTCTTTACATACCCTAGTCCGTTTGTTTGATATAAATAAGAAGCAAAGTGAGAGACAGAACAGTAGATATGTTAAAGTAAAAAGTGGGGAAAACACCACAAGACGACAACAGAAATTTATAACTTACAGGCACATAAAACAAAGAGCAAGTTCAGGAGTGGCACTTCTCACCTTATTGAAAAGGCAGTTGAAATCCACATGCACACATTCACCAGTCAGAGAATCAAACAGGATGTTCTCACCATGACGGTCTCCTAGACCGAGTATGTAACCAACCATGGACATAACTGCCACAGAGCGACAATAGGCTGACCTACTGTTGTACCTGCGGAAATAAGAATCAGATATGTCGAAGTCACTTCCTTGGGTTATCTGTCTTTTTTCAGTAGTATCATTAATGTTTAGTGAAATACACCAAGGAGATATTCCTGAGCTAGCCCAACCCCAGCCACTCACCAGGAAGTAGGATCAGGAAACGTTCTAAGGAACCATTCATGAAAGAGAGGAGGGTGACGAGGCAGAAGGACTTCTTTGAACATTTTCAGCTTTTCAGACAAAGGTGCTGACTTTGGAAGCATATGCTGACGCAATTCTTTTCCAGTCATATAGATACCTGTAATAGACTCCTCAATTAGGCTAGGAAAAAAACCCCAAATATAAAGCCTTATACATACTATTACAGTGTTGTATTTTAGAGAAGACAACCACCTGCATAAAGTTGAAATAAATGAACGAATGGAAAATAACCCATAGAACATGGTGGTGGTCGTGGGTTACTGGAAGGTAAATAACAAATCATAATGTTAACTGAAAGAGAAACAAAAAACCCCACCCTCACAGAGCCATGCATTATATTCAGCTGAGATGTTTGGAGTCCCAGACTCCCAGATGTCTGCATACATCCAGATAAAGTGTGAAATTTCCTCCCAAAATGTTATTGCACTGACCAGGAAGTTGCTTTGTTAACAAGAAATTCAAAAGCAATCCTATCTTTTCCCTGGAAAGTTGCTGTACCCTCAACCTTGATTCAATTATAAATTATCTTAATCATCTCACACAAATGTAACAGAAATGAAAAAACAACAGATCAGATCTTTCTATTATTCAGTGCTGCACATACATTCCCATGCTGTTGCACTGCTGCTGAAATTATTTACATCATTGTATAAAAGAATGCATTAAGAGGATTGTGTTATCAGTTCTCGTAAGGAACTTGTTTATTGCAAACACCAATTGTCTTTCATTTAAAAGTCTACCACACATATAAATAATTATATATTACGGATATATAATTATATATCGCATATAATTATATATTGCAGATAGTTAAAAATACAAGTGATTGCATCTTCCTAGAATTTAGTCTTTGCTGTTTGTCTCATTTAATAATAAAGATACAACGCCTTTAAAAAAAATAAAATACGACTATAGTCTAATATATTTCTTTACCTTTCTCCTTGTAAAGTTTTATCAGGATATTTCTTAAACCAGCAGTATTGTTCACCCATTCAATTATGCCACATTCGTCATTTAATGGAATAACTGCATAGGTTCGAATATGGAGTTCTCGCCTACGTGACTCCGCATCTTTTCTTAAGCACTATTCACAAAAGAATAACAAGATTAACAGAAAACATAGATATGATCAAAATGTATCAATAACATTAACCATTATATCTATTTTCCAATCACAAGATTTGAAGTTCTAAATTTTAAGCTTTGCTGTCTGCAGTAGGTCAAATGCAAGCAAAATGCTCATCTGTTCTCCAAGGTAAATTTAAAAAGATAATTTTGCAATAAAATTGTCAAACTCCATAACTTGTACCTGGCTTAAATCCCTTAAAAGCAGTATTTGAAATAAGTGTTTTAATGTTTCAGAGATGCTATCATTTGCTTTAACCTCATGGAAGACATAGTACCTTAACCTTAACCATATTGCCAAGTAGTAAAACATAACTAAAATACTTAGTATGGCAACACTTTTATTATGAAAACATGAATTTACCTATTTCTCATAAAAATATAAGAAAATACTGAATAAGAAATATGAAGCATGACAGCAGAAAGTTTGCAGTTATTTATTTACTGTAAATAATCTTTCCTGCATATTTTTGCTGGAATAAGCGATTGTTTTGGCAAAATGTTCTATTTTATTGTTGTTTTCACAAGTCTGTAAGAAGTTACATATTATCAATTGCTATTGATTTCTGCTGAAATAAGATATATCGCAACAGTTTACTTTTTTCCAGTAAGCTTTATCTCAAGGTAAGGGTGTGGGGGGGTTTTTTTTGTTAGACAGTTCAGCATTTTGCTCTTGTCAATAAATAAAATGCATCTGATTGTCTAACTCATCAAACCTTATTAATAAGGGAGTTGAATTCCATGAGCCGACAGTCTTTCCTTAGATCATCTTTTGGCTTACACATCATAATGTAAGATTTCCCATCTGAACCTTTCAAGGTGATCTTTTTTGGCTTTTGAAGTGAGGCAAGAATTTCCACCTAAGGAAAAAAAATAATTCTTTATTAACACTTGTATCATATCATACAAATTTAAGTGTCTTACTGTAAAAAAAACCCACAACATTGCAACCAATCACATTAGCACTTCCCCGGTGCTACAACATATTAACCTCAGGCCAAAACTTTATCTAAGTACCAAGAGACCACACATCTGTCTCAGGTTGTTATGACAGAAGCCACTCAGTTTCCATGAAAGTAATTATGAAGTTTCCTACTCACTCCATTCCTAGGGAATCAAGACACATTTGCAGCTACATCTGTTGACATGAACTTTAAAATGAGGTGACAACTAGAGGCTCACCGTATCGTCAAAGCCTGCAATGTAGGCCCAGCATCCAGGGAAAGGGTCATGGTTGGTGTGTGTTCCCGGAACTGAAGGAAGAGTTGGTATCATTACAGATTGTAAGGGAATGAGAATTTCACTAAAAGTTTGCTCTTCCACTAATCTCTTAAGTGTTTTGAAATGAATATTCATGCTTAATGTTAAGTTGTTTCCATCAACCTTGAAAAAAAAAATTGTTCAAAAGTTAGCAATATTACTGCTATTTCACATTAACTAATAAATATAACAGAATCATAAATGCTTATAGTAATAAGAAAAATGGCAATTTATATTTCAAATTAAATGGGAGTGGCCACAAGTAAATACATCTGGCCTTTATGGCACATGTATTTTTCACTCTGAATGTAAATACAGAATAATGAAATAATTTGTTTCATTTTACCTTTATTATAAAGTTAATTTGTTCATGAAACACAACCAGCCTGTTCTTATAATAAAACTCTGTGAAAGTTACTGCGCAAGAACCACACATGAAAGCACAAACCAATGGAAAGCCCGTACACTGTGAAGAGTACCACTATGTACTGAAATATTTTGCAATGTGCTCAATTTAGAGATATTTTCTACTTTTTTGGATTATTTTTGTTAAGAAAAAAAATAATTTATGAGCTAATGTAGTTTCTTTTAAATTGCAGTAACGTAATGAATTGGCTAATAAAAGCTACCAGAAGCAGCTTTCGTATAACATTTTTGAATAATCCTATTAGGTGCATTAATTTGTTTATTCTTGTAAGTACCGGTTTGTTGCATAGTTCCAACAGCTTATCTGTAAGGCGTGTTGCATCTCCAATAAATTTTCCTAGAGATTCCTCCATGTGAATAGCTTTGTTCAGAATTTCCTTACATCTATTGACACGCATAGGGTAAGAGGACTGAAAAAAACAAAAGGAAAGTTAAAATTTATTAAACAAGTCTAATCAATTCAAGAATCTTAAGAAAAAAATGCAACAAACACAGTAATGGCTATATTGTTTTCTCTACTTATTGCTTGTCATATATAATATCTGGACAAGCATGTTCTCCAACTGAAATCTGGTACCTGAACAAGTACTAAAGTGGTACGGTTGGGGTGTTCGTATGTGTGTGGGAGGTTACTTTCTGAAATCTTTCTTGGGAGTCCCATAACATAAATGCCAATATTCAAGAATATGCCAGTGTATCCTGAATGTTATTTCACCAGCCTTAAAGAAATAGCATGCACCATGCTTTCCAGTTTGCTTTGGAATGACCTTACTACCAGGTAAGTATTAGGACAAAGTGGTATTATCCCTCTCATTTTAATCAAGGCACAGAGCTGATTCTCTGATTATAAAACTGGAAGTACTATTACAATTACTAAACCAAACAAAATCTGTTTTCCACCACTACCTAATTCATCAGCTATTTGTTATACAAAACTTCCTTTCCTAATACATCATACAAGTCAGGATATGTGTTAGCATTCCAATTTGGTACATTTAAACTGTAAAATCTGAACTTTAGACTGCAATAAAATATTTTGCAGTGATGGCATTGATAACCTGTTCCACAGTACCGTATCATAGCAAATGAAACTCTCAATTCCTTCTTATCACCTTAAAGTAAAATAGCTTATGTTCACATTTATCTCTGATGAAAACAGTTTTACAAATCTAATAAAGATGTAGCTATACGTGATAAGGTACCTTGGACACAGCAGTCATCATCCACATTGCTTGCTGTGGATAAGCTAAAAACACTTTAGCGACAATCACCATCAGAACTGCGAAGACTTCATCATGAGAATGGCAGATTCGGGAGATTAACTGAGAAAAAGCTGTCAGAAACTGGTAAGGTGCCAGGTGATTTGTGTGCTCCGTAATCACCTTATTTATTTTAGCTAAGTCATTTTTCATTTGAACACGTTCTGAACGACTTGCTGAAAAACACAAGATGACAAGATTATGTTCCTTTTTTTCCCATTGCAAATGAAAAGTCATTTCAATCAAGCCTACAAAAACATTTTTGTTGGTAATTTTCATAAGCCAAAAAACTCAAGGATAAGGAAAGGCTTCTACTGTAAGGTTCTTTTTAACATAATAGTATACATATTAAGTCACTGCATGTTAACTAAATGGAATAACGGGCAATAAACAAACATAGACAACAGGAACAGACAATAGTGGAAAAGCTCTCACTATGCTCTTAAAATTAAACATTTATTGTTCCTCCTACATTTATACAGTCCTAAAATTACATGCAGCCCTTTGAAGGCAACCACAAGGCTGATGTGGCCCCTGGTGAAAATGAGTTTGACACCCCTGCTCTAAAGTGATGCAATAGCATAAAACAAAAACATTCTATATATTTCCCTGGTAAAAGGATTCCAATGTTTAGTGGAGAGGATGCAAAAAAAGTCTTTACAAAGGATGAAATTAGTATGTCTGCTCCTATCTCCATCCCTGCATCTGAGGACCCAGCATGAGTAGCATATCAAAAACGGAGGAAGCAGCATCTGACGTGCCTGCAGCCAAATTTGGTTGACCTAAGCATACAGAACCAGGTCAAGATCAAGGAGCCACAACTCTCTGCTTCACTCTAGACCTGCAAGCAATATTTGCGATTTTCACTTGTACAAAAATCTCCCACCCAAACCACATCTATGGTAGTAGCTTCACACACCCCAATGCTGCCCACAGGATTCTTTCTTCCCCCCATTTAAATGTCAGTAAAATTCCTTCAACAACTGGAACCAAGATGAATTGGAAAAAAGCCCCAAAGCCTAACGCTTTACTGTAGCAAGCGTATACAAAACCACTACTCATTACTCATGAGGCAACTTAGAAGAGGTGACAGGTAGCATGCAAGGATCTTCCTCAAATCTCTTTATCGACTTAAGTTACCTGAGGATCAATGCTATCTCATTATATGTTTTTTAAAAAAGTTCTAGAGGGTTTAATTAAAATAATACTCTCCTGCATATTAACATCCTGTAATTTAAAAGACTAATAGTACTTTCTTGTCTCCATGTGATCTTAAGTCTAAACAAAGAACTGTAAATATACTTTTGAATATATAACTGAAAGGGCCATGAAGTATGACATGGGAAGTATGTACTGGGAAAAAATGTTCCACCTTTATCACATTCATATGCTTTTGCTCCGAAGTCCAGCCACAAAGACAGCATTCTTGGCATTGACTGATAGATGAATTGGTTTCCATACTGGAGAGACCTGTGATTACATGTTTAAATCACAGCATGTTAATGATTTGTATTAGAAGCATTACAAAGTTTACCTCCTCAATTGTTTCACATTCTGGACTTCAGAAATTTATGTTCAGCATTTTAATACATCTGCAAAAACTAAAAGCTTACTAACATACAGAGGTTTTGTTTTCATTAATCACAACTGCAGATGAAATCATTAACTATCTTACACAAGACACAGACAACACTTGCTTAGGCAGAAGTAAAAGTAACTAGGTATGAAAACAAAAGGAAGCATCCAGTATTTTGTTTTACAATACTGCATATAATTTGAGTCAGTCTGAAATGTTGAAAGACAATATATTCTTATATTTTTTTTTTCAGTATAATAGCCATCCTTCTACAGAAACTAAGGAAAGTTCCCCTCGTGTCTAACCTCCCAAAATGGTGAACTATGTATCTAATCAGATCTCCTTGTTTTTCCATCTTGTTGTCAGTTACCATCGGCATTAGTTTATCGTAGTATTTAGCAAGATAAAAATGTCCATCTTCCCATTCTGGCAAGAAAACTGTAACATCCTGCAAAAAAATCAACAAGAAAGGATGGTAAAAGAAAAAAAAAAAAATCTCAAGAAGCAACTTTGTAACTCCAAAATTTTAATTTTGTGCCAAGATAAATGCCTGTACAAATCAGAAGTCTGCTCTTAAAATACCTTTTGGATTTGGACACAGCAAGATAATTTAAGAGAAGATGATATGGGATACCTCAACTAGGAAAAATTTTAGTTTAATTAAAAACATTATAATCAAGTTCCTAATCCTGGTAACTCAATACTGAGTTTCTCTCAGGTTTTTGAAAAGTGAAACAGCAGGACGGTTTTCACATCTCTCTTTTCCTTCTAAAAGCATGATGTTTAAAAGAATAACAAAAAATGGTGTGACATATATTAGAAAAGAAATAACTTAGCAAGTGGCATATCTATTCTCTAATAACACTGGCTTGTTTCCAGTGCCAATATTTAGAAAGTAGAGAATTCTAAGTGTTAGCATTTTAATATAATCCATCAAAATTCCATGAGTTTCCGCTATTTCAACCTTCCTTGATTTGATACATCCATCAGATCCATTACATCCATAAATGACTGTTACAGAAGTATTTTAATTAGTAAGACAGTATTAACTGTATCAAATGCCAAAACTTGGATAGGAGACATACTGCTTTTAAGGAAGCACAGAGATCTGTGTCTACGTTAGGAGGCAATATTAATCAATGCCAAAACAGTATTTCAGAGGCATAACAAGATGAAGCAGTGTAATGCTGTATTGTTGAAGAAAAACATACCAGTTGCCTCTTTTCCTAGTTCTTCAGTGACTGGCAGCATATTTAAAGCATAGATAGAAGTCACTACCAGAGAGAGAAGTAACACTGCAGACCAGCACAATGTGTCACCAAGTTATCTCACTATTTAGAGTAGCCCACATTTTAGTGAGGAATTCTAATTTGTGCGTGCATAAGAAAAAAGCCATGCTCCTGTAATTTTTTTTCTTTTTTTACTTTAGAAGAGCTATATTAGGTATTCTTAGCTCCCACCATTGGGACCTGTAGACTTCTCTGTATCGATGTGTTATATTAAAGCTCATTCAGACAGTTACATCTTTACAAGAAGAACTACTTCCCTCCTACGCATTGATACAACGTTTAATCCCATTGATGTTATCCTTGGTTGACATCATCCGTAGCATAAGAATAGCTTACTTAAGGGATATATTATTATTATTATTACTATTATTATTAAAAACTACTGTATTGTTAACACCACTAAATCAAATTACCTTATACTTTTTCATAACTGCATTGCTTTCAAAGTTAGCAGTTTCTTCCATAAATCTGCCCACTAGCAGCATTGCCCGGCCATGGATGAGCTGATTGCTGGTATTGCACGGTGCTTTATTTTCAGGGAAACATAAATCAACCCCCTTCTGGAGAACAATGAGTGCTTGATGAACCTCACCCTAAGGGAAAGTGGAAAACATTTTATATACTTCAAATAAGAGAGATGTAAAACTTCCACCTTACAGTTATTATTAAGGCAAAGCTTTGTCCCTGGGCGTGTTCTAGACCATTCTGGCTGTGGTCACTGAATATTACTGACTTCAAATCCTTCTTATATTCCCTTGTTATCTCAGCATTGTTGTCCCTTTAGGTTTGCCGCAATAATTGCTTCCATATTTGCAGCCTACCTCTATCAGTTAAAAGAATACAAATTAAGGGAAGGTCTACTATTAAGATAATTTAAATTTGCCTGTGCTGCTTTGACAGAGACAGGTAATCCACCAGCTTTATACACACCTGCCAGAAAAGTGAATGGATACAGAAAAGGTCTGACTAGCAGTTGGAGGTGAAAACTTCCTGTGGCTCCACCACAATCAGAACGTCTTAATAGTTTCAGCTGACATATTTTGTTCTCCATACACTGATTAAGTGCCTTTTTTTCTTGAAGAAAACTAACAATTATTTTCTTGCATGTAAGAAAGTTTTATTTTTATTTCCTTTACCTTAGACCAGAGCCACTTTGCTCTTTCTACATAAAGTTCTGAGAGCGCAGATTCCCCGGCATTCAGAAGAGCATTATAGGCAGTCTGGTGATGACCAGCTTTTCTTGCAACTCTGGCGCTCTGGAGCCAACATTGACCAAGCAGCTCACTGTAATCCTGGCTGCAGAGATACAATACCATTTCCTCAATAAGCTACATACTATGTAGTGATCACTTAAAATTATTCATAATAGATCTGTTCACCTTTTTTCAATTTGCTAGAAACAAATACTCTTTCCCCATTTTTCCCCTTACTTTTCCTACAGACATCGGTTCTACCTTCTATTTGGAAGGTACATAATATTGGAGAGGACTGCTTTTGTCCACAAGATAAATTTCCATAGAGTTTTGTCTTCTCTCTTCTAACAGGCATATGGAAAACCAGGATAGCAATGAGAATACAACACAGACAGACAAGAAATAATCATGTTCTCACCTTTTACTGAGACTAAGCAAAGCCCTTCTCAGTGCTAAAATGGGTTCTTTGGCTCTATAAGAGTTCTGGGTCATTTCAATACGAGCACACCAATTCAGAGAATCTCTTCCGTGATCACCAGCTGGTTGCTGAAACATTGGTCCAATACTATGTTCCAACTCGCACAGCATATGCAACCTGTGTTGGCAAAATCAAGGCAAATATTGTTGAAAATTAGTTGCTGTTTGAGATACATACAAGTTTTACGTAGCTTTTGCCATTTTCTTTCTAAAAGCTGGATATGTAAGTAATTCCAAATAGCATGACTTCTTTTAAAAGCAAAAATGCAGCAAAATCAAGCACACAAAATCAAGGAATTTGTAAACTGATTAGTCATTTTCTCACGATCCCTTTGCCAAGCTGCTGAACACAGACAATGAAGATCACTTGGAGAGGAAGTCAATCTTCAGTAATACTTTTTCTATCCTTTCTTTTAGCAATAATTCTTAAAATGTCTAATATTATCAACAAATAACATTTTAAAGGCAATATACTGTTACTTAAACACCTTCTTTATTGTAAAGTTAGTCCATTTATTTAAAACTATGACTATTATTAGCTGTCACTGTAAAGCTGCAAAGCTGAGAGCTTGTAACCACCTAAGTTCTTATTGACAGAATCTAAGTGTAGTGGGTATATCTGACAGAGAAACACTGACTGCCCAAAGGCTTCTGAATAGCCCAGATCAATGGCTAAATCTAACTATTTGGAAACACTTCTGTCTCAATACTCAAGCTCCACTTAAAACACTGAAAAAATTACCAACGCAAAATAGAATGAGGAAGTAATTAAGAAATATATACTTCAACTGGCTAGTTTCAGGCACTATCTTGCCATCACGATGCATTTACAGTGCAGAAGTATTAAGGCCCTTTCACTAAAATAAGGCTACTCACTTCTTAGTCTACTACAGCCAGCTGCAAATTTTATTAAAAAAAGTGAAACTACTGAATGGCATGGGGTTTCAATTTTTACTGCTTTTTGTTGATATAAGAAGGGAATGCTTTTAGGCCACTGTACAAACTAAAAGCAATGCTCTTAAGTTAATGGACTTACTGGCCTATATGTACTACTTCAAGCACACAATTATTGATTTTTATTGCCTGATGTTTACATAAACTTGCTGATTTTGAAACACTATATCCAACAGTTTTATTATTAACATTTTTCATGGGGGATAAATATAAATTCCAAAAAACCCGAAAGTTTCCAGTTGAGTAAGTATATAAAAAAATACAAATAAAAAAAAAAAAGGCGACAGAAAATGCAGATCAGTACCATTTACTGTGGAAACTGAAAATTAATACTGCTGCATACTTGATTATGTGATTTTTGGATTTCAAAATAGCGACATGAAAATCAGAAACCTGATAATGTGTTCGTATCCTCGCTGATAGGATCCTCTTTCAAAGCTCGCTGCTGAAAGGGGTACAATCTGTTCTGCTCGAACAACCTTGAGTGTTTCATAAAAAGCTGCTTCATTTTTCTTCTTGGCTGATAATAATAAATGTCCTAGTCTGACACTCCAAGTAGTGGACTTCACATCTTCGGGGAGAAAAAAAAAAAAAAGACTTTCAAACTCTGTTCCTTTAAGCAGCTTAATCTGAACATGCTAATGTGTCTTAACATACTACTGGGAGAAAAAAGTTTCTCTCAGAACTAATTAATAGAATTATAGAAATACTGTCTAATTCCACCCCAAAATCCACCTCCCAAACAACTCCAGAAGAAACTTCGCCTTACATTCACCTGAAATTTCTACTCAAAGACTAAATAGTTTATAATCAAATACATTTACAAGACTAAAAAAATTACAATAGCTGCCCCTTGATTCAAGATGATTAGACTAAAACATACACTTGTTCAGAAATGCAAGGAAGTATTCATATTTTGGTATCATGATAACTTACCTGAAGCCAAATAATTTTCCAGTAAATCCCATCGTGACAGTTTCCAGGCTGCTTCCACTCTGTAAGTGTTCAATTCAGAAATCCATTCAGACCTAGTAAAAGAAAATGAAGGCAATAAAAGCTTGTGCTGCAGTCAATTTTTTTCCCTTCCCCCACCCCCTAGTATGTCAGTTCTGCGTTATATTAGCAAACATCCTTTATATGAAACTTCTCTTACTTGAAAAGAAGCACGGTAAGCTTGATTCTAATAAAATTCAGTAAAAAAACCAATAGGCATTGAAAAAAATAATAGCTGTACAACATGGTTCCACAAATTAAATTTCCAAGCAGTGTATTTAACTTCTATGGCACATTTTAAAAGTTATCATCTTCCATTCCATTTATGCTACTAGGCTACAGAATACCTATGGAACAAGTAACATGCAAGACAATGAAATATTCTATTTAATAAATTAAAGCACGGATCAACACTGTAAACAGTGCAGACAAGAGCACTGACATTTTGGCAGGTCTTGAAATTAATTTATAGACAAAGCACTTAAAGTTTTCTAGCTTCACATGCTTACTGGATATGCTTGATAAGCCTCAAATGCTTGATAAGCCTCAAATGCTTGATAATGCACAAAAATGGCATCTGAGACACAGGTGCAACACAAGAGCTTCAAATCACTCAAATAAACATTGTATTAGATGGTTATAGTACCTGTTCGCAAGCACTCCATTGACCTGAGTAATTACAGTAGATAACTGACCAAGGCCTAACATGGACTTCACTACACCATGATAATGAATAATCTAGAAACAAGGAAAACAAAACAATGAAAAAAAAAATCCATACATCAATGAAATTCATGGCAGTCTGAAGGAGGAGATTTGCATGCCTATTACAATATGAAAAGGCATGAACAATTGCACCATAAGTGAAATGAACATTCAAAATTAAAAAGAAATAAATCTATGATTACCAAATAACTTAAATCACCATAGGCCATTTTTGAAATGTGCCTCACCACAATGTGATTTGATGTTAATTTATTAATATCCATATTGGAGCTGTGAATAAAAATTTGATTTAAAGAAATGAACAGCAACAAGGAAAAAGTCACAGGAAGGAAATAACCCCCACACCCAAAGCAATTTCACTCTTCGTAAAAATATTTTCCATACTCTGGGAATGAAGTAGGGCCATCAAAACTCTCTATTTACCATACCTGTTATCAGCTGTGCTAGATAACCTCTGCTTCGTAGAGAAGTGAAAGAAAAACCACAGGGATATCCTAGCCTGGGAAACTTTTTACCAATTTCCACTGGAAAACTATTTCAAATACAGAAAGGGTAATACATATCTTCAACTTTCTTTTTGCATGTATCACCACATCTCTGGATATTCACTTTGGCATATGAAAAGCATGATAGTTTTCCAGTACTGCTCAGTTTTGCAGTGCCTTATTTGTTCCAAATAAAGAAAGGGATATGGGAATGGAAGACAAATAACTATGTTTTCTTTAATCATTTTCCAATTGCTCTTATATTATGAACACTTTCCCTGGAAGTCAATAATCGAAAATAGTAAGTCTGAATGATTTTGAATAAAGCTGTGGTAACTTGTTTTAATAGTCCTCATGGCATGTATCAGTACTGGTTGACACTTAAGCAATCCAATTCCAGGCCTTCCCAAGCAACGGCTGAACTGTACTTGCTAAGCTGTCCTCACAAAAACCTGGACATAAGCATCCAACTACTAACCCAAGCCTACAAATTACAGTATAAACCCAGTAAGAGATTTGTTTCAGTTCATAAGACACTTCCAGTAGCAATAATTATTCAGAAACTGCCACAGTAAACTCTTATGTTTCCATTTTACTTAAATATTCTGAGGAAGTATTTTTGGCTTAGTCTTGTGTTCACTGAGAAGATTTTTAAAAATTCTTATATATATTTTTAAAAATATGTAAGGAATTTGTCTTGTATTTACCTGGTCAGGTTCCAGTTGGATAGCCCTATCGTAACAGGCTGTCGCATCTCTTAACAAGCCAATACTTTCATGTTCAAGAATCTGTTCTTTGAGAGATGGTTCTGCTTTCCGAATTGCACTCACCCCAGCTACTCCATCTGGCTCATGCATAGCAGCATACAATTTCTATATTCAAACAGAATTGGAACTGGACATTAAAAAGAACTTCCAGACAACAAGAAGATATTTGATATATAACATGCTCAGAATCATACATCTTGAAAATGGAGAACAAGCTACTCAGTAGGACTTCTGGCATTAAGCTTGCATGGAAAATGTCAGTTTTGCTGGGCTGCCTCCAAAGCTGAGCCCTACTTTTGCTTAGCGTACCATTATACTCATGATCTCATACTATAGAAAGAATAAGAAAGAATAACACATCAAGCAACTGGAAACAATCTGTATAAAGGGCAAAATAAATATCCTCTTATTACATGATAAAGTTGTATAATATGAAGCTGCAGATTACTTAAGGTGGAAAAGCAATATCCTATTTTTTTCAAATTTGAAACATCACTGAGGAATATAAACCATAAGGAACCACAAACAGGTTCATCCCACAGGTTAAAATACTACTTGGAAATTATTTAAATCGTTTTCAACACTATCAGCATTAGCTCTTTCTCTGCTTTAGAATAAACCACTTAGCTTTTCTTCAAGTATGTTTTGGCTCTTTGGGTTTTTTTTGTTATTAGAGTTGGCTATGTTTTCTCTGACAAAAGGCAGAGTTAACTAAAAGCGATAAATGCTATACTTCCAACAAAACCACATTTAACTATTTTTGGGATTTTACAATCTTGTATCATACACTAGAAAGCCACTCCTTCCTTTTCATGTAAGAAGCATACCAATCAAGGGCAAGTACTAAACACTGCTGAAAAACTAAAACACTTGTATCCAACGGCAACAGCCTGACTACATCTTTTTTCTTCCCATCTCAAAGAAGAATTTGACAAAGCTTTACTCATCTATGCCTATTTTCATTTTAAAATAAAACAAATAAAACCCAAAAAGAACTTAGAACCTGAAGAAATCCAAGATGCTCCTGAATATTTTGTTTCTTCTCTGTGATGAATGATTCAAAGTGCATCACAGCCCTTGTGTAAGCCTTGGAGCGAAAGGAAGCCACAGCCAGCGTATCCTGAGGTATGAGGTCTAGAAAACGTGTCACATTTTGATACTCTTCATGGTCCTCACTTGATGCTATATTAAAAAAAAAAGTTTGTCCATTGAAGTTTCATTTATAAGAATTACCTTATGCATCAAAATTCAGTTAATTCATTTCACAACTTAGTGAGATAATCTGATTATTTTAAGAACATATTTTTCTCTTCTGTCAACAATAATTTACTTAAAACACTCCTGGTGAACTTGCTACATCTTGCAAGACAGCACAAAATACGTTAAACTGAACCTGTAGAAAACTAGCAAGAAATTAGCATTTCATTTTTTAAATTTTGAATCTGTATTTCTTACAATAGGCATTCAAAACAGTGGATTTGGGGGGGGTCGAAATCACAATATGATAGTAAGAAATCATAAAGTGGACTAATATATTACAGTAATAATGCATTCTTAAATGGTCATAATGTGAAGTGACAAATCTAAATACTTATTTGAAGAATGTAAATGTCACTTGAAATAAAATAAGCATCACTCACTTTTTAGATCACCTCTGCCTTTGCTAGACTTGCCAGTGTTTTTCTCGGCAATAAGCATTTGAAACTTATGTCTAGCCCACTGAGTGAGATGATCAAGCATGGAGAACACAGTCTGCATGCTCAGCTGACTGAGATCAGATGCACTGTCTTCAGGTCTCCTAGTAGACTGGTCATCGTGTTTCAGAACAGCCATAATCTCCACATAAACCTATACAAACATTAGTATGATAAAAGACAGAACTGTCATGAAGGCATCAAAATAGTAGGAAACAGCAAATAACATGAAAATCAAACTAAAATACTAGATATTTTAATTGTATATTTTAGTAATTTGGGGCTTATTTGCAAGCTCTGTTTGTTCCACGATTTTAAGAGGAAGAAATGGCAAACGAAGTAGCAGTTGTTGTCAGGAGATTCCATACAGGGAGAGAGCTTTTGAAAAGCAAACCTTGGATTCAGAATAACCATCACAATTACTGGAATTTTAGGTTTCAAAACACAATGAATGCTATTGCACTTCTGCTGTAAATACTTCAAGTATTATATTGAAGCAAATACTTCAAGGTCTGATAAAAGTCAAGTTATCTACTGGCTACCAGATCACAGATCTAATTTTTGCTTATATTTAAGTAAATACCATGCAAAGACCTGCTTCCTGTTTTGGTCAACAGAATATGAGATAACACACATAACAGACACTTATTGTGGATGTACTTGTCCACACAAGAAAAATCATCACACACCTCTACACATCCACAATGTTTAAACACAGATATCTCAGCTGCAGAATTTCAAATTAATAGAATGTAAGTTATATTTTTCAGTCTCCTCAACTTCTGCTAAAGCAAACTGAAGCAAAGCAGACTGGATGGTTCTTTCCTATTCCTGCTTTGCTACAAGACATCTATGAATAATGCTCTGCATGAATCTTGTAGCTAAATAGTTTTTCCACTTAAACTGTAAGTGTATGCAAGGGATAGAAAAAAATAGGGGTCTGAATTCTTGGAAGTATACGATTTCAATCTACTCCTTGTTTGTGTTGCACTCTCTTTCTTTGCACCACTCCAGCTCTTGATGTTACTGCAAGCTTAATTAACTGCATAATATCTTGTCCTTAGACCCTACTGAAGCAATACACGGAAGTCCACAGAAAAGCGGTTCAACACAAAGTTGTACGAGTTAAAAAAAAAAAAAAGGTCAGAAAATTTATATTATTAATAGATGAAAAGGAGTTTAACACCTATACCATTTTTCATGCAGCTCTACAGTAAATCTGCAGAGCTGAACAGCTCTTAGGAAGAACAGCCGCTCAGCATTCCTATGGAGAACGCTAACTTTTATACATCTTACCTCTTGTTGATCCTCTTGACTGCATCCCAACAGAACATAGACAAGGATGTGTGGAAGCAGATAAATTGTCACTTTATAGTCATTCTTCATCATAATAGTGCAGCAATCAAAAACTTTTCTGGCAAGATCATGTCGTACCTATAGAAAAATATTTCCAGGAAAAGCACCATTAGAAAGTGCAAATGCCTGAACAATTAATATGTTTCTTTTAGTTGACAAATACAAATTCAATTCCATCAAATAATTTTAAGATGCTTGGCTCCTACAGAAGGTTCATCAGACTTAAACTGCCAGATGGCAGCTACCATTACATGTATCAATTGCTGATACCACAAAAAGACCGGCAAGCATTGCTCACATGTTCCACTTTTCCAAATGAACTTGCACTGCCCATAGAAAAAACCTTAAGGCCAAGAGTCTACTACCACATCAGCCTCTCTTCTGCCCTTAAAAGCTGGCAAAAAGTAGGAAATTTTGAAGACATTCAATTCTTCTCTGTCTGAAATATAAAAAGGAAAATGTAGCTAACTGAGCTGGTGTGATTAAACTCACTTCTTAAAGTGGTTGATTTGGAAGTGAAATTTTCAGTGGGTCACTTACATGTTAGAAAAGGAAAAGGAAAAAAGAGACAAATACTTTTTATGTGCTGGGACTGTGAAGCTATGCGGACATATGAAAGCAATCCTTCAGAAATTGAGAGGGCAAATTTGAGGTTTTCCAGAAGCATTTCAGATACTCTTCAGCAGCATTTGTCAAGTACCTTCAGCTGTACAAGAGTCTCCAGACAAGAGCAAACTTGTGACACTTTTGGCTCTGACACCACCTGTGAAGGTGAGCCAGGAAGCAACAATGCTGGGACAGGTACACGGTCCTTAGGTATGTGCTTTCACAGGCCTCTACAGAACAAGCATATTCCCCCATCTGTCCCTGACTTTCAAAAACCAAAATGTAGTTCAAGAACTGTGTCAAGAACTATACCAATATAGACAGCAGATTTATTCTCTTACCTTTGTTATAAGATAACCTGCCCAAGTTGCTGACCACTCTGCAAAATTATCACCTAATTTGCTTAAGTAAATTGGCTTCTTCATCTTAGACCAATTTACAGCCTTTTGATAACTCTTGTACCTGCAATTTAAAAATATTCTTTCAATAAAACTAACTTTAAATGAAAAAAACCAAACAATAGCACATCATTAATTATAAAGTGCCCTAACTGGAATCATACTAGGTTTAATCTTCTGAATCAGAAGTCAACAAATTTTACTCTAAAGCTTCTTAAAATGCAACATGAAATACAAACAACGTAACATGTTACCACAATTCCTAAATACACTTTGAATTGCTGTTCAAATCAGCTTGAGTACTATCTTTTTGACAGGAAAAACCCATAACGTATATGAAAGCCAAGAAATGCCAAAATGTTCTGGTTTTTTTTCTAAAATGGTAAAACTTAACACAGATAAACGTGACGGTCTTCCTGAGGAAATAGAGAGGAAACATTGTTGATTATTTCAAACCAAGGTGCATACATAATTTGAAGTTTTCTTCACATTATTTTTTTCATTAAGTCATCAAAAATAAAAGGCAAATTAAAACCTATTGAGCTCCTCCTACTTCTATAAAGGGTAGCAGTAAAAGGGTATTAACGGATAAACTAAAATGCTAGTGAGAATTTGTACAGAGGAAAGAAAACAGAAATAAAAGCTTCAAAACATCATATAAGACAGACAATGCTCTAGGGACAAAAACGCAGATCTGGAAAAGTATGAGCTCAGACTTTTACTCTTGATTTACAGAGAATTACATTCAAAAAATCCTAATTCAGCTTTATGTAGAAAGACCTTATCTGAATTTTGTATATACATGTATCACTCTTCACAAAAGAGTAACAATCACAAAAGCAAAGGAAGTTATTGCTAGCCTGGAGAAAAAAAAGTTTTTAAAGCTGTTGGTGTCATATACCGTGTATTTAAGTGAGGTTCCAAGATCTCCTGCACGTGCTCAGGAAACCTCCTCCACAGCCTGGAGCCTGGGCAGTCAGTGTTTGTCTCTCTACAGTCATAGATAGACAACAGCTCCTGAAAAGGTATGGTTTACATGACCAAGTTCGCACTGAAAACATTTCATGACCATGGTAGTAACAAAAACTGGCTTATCACAAAGTAATGAGATAGAAATTACAGAATATTTAATTCAGAAATTGTAACTGCAAAACTTTCATCCAACTTCCTTAATCCTCTATTACTAGGCAGCGTTGGATTTTCTCCAGTTGGTGTTTGGACCACGTTATCCTGTATTCTTCATATCTGCCAATAAACCAGGACTAGAAGTTAGTCTGATTCCTCCTTGTGCACATGCTAATGAAATTCTACTATTCCACTGACTACATGGGGACACTTATTTTCTCCTGGAGCAAAGAATTGCCCTGATAAGATATTAAACAACAACAGAGTTGGCAAACTAGCACAAAAGACTAGAGTCTGAAAGTAAGGATAGGCTCACTTTCAGTTGCTTCATAATAGTGTAAGCAGAAACACTCTTAAGAATTTTTACTGCTTTTAATTTTTGGCTATACAGAACCTGCACCATTTCTAAGTCAGTCTCAGGATTACTGCATGAATCACTATGTATGGACTGTTACTTACCTCTGAAGCATCAGAGCTCTCCTAAATTATCATGACACAAAAGCAAAGAAATCTTTATTTATTTGATAACTCCCCAGAATTCCAAGTGAGCACTGAGTTAAAAAAAAAAAAAAAAAAAAATCACTACCCTCAATATCCTTTTACCTTGTAATTTAAAGCTGTCCAGGATGAAGCTTCAAATACTTAAAACATGTACTTAAAAATGTACACTTATATTGCATAATTCTACATTCAGTGTGATAGGAAACAATTTGTGAAGAAGAAGTAGGATCTAATCACGTATCTTACCTGAATTGCATATGCTGCAGAATCCTGAGCACGAACATTATCAGCATAAGCAAGGAATGCTCTGGTCAGTTCCATTAATAACCCATAGGCAAAATTTGGATCCTCGACACCAGCCTCAATTACAAACAGGACACCAGTTTTATTAAAACAGAGTAATAGCTGTATCTTTACCCTCCAAATGATCACTTTGAAGCCTGACTCTAAACTGCTTTAAATAAGAAAGTAAGCATAGACTTTCGAAGCATCTAAAGGTAAGAGGTTCCCTAATCCCAAGTACTTTAAAAAAACCCTTAATGCTAAACAAAACACTATAGCAACACTTCTTACCACGAATGTAAAATGCTTTCCTTGAGTTTCACTTGCTGAAAAATCCAGCCTGCCAGGATCTATGGCTCCCAGTTCACCTAAACATTCTCCACAAAGCAGTCGGGCTTGAGAATTTGCATCCTGGCAGCCGATGAGAAGCACAGTTACCAACTGGGAGATGACTGGCTCCACAGTTTCACTGTCTGTTACATACTTTATCAATTTTTCCTAGGAAGTTGAAAAATAAATATGAGTATGATACGTCTATGGTAAATATTCTTGGAAATTTTCCATCTGTAACTCACTGTTACTTCATATTTCATTTATCCATGACTTTAGGTTAGTGATTCAAATACTGCCATTTTGTAACTATAGCTCAGTTGCCCTAAATTGCTTGTTACCCTAGGAAGGACTAAACAAATGAACAAGAATGAGGGACTTGGACCTTCATTAATAATGCTGCCATGGACAATATTGTATTTCATTATCAGACACCTCTCTACTAGCTTCTTTCCTTGTCTTATCAAGAACCTCTCTTCTTTTCTACATTAATCTTTTTCACTTATCTCTCCCTTTTCTTCATGTGTTCTGATACTTCCACTCAATTTCTTTCATGCAGCTGTTCTCATACCTTCTGGTTTTACTGCCATTTGTATCCTTATTACTTCCCATTTGTTGGTCTTTTCTTCACCCCCTGACCCTGCCAAGCCCAGGGCATCAAATCCTTTCATCAATGCCCATAATTTTAATTGGATTTCCCTTCTTTTTCATTTTGGCCCAGCTTTTATTCACCACTTCCACACTGAGTACAAATGCAGAAATAAAATTCTCTTAATAATGTGAAGATGTTTCTCATTATGTTTAATGAAAATTGAAACCACAGCCAACACGAAGAGAAAATAGTTCCACAACTTGTGGAAATAATTAAGTTTGATTTTCCTCAATTATTTTCTAGTCTTCTAACTAAGCAAGACATGCTGAGATTTTGCTGACCCAAGCTGCAAGAATTACTAAATTGGCCAGCAATATGTATAAGGAGTGTTTGTTCTTTTAGGTAGGTTTTTAAAAAACTTCTGACTGAAAAGTGCCCTACAATCTTATAGCTACTAAGAGGACAGATGCTTTGGTTTGGTTTTTTTTTTAATAGATCACATACACCTTTTTGGGCTAATAACCACAGAGATTTATAAAGCAGTATCTTAGAAAATTGTAATGCCTATAAAATTTATTTGAATATGATAAATGCATTCAAATTTTTGAGAGTGGGAGGCAAAAAAGGAAGAGAAAAAGAAATCAAAGGTGTGAGGTGGTCACATAGATCTTAATTCTTTCAGATATTACACACAAAAAAGGTGGCTTTAATGTATTAGTCTCCTGATGCAAAAGCCACACATGTTCTAACAGAGAACAAGCCCACACAATAGATTGTGGAAATGGATTTCTTAGATACATCTTTCCTAGATACATCTTTCCTCAGAAAGAGAGAAGAAATATACCACTAGCTGTGCTGAATCAGCATCACACAGATTAGGAAGATTTGAAAGTCCTCTCGCAAGCAGACATGATGAAAAAGAATCCCTTCGCCCCACTACATGAAGAAATGGCTAGCTTAATAAATTGAGGAGAATAACACAGTTCATGTGAACACCCAGTAACGGTAGGGAGTTTTAGATTACTGGTCCAGATGCTACTTTGATTTATTTTTAATTCTAGTGAAAGAGGTTTTCTATACCTGATTTCTATATAACGTTTCTTTCAGGCTGGTAAGTGCATGAATACGAACATCCACATTCTCATGCTGAATAGCTCTCATAGACAGCTGCAGTGTTGTCTGCAAGTCAGTGCTTTTGGAGGATTCCTGAACAAGACATGACATAAGAAGGTCAAGTTAACAGGAACACATTTAAGCAGCATCTCAAAGAGCACAAGTGAGAACACATACAATCAACTCCCTTTCTGCCTACATTCTCACCTACAAGCTTATACCACTGTCTTCCTGTCTATTTTTTAAAAATGTTTTCCTCAAAAAGGTGCTATATTTACACTTTTGTATAAATATGATTGTCTAAATAAAAATGATTAAATCAGAAGCAAATGCTTTGCTTTGAGCACCTCATTATCTAAAATCAAATCAATTTTTACTCGTTACCTTATTGCCACTAAATAATTGCTGCTTCCCATCTATTCCCTAACCATTCTGAAGGCAAGCAAAAGAAATAGACCACTGACTACTCCTAAAAATAGACAAACTGTTACCTTCAGAGAGAATATGGAAGAGGGTGCAAATTAAAAGTATCTTATCTTGTAACACATTGCCATAGATAATAGTGCTGACATTTAATCTTATAATCTCTCCAGTCTCAACGCTGAAACTTCAGCGTTCAGAAGATGCTTCAGAAACAAGCATGTTAAATGTGAGCCTATTTCACTCCTAAGAAAAAATCAGAACCTGCTTCAAGGTATTCCTGCGATACACAAATCGTGTTTTGTTGTGGAGGCAGATAAATACTACTTCCGCTTAAAAAACCACTTCACATGTTTTCTTCACTTGTCATTAATTCATTTGATGCACTAAAAATAAACAAATAAATAAAAGAAGCTGTACTTTTCTGTATTCCTGAAGGACGACTTGAATTTCTTTTAGTTCTGGAAGGTCAGGCAGAAAATATATTTCATGTAAAAAGTCTCGTACTGCGTCCCTAATAGGTACAAAAAATATTGCAAAGAACATAACAAACATTACTTGGATCAGAAAAATCTTAAAAACCCATCACAAGAAAGCAGTGAAATGTAATGACTAGAAGAACAAAGGCTTGAAAAGCAGGAAAAAAAGTTAAGTAAATTCAATTTTTTAAAAATCTAATTAAGTACATGTATTAAACAATGTTTCTCTTATTACTCAACTAAACCACAGGTATTTCTCCTCTATACTTTAAATTACTTTATCTTTTAAAGAGAGTTCTGTCTAAAAGTTTCAAAGTTGCCATTCACTTCTATCGGGTTTGCCTCCCCTTATTTTGGATACTGGCCAAAGGGTGAGAATAATCCCATTTGATGTAAGTCCAGTTCCAGTCCTCCTCACAAGAAAAGACGCAAGCAAAAAAAAAAAAAAAAAAAAAGAATTCTGTGATCCTAACATGAGGAAATCTCTTTCAATTTTGCTATTACAGGCATCTACAAGAATCTCATTATTCCTACTGTCACCTTTGATTTTCAACACTGTTGGTAAGCTTCAGTGCAAGAAAAATGAACACCCAACAAAAATAATCAAGGTACAAACTATCACCATTCCTTTAAAAAAAAAAGCATAATTTTAATCTACAAAACATAAGATGAAAAAGAATTAAGACTCAACATTGTCTTCGAAAAGGTTAAGTCACAAAATCTAAGTCTCTGGTATGAGACAATTTTATTTTCAGTTGGCGTGACCACTTGTGAAGAGGATGTATGAAATCTTGCTCAAGATTCAGTTCTGTGCACTTCCTAATTATAACTCTAGTTATTGAAAGAAACAAAGAACTAATTTCTTCCCTATTTCCAACTCTGTACGCTTCCCTCTAGCTTAAAGCAAATGTTTGCAATCGTTGCTATTCTGTTTGTGTGCCCTCTAAGGGAGGGCATTTTCCACACTAGCAGAAAAAACACAGAAATCTGAAAAACTGTCAGGGCAAAGAGTCTGAATGGGTTGTAACTTGGCCATACCGTCATATACTTTTTTATAAGGACAATATAAAAACACCTTTTCAGATGAGGCTATCACCTGTCAAACTTCAAAATCTCATTGCAATTTAGAGAAGTGGGACTTTTACAGAACAATATACTACTTAGCAGAAAAACAAGTGTTCTTATCTCAGTGCTGGACAACTTTAATTTAGGGTTATCCCCATTCCTATTACAGGGTTTAATCCATATAACTGATAACATTTTGTACGGTACCTGTTCTCAACTATAAGAAAGTAAAATACTGCTGTAGTTTCCTTTGGTTGGATATGTATAAGGGGCAATAATGCCACTATCACATGACTAAGCAAGGAGCCAAGGTATGAGTGATCCAGACTTCGAACAAAACAATCCCAGGCTCTAAACAAGAAAAGACAACAAAACAATCATAATCGGGGATTCTTCTCATCATAAAGACATTTTAGGTGAATCATGAGAAGCATTTAAAGTTTTTTCAGCTCTGTAGTTTAGATTATTGTCTAGAACAAAACAGTGTATTCAAGGACAGAAATGGCACATATGTCACTGTATGGGGATACTATCGGTTCACCTGCAACACAGTCCTGGAAAGTCATCCTTGTATCTTAGAGCTGTTCTCAGTGTAGTCATCATCTTCACTCTTACTGAACTGATGTGTTTGGAACCCATGAGCTTCATTAAAGACATAAGACTATTTAAAGCCTGGACATAGAGAAAAGTCATTTTAGTGTATTAGGTGCTCAGCAAAACATAGAAGCCATGGTTTTTTTTTTTTTTTTTTAAAAAAAAAAAAAAAAGTCAGGCTACCCTGGCTTCAGAAATCATACCCTATAAGACAGCAAATGCAGTTTGATATTTCAATAAAGAATTTGGAGGTTACAGATCCCCTTTTATTCTCTTTCTCTAATGACAGGATTGTAACAAGAGTCATTATTCAGGTTGTTCACAGATTGATGAGGAAAGAACTGTGGACACCAAAGAAGTTAATGGTTACAAAAGTCTGTTATAAGGCATGATTTACTATATGTCCAAAGTTTTAGAAGCTGAAAATCTGGGATTTGAAAACATAGAGAAAATAAGCTTGCATTAAAAACCCCAAAACAAGCCCCACCACAACAAAAACCCAACCTCTAACCACACCAACAACAGAATTGACATAGAGCTTCTGGCAGAAGTGGTTGGTCAGCTTCAGGGAACAGGTAATAACTCAGCTGTCAATGGGACTGACGAAAGAACATAGGAATAATACAGAGATGCAGAAAAAGCAGGAGATATTTCAGTCACAGTAACACTGTACCAAACAAGGTAATACAATGTCCAGCATGACAGATCAGTAGCACAGGAAGAAACCCGAGCTTGAGGAAAGGTCACGGAGAGGGAAACTCGCCAAGAACAAAAAAGAACAAGACAAGATAGAAACAATAGCAGGTGCAGCAGAAGAAATGCTACACAAATGAAGACACTCAGAAAGCATGAAGACATGGGGCTATGAAAATGAGAGCATCTCAGTGTGATTATCTGAGAAGCAAAAAGCTTGAGAGAACCCCAGAGAAAATGCAGTCTGTCAATGTAAAGGATATATATATTCTAGGGCTGAAGAATTCCCTACAGAAGTCATCAGCACTACCTCTATGAGGTGGCTAAATGCCCTGTCTTGTGGCTAGAAGCACCGCCACAGCAGAGGTGTGAGCTCCAATTTCTCTAAATGCTCTCTACTGTAAAGCTGAAAGGAGCTGTTCCGTGAGAAGGAAAACCAATAGCACCCAGTTTCTCTTGGATGTGCGTCTTGTTTTCTTTAGCTTTGCCCTTAGTGCCCCTGTAAGCCCCGTTCCCTGCAATAACTCCAGTTTTCTCCCATATTCTCTCATCCTCCCCTTTGTTTCACACACATAAAACATACTCTTGGATTCCTCCTCTATAATTACTGGTTGAGTGCCTTGTTACATATACCATGTTTGACTGAAATATGTACATTATTTGACCATTAGAGAAACAAAAACTTCCAAGCTTACACAGAAGTCCTAACAACAGTGACACCAACAGTTTTCAAGAATCATGTGGGAAGCTTAATATCTTTGAAACTTCAGTTACAGTTGCACAATTACATAATTAAGTCTGGAATGTGAAAATATCCCTTGCTTATTTTAAAATTAAGTTTACGCACCATTTTTTTATCCTCAATGCCCACACTGGAACTCAGTAACTGCATGTTAAAAAAAGCCAAGATACCAAGCAATTTAGGTTGCAGATAATCAGCCTGTGAAGGGGAGAGGGAAGGAGAAGAAAAATAAAAGTTAAAAGCAAATAATTTTACTCTTTACACATTCCTAAGCTTAATAAATTAAAAAGCAACTACGAAATGCTAATTCTGAAAGACAGGTGAGAAGCATCCCAAATATATACACTGCTTCTTAAAAAAATATCAGTGTTAATGAAAGACATTCCCACTGGGCTGAAGGGTTTTTTGTTTAAGTAAGATTTGGGAGCTTGTGTGTTTGTGTATGTGGGAGGTTGGTTTGTTTGTTTGGTGGGGGTTTTTTTGGTTGTTTGTATTTTGTTTCGGTTTTGGGGTGTGGGGGGGTGTGTGTTTGTTTTTAGTGCATACTTGGTACGTATCTCCCTATTACAGGAACACTTAGTATGAAACGTCAGACTTTCCTCTACTTTTTGCCTCGAATAAGTGATGTTCAGAGAATGTCAAGTTGTCCTCACTCTCAGGCGGGAGAAAAAAATAATTGAACAAAACTGAACATAAATATTTTTATGTCCTTACCATTTGTTCAGGTGATGTTATTTCTCTAGGTCCCTGATAAGGATCATCATGAGATGCAAATGAAGCCAATATTGACAAACCATTGAAGACCTGTTGATAGTGTTCTCCTATACGCAGCAATAATTCATTATGCAGTCCTTGGTAGTCCTGTCTCAGCAAGCTGCCCAGCTCTATCTCAGTCTCATTCTGTAATCAAATAGCAAACAAAGTCTTCATTTCATAACAATGAAATTAGTACACAGAGAGACAGTAGGCTTTAGACTCTGATTTACCATGGAAATCAAAGAAAAAGCTTCCCATCAGCTCAAGGTTAGATAAACTAAGTTATCAGAGTTTTTAAGTTCATAAAATATCTTACAACAGTTCCTCAGAGCCAACAGAAAAGATTACAAATAATAGCAAAAAGAAACTTCTCCATATACAATTTCCCTATCTATGCTTTGCAAGACTCAAAGAAAGCAGAAAGCTCATTATTCGTCAATTGCTGCTCCTAATCTGCATGTGTAATAGAGCAAATGCCAATTTACCTTGAGGTAATGAAGCGCCCGCTCAAGCTCATCCTTGGAGCACGAACAGACCAAATGCGAGAAGATGTATTTGAAGTTATTGATTAAAATCTCTCTTCGGTTTACATTCAGCTGTTTTGCTATGGTTCGAATAAGTGTGGAGGCTGCAGGACTAGCCTTGGCTGCAAGGTCAGGAAGCAAAACTTGTAGGGTCCGCTGATAAATTAAGAACAAGACTTAATGGAAAAAACAAACAAATAAACAAACAAACAAAACCTCTCCAGAAACCCAGGGTTCAGCTTTGTTCCATTCGTGTCAGTGCAACAATACACATCTCTGGTCATATATATAACCACAGGTATGAATAAAGAACAACTTTAATGAAATAGAAATACCTAGTAAAAATGCAGATAAAATAAAAATAATTACTTAAGGGGGTGCTTCATCTAATTAATACTGAGAAACATGCAAACAAAAAGTGAGGTACTGTTTTCTGTGTCTATCCAGATTCACCCCCCAAAAAAATTTAAAATAAAAACAAACAAACACACACACAAACAAAAAACCCCCACAACACCAGCATCCCAACCACCTACCAGTCAACTAGAACACTGCTTACTCAGTTGTACATTTCCCATCTACCAACAAGCAAATCACAAACATGAGTATAGACCTACTTAGGCTTCAAGTAAAACAGATACCTAACCAGATCAAGAAGAGATGTATCCGCAGAACAACAGCTTTCTTCATTTGAAACAAGAAAGTAGATACTATGCAAAAATCACACCTTACAAAGAATCACTCAAAGTGCACTAAATCATCAATGTAGATATACTCAAGCAGTACTCTGGACCTTAGTTCATCATCTGTCATACTTGAATTAGCACTGTAGCGATCACTGTAACTCCTTGATAAAACTGTTCCTCTATATTTGAGCTCCCAGTTGCAGCAATCCCGAAGTATACTATCTTAAAATAAACGACAGAAACTAGAGAAAATAGATTCAGATCCGTGAAATTCACAGAAAATTGTGGACCAAAATAGAAATCCACAAGCGCACACACACACACAAAAATCTAAAGTAAAAAGGACTGACCAACTTACTGAGAGAAAGCGATTTAGATCTGGAAAATCAAACACATTGGCAACCTCAGATAACATGTCCAGAGCCATTTCTCTCTGGTGGGCAGCTGTTTGTTTCTGTAGCTCATTACCCTGGCACAGAGCACTTGATACTGCCATCTGGCTGGAGTGCAGGGATTCCACTAGAAACTAAGCATTAAGAAATACATAGTTAGTATTATTTTCCTCTTTTTCACTCCCTAAAAATAAACACAAGGGTTTTGCTTCTCTTCCTATGAATCTGTTTTTCTTTCTCATTTGTCATTTATTGCACACAGATCTATGATTTTTTGCAATAGAACTGGATTATCTTCCACTTAATAATCGCATTTAATTTTGCAACCCTGGATTCGGACATTACATTATTAAAAAAATATGCAAAATTAGAAAAGTCTGCTTTTGATAATTTTCTTTTAAACAGAACTTCTGTCTTTAGGTACTGGTTATAACAAAAAAACAAATCAATCACGTCAGTATTATGCCAGGAAAATGTTGACTTCAGTTACAATTTTAAATCATAGCCTCTTGCGGCAATGGTACCACATAATGGAAAAAACAATATAGTTCCTGTATTTCAGAATGACAGCATCTAGGGGGGAGAGGAAAAAAAAACCAAACCAAACCAAACCAAAAACACGCACACACCACCACACACACTGTTGAGAAGACCATGATGAAGTCAAAGATCTTCCATTCCTTCCTGAATGTTTGTAAGGGGTTTGTGTTGTTTTGTTTTAAATCACCTCTTTCTTGTCCTCTGAGATTTCACCTTATAGAACACTGTAATTTTCACCTTTAATACCATTTTCAAAATACACAAAAGGAACCTGAAAGTATGCCTTTCTAAACTGACAGATAGGCTTTCTTACCTGACAGATAGGCTTCTTGTACTGACTGAAAAATGCTTGCAGTTTTATGGACTTAGCAGCCGCCAAGGATCGAATTTCTGTGTATGCTGCTCCAGCCACAGAAGCTGACTTGGACAACAAACAGTGTAGCAAATGCAAGAGGGCGAATGGTACCAAATCCCCTTTTGATGCCCTTAGAAAGTAAGCAGAAGAAAAAGAATCAAAAAGGAAAAAAGAACCATTGCATTAATAAAAGGACTTAAGAATATACAATTATCATAATGCAAAATTACTCATAATTGTATTTGCATAGCTTAGCTGTACTTCCTATGACAGGGCAGAAGAAAATGAGGAATATGAATCAACAGCGTAGTGCAGTTGCAAAGGACTCTCCACAAAGGCTGACCTTGAAATAAGTAATTTAATCTTACATTTACACTTGAACAAAAAGTTACTTCGCATTGCAAACTGACACTACTTTGCAATTTTCAAGATACTATCAAAAATACCTTCCAATATCTCCTGTTGTGAGAATCAAGGTATCTTTAAGCTCGTTATTTCTTGATATTTTGGCCTTTGTATAGGCTTCTTTCATTCTTGAAACAAACAGCTGGAACACATGAAAATTAAAAAAAAAAAAATCATGTTAGAGTGTTTTACATTACTGAAACAAAAACCATGGTTAAGTTAGGAATAACAACCAAAAAATAAATATGATTTCACCTCTTTTATGAATCCTTCTTCAGAGTCTAAGGATTCTAGTATGTTCTTTATGCGGTCACTGAAAGCCACTCTTACGTCTTTGTCTGGATCTTCCATTAGATTTAATAAAGACCCAACAAGAATCTTCACACTGGACTCATCAGTGTTAAAATCCAGATGTTTGCAAAGATGAGGTATATTTTCTATAAATGCTGGGTGGCATGGGTTGAAGGAAGAAAGGAAAGATTTTTTTAATGCTTTAAAAAAATATATTGAAATGCACAAAACAGTGATGCAAATAAGCCATAAAGCACTTCACATTGTTTTGTTTTTAATCAAAAGAGTAAATATTTTCAAGCCAGACAAGCTACTTAAAACTCAGATTTTATCAAGTATTGTATTTGTAGATATAGCCAGAGACCAAAATTAAGCCAAGGTAGTTTAAGAAGAATATCAATGACAACATCAAACATTAGCAGTGACACCAAGCAAAATACAACATTTCAAGCATTATTATGGCTATTAAAAAAAAGGAACGGAGAAAGGTACAGAAGTAGTGACTTAGTACCTCATACAGAAGCACAAAATGCCAAAAAAGGCAAAGTAACATACCTAGCTTTACTGAACTGGATACTTCGTTCTCAAGGAGAATAAGAAATGGCTTGAAAACACAGGCTTGCACAGAACAAGTTTTTTCATGAGCAGAAGTCACAGTAAGGCTGCTACATAAAATATCATGGGTAACACGCTTAATAGCAGAGTCTGCTAAGGAAGGTCGCACACTGAATGTACCAGCAAGACAGCAAGATAATTTCCCAACTACAGCAGCACAAGCCTCCTTCACTAGCTCAGACTCATCTTTGATTTGATTTCTGAAATGGAAACAAATATAAAACCACTTTAATAGATCATTTACATAGACATTTGTGTTTCTACTTTGTTTTCTTTAACTATACTGAAAGTACTATTAGGAAAACTTAAGGATCTGTCTCACTAAATTATCTTTTTCCTTTTCAGATTATCCTCAACTTCTGTGAAATGTTTGAAGTAACGATGGGCATGGCGAGTCTGGCATGTTATAAAGAAGCTGAAGACTAGACTCAATACGACAGAAGACACCAAGATGAATATAAAAAAGGCAGGGAAACTGGATAGATTTTAAGAGACATACAGACAAATATAATGTAAATTTAACCGACAAAGATATCTTCTTTCCCCTCCTTAGTTTAAATGTGTTAATGAGAAATGGAGTCTTCAACTAGCAAAGTAACTTGTATACTGACATGGTAAGTGAACATTATTCTATCAAACAAACATTGCCACTTACACCTATCCTGTTGATATCTTACAATTTCTGAAATTGAGATCTAGCAAATTCTAGTTGAAACAGAAATATAAGCAGAAAAATAAGTATTTAATACATTTCTTATTCGTGTGTTTTTCTTCTTGCATGAAGACAGAAAAGCAGCATTAATACATACAAAAGAGATTTGGGAATCGTACTGCAGGACTGCACATTTGATGGATGAAGCAGGAGAGAGAATCCTTTAATACAAGCAGCTCGAATTACTTCATGGGGACTTTGTAATGCCCAATGATAAATGGATTTTCTCCAATCCAGACAAATCTTTCTTGGGAAGAGAGACAGAAGGAACGCACATTGTGACTGAGTTTGGAGTGCTGAAGAGAAAAAAAAAAAAACAAACAAAAAACCCAAATAAAGCAGATAATTACTTGATTTAAACTGTTAACATCATCAATCATCATAAGAGGGCAAAGAAAATAATTTCACTTTAGAACAATCATTCCAGAGAGATATTAGGTTTTACATACTTTAGCATACTTACAGAAACTCTTTGCAGTTTTTTGACTCAAAGCTAGAGGATCAAATCCAAAAGCAGATGGCTTAAAAGAAGAATCATCAGAATGGCTGTAAATCCAGGGCAGAGACAGTAATCCACATAAGTTATGAAGAATCTGATCACTCAGTGGAATTTTCACTACAGGGAAAAAATAACACCAATAAAAAGAAAACGAACAAACAAACTTTATATTTATACAGCTCTGTACAGTTTATAAAACAAATGCACATTTTTTCTATCAGATCACTATCACTATTCCCACATGCTGATCTCCTACATTTTAGACATATAATAAAAAAATGATATAGTGTTGCATCAAAATAATCTAAAAATTTCATTAAACAGTTGACAGCATGTAATACATAAGCAGCAGGATTAACACAACTTCAGTATCTCTGGATTTGTGTGAAGACTCAGGTGGATTTTGGGATGGCAAGTAAGCTGAACTCATAGCAACACTTCAGTCTTAGTAGAGTCTGACCTCCATCCTGTTAGCTACTTTAAAAACAAACATGCAAATACTTAATATTTTTGGTATACTTCCTGCCTGCCACATTTGCTGATGCTGGTCAGATGCTCTGAAATCTTTGAGTGAAACAGACAGTAAGACACACTGCCTCTGTATTTTAAAAAGAAAAAACTGCTAAAACTTGATTTCTTAGACATATCCACTATCCCCATGTATTCTCTTGTTCAGATAAAATCAATAGAAGTACAAAAACTAGTAAATCATGTTCAAAAAGGAAAGCAAAGGAAGCTCTCTAATCAGAGAGGAATGCTCTCTTTTTTATTTAACCTTTTTTGTACAGGAATTGCAGTTCTAACACAAGATCCATAATTTCAGTACCTCTACCCCAACAGACCAATTTAGTCAGATGCATTCCTAATTTATAAATTCAATAAGAGACACACTAGTTTAAAGGATTTCTCACCTTGTGCATACAGCAAAGCATCAAAGATTTTCACTATTCTGTCAATCACTTGTTCTAAATTAACAATCTGTGTAGCAGCCTCTAACAGGTTTCTGCAGACTTTCACTACTCTTGTGATAAAATCAGAGGAAATCCATGTGAACTGTATGTTCACCACTGCATCTGAGGAGCTCAGAGTATTCTTACACGTGTCAGAGTTACATGGATGAGTTACTTTGTGATCTATACTGTTAAAACAGAAATCATACGATCAGTGCAACAGACTATAAACATTTAATATTGCTTCTAAGCAAAGTTACTATGAAAATGTACTACTTCAAAACATACAGGATTTACCCAATATTTGTTCCAATATATGGACAAGTATTAAAGTAATCTACACAAACCATAATAACAGTTACAAGAAACTACTGGCCTCATGATTTCACCATGGTGCCTTTACCTGGTAGAATTTGTTGGGGGAGAACAATGAACTATGCACAAAGCAGCTAGTTGCAGAATTACAGCAATCCCTTCTACAGTCTGAAGAATATCTGCTGTCAGAATTTCTTTCTCAAGGACAAATATTAAGGAGGCAGCTTTCTTTGAGATGGTATTCCATAGAGTGCTCTTCGATTTCATGTTTACAGGACTAAATCTGTAATTTGACCATATTAATTATTTTCCAACACATACTTTTTTTTTCAGAAAAGATAAATCATCACAGTAAAAACAGAGCTAATCCATATTGGATACAGGATTACAAAAAAACCAAATGAAGCTTTAGTTTAAATGTACACTTTGGGAGAACATGACACTAACTCTGAAGTTAAGCATGATGCTATAATCAGCCAGACTAACTTGATTGCTTTCTACAATGAGACGGGTGGCTCTGTGGATAAAATGAGAGCTGCTTATTCAGAGGACCTCAACTGGCTGGAAATCTGACTGACAAGAACCTCCTGAAGGTCAACAGAGACACATGAAAAGTCCTGCAGCTGCACAAAAAATCCCATGCAACAGAACAGGCTGACAGCTGACTGGCTAGCAAGCAGCTTTGGAGAAAATGACTCAGCGGACTTACGGAAAAGTTGAATGTAAGAGCAGTGTTGCAAAGGTTAACTACATACTGGGTTGTATTATCAAGAGTGAAGGCTGATTGTGAGCCCACACCTGGAGAACACCATGCTGGAGCCAGTTTTGAGTGCTCAAATACAAGAAAGAGATCAACATGCTGGAACAAGTCCAAGATAATCAGGGAGCTGAAGCACAGCACAAGCTGAAGCTCAGAGAACTGGCTTTGCTCACCTGAGAACAACCTGACTTAACTAGACCTGCTTTAAGCACATCCAGTGCAACAGCATAGCCACATACGATTCTGTCATTCTACATGTATTCTCTCCACTTTTCTGTTTCAGTGTGTAAAAATGAGTTGCATTGAACATATTAAACATACAGCCTCTTTAACTAAACTTCGGCTTAAAAATCATCTGTGGATTCTGATCCTTCAAAATATCATTTAGATATTTTCCTAGAAGATCTTTTAATGTGGCTGTTATGATGCAACTGCGTCAAAAAAGTTGTCAGTTGTTATTATCCACTAGCCGAATTACTATAAAAGTAGTTATCGAGTAAGCATCATACATTACTGGTGTAGGCGATTTCTTTGGATGCTTTGTTGCTAGGCTTAGTCGTTGTCTTTTTGGCGGAACTTCATCACTGCTGCTGCTCCACCCATCAGTGTCAGAAGTATCTGGCTGGTTCTGATGAAGCTCCTGAAGAATTTCTTCTGTTTGTGTTTTTAATGCTGTATAAAGTGGGCTCACTAGATACTGGAACAGACAAACCACAGAGGCACCATGACATATGCTATGCCTTCCTTCTCAAAGACATGATATTATTGTTTCTGACTTAAAATATAAAATTTCAAAATATTATGGTAACAAAGTTCTTAAAAACCTTTATGTTCAAAAATCTGAACTACAAGATGAAAACTCTCATAAGCAATGAAGTTTCCTGTGCTCCTACCAGCGACAATGCAGCTTGTACTGCTGTTTCCTGGTTCTTGCCACAATACCTTGCTACCAAAGCCATCAAGACAGACAAAGTTTAAGAGACAACAGATATGATACACATATGGGTGTACAGGGTAGAGGGAACACTCAGCATATCAGCACCTCATTATTAACATTTCATTATCATTTTAAACTAAAAGCACATAGATTTAGATTAGACATAAGGAAGACATTTTTTACACAAGGGTGATGAAACGCTGGCCCAAGGTTGACCGGAGAGGTGGTAGATGCCCCATCCCTAGAAACATTCAAGGCCAGGCTGGATGGGGCTGTGAACAACCTGACCTAGTTGAAGATGTCCTTGCTCACGGCAGGGGCTTGGACTAAATGACCTTTAAGGGTAATGGGCAGGAACAACCCCAGGTTCCAGTATAGGTTGGGAAATGACCTATTAAGAGAGCAGTGTAGGGGAAAGGGACCTGGGGGTCCTGGTGGACAGCAGGATGACCATGAGCCAGCACTGTGCCCTTGCGGCCAAGAAGGCCAATGGCATCCTGGGGTGTATTAGAAGCGGAGTAGTTAGTAGGTCGAGAGAGGTTCTCCTTCCCCTCTACTCTGCCCTGGTGAGACCTCATCTGGAATATTGTGTCCAGTTCTGGGCCCCTCAGTTCAAGAAGGACAGGGAACTGCTGGAGAGAGTCCAGCGCAGGGCCACGAAGATGATTAAGGGAGTGGAGCATCTCCCTTATGAGGAAAGGCTGAGGGAGCTGGGGCTCTTTAGCTTGGAGAAGAGGAGACTGAGGGGTGGCCCCATCAATGTTTATAAATATATAAAGGGTGGGTGTCACAAGGATGGAGCCAGGCTCTTCTCGGTGACAACCAACAGTAAGACAAGGGGTAATGGGTTCAAGCTGGAACACAAGAGGTTCCACTTAAATTTGAGAAGAAACTTCTTCACATTGAGGGTGATGGAACACTGGAACAGGCTGCCCCGGGAGGTTGTGGAGTCTCTTCCTCTGGAGGTATTCAAAACCCACCTGGACGCCTTCGTGTGTAACCTCATCTAGGTGTTCCTGCTCTGGCAGGGGGATTGGACTAGATGATCTTTTGGGGTCCCTTCCAATCCCTAACATTCTGTGATTCCGTGATTCTTCCAACCCAAACTATTCTATGATTCTATTTTAATTCAAACCTTTCTGTCTGCCTGTCTCAAACAAATATGACTAAAAGCATATGGTTAGAAAGTAGGAGCAGCTCAGATGAGGGGAAATTACTTGTAAAGTTGCCCTTACATGAGTGTACTTTACCCTCATTTTATACTATGATTATAGACAGACCCTTGTGCCTGCATAGCTTCTCAAGTTTAATATATCTAAAAAACAGAGTCCAGCTACATCCATCTAAAGAAATCTGACCACTACAAATATGTGAAATAGTTGAGAAACAAGGAGTATCAACTGAATTATGCAACTGAAGCCAGTATTTTCTACATTTTCTTCTTTGCACAGATATAGGATTTTGTACATGATCTAGTCACGTGATAAACACAGTTTTTAAAGTTAACCTACCTCTTGTTCTTCCTGAGTTCCAAGCACACTCACAAAAATGCCACATATGGTGCTGATATGGACTTTTCTTACTTGTAAGGCAGATTCATAGCCAGCTGGAACAAACTCCAGAAAATACTGCAGTATATGGCAAAAAGCAGCTTTCAGCTTTTCAGACTGAAGACACCTAAACACATCACCTTCAAACAATGCACAGAGCTTCTCTAGTAGCATATTCAAGTAGACAGGTTCAATATTTTTGTAAGAATCTGCTTCAAAAGGCAACAATGTCCTCACCAACAGTAAGAGTGGTTCTCCAAAGAGTTCTGATTCTTCAGTATCCATTTCAAGTGCTGACTGGAGAATTCCAAAAAAGACTGTAAAGAAAACACTGGCCAGCTGGTCCGGAGGTCCTCCTAAATTAATTAATTTTACTAAAAACTTCACTGCCAAAGCTTTAACTTTTGGACTGCCATACTCCAACAGGGAGCAGCCTATCCCCCAGAGAACAGTATCTTGTCTTACAAAAAACACATCTGCAACAATATCTGTCAGAACAGACATTAATATAACTTCCAAACATTCTAGATAGGGCATACCCATCAGCTGTAATGGTGCTAATCTTAAATATCCCACGTTGTCACTTGTATTGCTTGAAAATCTCTTTACAGTCACTGGCCAGAGCAGTACATCTCCCCAGAGATGCTTTTGTGCATCTCTTTCATGCAGGAAGATTAAGTCTTGGAAAAGCTGTAGCAAGTCTTTTGTTAGTACTTCAAAAATGGAGCAACTCTTCATTTTAAACAGAAAAAGTAAAGAGCAAATAACATCACAAATGTTCTTGTGCAACGTGTTGCAGTTTGGAGTTGCGGCAATTCGGAGAAGCCTTGTTATGATCCAGTTACTAAATTCTAGGACAATAAAAAAGAAAAAGTAAACAGAAAATTATTAAGATAAAAAGCAAAACCTCCTATTAAGAGCAGGTTGCTCATCAGTAAAACAAAAGAAAACTCCTTGAGATAAATGAATGTAGGCTTAGTAAACAGAGAGCCTCTACTGGCACACTTCTTCAGCAGATCTTATTGAAAAAGAGGAAAAAGGGTGGGGAGAGGGGAGTGCACACAGGAGGGGAAAAAAAAAAAGAAAGAAAAAAGATATTTTACACTGGGTAGTTCCAGACATTTTCCTCAGGCAATGAATATGTGTACAGGGTATCTCATCAACATGAGCAGGGTAATATCATTAACCAATGGTGATAATGGTAATAAGGTCAAACTCTGTCCTGTTAAATTTCCATTATCACAAGTGCAAAACTATTCACAACACTAAAGGTCTATCATAATATTCACCTGCTTATAAATACGTAACACTGAACTTACAAATTTGCCTTTTTCCCATTTTTGTTATTTTGTATGATCCCACTGTCAGAAAATTTAAATCCTGAAAATATTAAGCTTCAACATAAACATTTTTCAACAAACTCACCAATACAACTGCATTCAGTTTCCTCCTGATTTCCATGCACATTTACAAACATAAGTGGGGAAGATTTCACGATGTATTGAATAAAATCAAGCAACATTACAGAACTTGGCTGTGAATCTGATTTCTTAATCAGTTCCAAAGCAACTTTAAAAAAAAAGAGAGACATTTCTGAATTAGCATTGCAATAAATCAACCTCTCAAATTTTGTTCACACCTAAACAGAAAGAAGAAATTCATTACATAAAATACTATGAGATGGTATTACACCTGCATAATTATCAATTGCTTTATTCATCAATGAAGATGATTTTGTGCATATCTGAATTGTAAATTCTCTATGTGACATGAAACTGTATGAATATACATTACTCAGCTTAAATATGATTAACAGTACAGGCATTAACATTTAGTTAGTATATCTAACCGTTTGAGTGAAGAAGAGCAAGTAGTTAACACGTTAGGTTTTAATCACAGAATTTTCCCTAGGTTTATGATCTTGGTAGAAAAAAACCTGTAAGAATTGTTCTAAATCTCCAAGAAATATAAGCTATAAAATGGTAAATTCAGCTTACTGAATCAGGAAATTTAGCAAAATACTAAACATATCTAATGCTGCTGTGTAGCTTCATTGAAACAGGCATTTGAATCACATCAGATTTATCCAAATTCCACATAGTTAGCACACGAAGGAAACTATCAGATAGCAGTTAACCAGAAAAGTTACACGGTAATGATAAAATACAACACTTATTTATTCAAAAGCAGTATCTAAAGCAGATTAGCTTTTTGTTTTTATACTCTTCCCTTCCAGGACTATAAGAGAATTAACAGATACTTAAATTGATCAATTCACTACACAAAAGATCAGTCTTCCTGAGACAGCCACATGAAATTATACCTTGGAATCAGTAAGTTACCCTTACTATGATTCTTCTTGGTGCAAATGTACAGATAACTACAAACGATAATTTTGTAGTGTATGTTACCAAAATGTTATTAAAGTTAAATATTATTAAAGTACTGTGATTTAAAGGAATACTAAAATAAGGCTTTATCAGAATTCTAAAATCAAAAAAAAGGCTGTTTACATCAAAGTATTTCAATTCTGAAAGACCCTGTGAGTATCAAGACTTGCAAGCTGTATTACTCAATGAACGATCACGTTACACGATCCTCCTGATTTTCGATGTTCTAAGCTTTTATATTCATATAACCCTGCACTGCATTTCCTCCTCCCCCCTCTTTTTTTAATTTAAGTTACTTCACATCATAATAGCAAATACTTCATTATGGCAGTTATTGAAAAATAACTCATAAATGGTATTGTATTTGACTACTAAATCTTTGTGGAAATGAGAGTTGTAACTTTTTTTTGGCAGGAATTACTTAACTCATAAAGCAGATAATCATTTCAAAAGAACGGATGTAATACTTACCAACATCTACATCTGTAAGAATTCTGTCAATGAACTGGCAAAGTATTTGTCTTGGTTTCTGCACAACGGTATTGTACTCTTCTGGACTAGCACTAAAATTTAAAGCACATTATTTTGACATTATCTATTTTAAAATACAAAATAAATATTCAAAGTCTATCTCAACAACATGTTAAACACTGATTTTTTTTTCCCTTCCAGAAGCCTTCAAAAACAAATACAAATTGATTTCCTATTTTAGTGACCAGCATAGTGCCTATTCCTCTTTCTCTTTATTCTTCAGCTGTACAGAGTTTTATGAAGTGCTGAAGATCGTTTAATTTTGTTACACATTTATGTTTGAAATATATTAAATCCACATCTGGCTGATTAAGGGATTTATCCACATGCTACTACCAAGCAATAAATCAGCTTTGGTGCCAAGTAAAATAAAATTAAGAACCCATTTGACTTTTGGAACCAATCGAAATGACTCAACTAATTAACCACCAATACCCTGGCTAAGAAGTGTCAATATCAACTGCTCAGGTAACTAAAACAGCAGCTACCTCTTGTCAGGTCAAATCTTCAACACACAATTGTACCTCCGTGTCAACTACCTGCCTACCACAAAACAAAGCTGCAGTCTTGATGCTGCCATTAAAACTTGAGAGCCAAACGTTTTCAAGGCCTTTTAACTCTCGGTGAAACCACACCACGAATACGAGGGGCGTCCCCAGGACAAGCCAACACGCCTCTCCCATCAGGTTCGACCAGCAGCGACCGTGAAGGAGACAACGAGCAACCCCGGCAGGTGGGGGGCGGCCAGGGCGAGGGGAGGGCGCAGGCCCAGCCCCCAGACCTCGCGCAGCGGTGGGGAAAGAACCTACTTTTCCACCTCTCCACGCTACACGCGGATGCCGAGGCCGGCCATGCTTGCCCCTGGACACCCCACCTGGCTTGGTCCGTCCTACCTGGCCAGCTCCCGCAGCGCGGGGATCACGGAGGCCATCTCCAGGCCCTGCTCCGCCATGGCTCCCGCTTTGAAACGGGCCGCGCGCCGCCGAGGCGGGAACTGCGTGACGGCGTCCGGCAGGACCCAAAACTCCCCCGGCGTCGAAAGGGCGGCTGCGCGCCCCGCGGCGCGGCGGAAGTTTAACCGCTTCGTCACCAGACGGGAGCGCGGGCACGGCGGCTCAGTGCCGAGTTTCCAATGGGCTCCCCGCTACAGCGCGGCGTACGGACAGCTAACAACGGCCCGAGCGAGCAGCTGCCGGGACCGCCAGGCGGGGTCCGGCCACGGCGGGCGCCTCGGCGGAGGACGGACCGCGGGTCCTCGAGACTCGCAGCGCACAGCGCGGGAGGGAAATGCCACCGTCCGGAGAGTGACTTAAAGCAGCGCGGGGAGAGGCCCCGGTCTGAGGGGCGCCGGGGAGGAAACGTCGGTGCTGGCTGAGAACCCCCCGCTAGAGCGCTCCCTGCAGCTCGCAGCTGCCCCGGGCCCGCCACGGCGGGCTCTCCTCAGTACCCCGGCGCATTGCCGCCCCGCGGGCAGGGCGCAGCCCCGCGCTTGGCCTCCGAGTGCCCAGGTGTGGGACGAGTCCCTCAGGCCGCAGAGAACGGCCCCCAGCGACCCTCGGCCCGCCCCTGCCGCCTTGCCATTGGCTGCCGGCGCTGCCCGTCTGCCCGCCCGCCGGCAGCAGGTGGCCGTGGGCCGGGGCGGGCGCCGCGCGCCGCGGGAGGTGGCGGGCGGGCAGGTACGGAGCGGGACAGCGGGACGCGGGTGGCCGGTTCTCGGTGTCACCTCTTCACCGACCGAGCCCGGGGGGAGGCGGGTGGAAGGAGCGAGCCGGGCACGCTCGGCGGCGGGAGGACGCGTTCTGGCAGGTGTGGGGGCTCCGCGCCCACCGGCCCAGCGCTCCTCCCGGTAGGTAGCGGTGAGAGGCGTACTTAATATTTAAAGTATTGCTGTCTGTTGTTTGTTTGGTTGGGGTTTTTTTTAACTTTTAGCCTACGTTGCGTTTTGTTTATGTTCCTTTGAGGGAGTGAGCACGCTTAAATGCATGAAGTACGAAAGGTTTTGAGGAAAAACCCGAAGGGCACCCCAACCCCGCGCAGTGCGTGGGGCCGAGGGCGGGAGGCGCCGGTCAGCGTAACCCTGGGACCCGGCCCGTGGGCTCTGCAGGAGCAGCAGGTCTGCGAGACTTCGAAGGGTAAAAGGGTAAAATAAGAGAGTTTATGTATAAGTAGGGATAGCAGGGAGACTGTGTCAGGGGAAATGCAATTCTGAGCTTTGTTTTTCTCGTTAGGAGATACAGCTCTTTCTGCATTTGTTTATGAACTTAGTGTTGTTTCTGGGCTGAAATAAAATCCTCTTGGAGGCTTCTAATTCTGTTGTGTGTTTCCACTATGTGAGGGCTATGTGTCTTGCATGTAAAACAGTCCACAAAGTGGGTGCATGTGTGTTTTTCAATTACTGATTAATTTCTGATGGATGCTTTCTGTAGAACCTATTACTAATTTTTTTATTCATAGATTTATTTTTTTGTCTTGTAAAATATGTGTATGCCATTCCATTAAAAATTCTGCTGAACTTTCAAAGGTTGCTAACATGGGAAGGATGTGGAATACTTTGAGAAATTTTACAAAACGTAACTGGGTTTTATCTTTGTTTTTCAACACATTGCAATGTTTTCTACCAGCCGACTTTAAAATATTTGTCTTTCAAGAGTCATTCCTAAAGAGAAAGCAGAAACCACGTAGCTTTGTGTTTTGTGGAGTAGAACTGTAATGGTCCAGGAAGACCAAGTATGTCTTGGTTTTTTTTTTTATGAGTGTTATTCTGAACACAAAATTTTCTGCACAGTTTCAATACAAAAAATCTATTTATTGTGAAAACTATTTTCTGAGTGTAAGCTTCCAAGCCTGAGACAACAATCGCACCAAGAAAGGTGTCAATTATACTACCTGCTAATTTGATGTGGAGTTAAAATTCCTATATTATCCCTGATAAGAAAGAGAACAAGATATTTCTTGGGATCTTGAGAGGGTTTGAGCAGGCTATATTATTATTTAGCTTTCAATCCTAAGAAATAGGAGCAATTTATTTAATCATTGGGTGATTTTGGTGGTGGTGGTAAAGCATAAGTGGGGTATGCAAATTGCTTTGGGGGGGCGGGGGGCGGGGAGGAAGAGAAGTGCTTTTGCCTGTAAGTCTCCTGAGTTAACAGTGAGATCCTATTAATATAGGTATTGTAGAAGTGCTTCCATCTGTCATAGGTAGAATGCTATACAAATTTGTGGTGCAGTTTCTTTAAGCATTTACCAAGCATGGAATTCAGGCTTTTTTTCCTCTTCTCTAATAAGTACTTATAGCAGTTCAGTAAAGAGAGATCTGCTCCCTATCCTTCACTGAGAGTGAGGTACTCTTAATTATCCCCTTCATTCTTCCTTATCCCGTTATTTTATACTTTTATGTCTCTTGACCCTCAGGAGAAGGAGCAGGTGTATTATCATCCAGCTGGAGAGAGTGACTCACTACTAATGAAAATAGTGTGCTTTTACATCATTCTATATTTTCCAATGCAGAATTCATATTAGCAAAATGAGTCTTAGGTGTGTAGAGCTCGCCAATCGCAGACAGAACTCACGGACAAATTCATTCAGATAGGTAGAGCCAACTATCAAATCCGGTGCATGTGGCAGTACCAAGATTTCTGCCGAAGCTGACATTACTTCCTCCCCTCTCCCCAGACGTGGGCAATCCTCTCACTTTATAGTTGTGTGATTCTTCCACACCCAGGTCTCCATCTTCTTTGGGTTTCGTTGCTTCTTTACCACTCGCCTCTGCAGGTCAGTGTACTTATTTTAAGAGACTGTGTGACTTTGCCTTGGACCAGCAGGCTCCAGAGCACAAGAACATGTTAATTGCACTTTTATGCCCTCTGTTGTTTAATTCTGAGGTAGAATTACTGTTCCTCTTGGGGCTCATCCACTTTGTGGAGATACGTGAATGTTACCCAATGCAGTTAGCGTGACTGCAGTTAAATCTCAGCTCTCTCTTGCAGGTAGATACAAGTGACTGTGCTAAGATATTTAAACACACATGTGTATTCCTTGATGCTTTCGTGAACTGTGAAATATGAACCTTACACAGGCTGATGTGGTGTTCAGAGGAAATGCAGCCAAGATGGTGCACAGGGGTCCCCTGAACTGTACTAAGTAGTTTCATGTAGTATCAAGGTGTACTTACAGCTTATCATTTGCATGGTTGCCATAATAACACTCGATAGTCTGTATGATTACTTGAGGACTGATTTCCATATATAGTCATGAAAGTAGTTGCCTGACCTTTGAATGCATTGCATTGTTCCCGTACACCATAAAAACCTGTGTTCCGGTATGCTCTGTTTTTATCTGTGCATGTGTTGCTTACCAAAATTGGCTGGAGTGAAAGAGCACAGATTTAAAAAAAAAAAAAAAAAAAGTGAAGAATCGAAACAGGTGGTAAATGGTGGTAAGGACCACAGGCAAGCCATCAGCCTAGGAGAGGAATGTTTACATTCAACTACTAAGCAAAAACTAAAAGGTAAAAGAGGAAAAAAGTGAGGAAAGGAAATATAAAACATTAAAATCTGCTTTTCTCATGTCTTGTCTTTCTATATGTAATCCAGACAAGTCCTAGTCCTGCAAGCATTTATCCACATTTTTTCTATTAATAAACCTGCTTAAATGCTCAAGACTGCTGGCTACTGATGATGTAAAATTAAACATTTGAGTAATGTGGAAAGATAGCATGTTAGATTATATATTCTTTTGCAACCTGGCATTATTATTTATACAGCAGCAATGACTCTTTTTTGCTTATCTACAACTACTACTATTCAAGAGTTGACCATATATATATTTTTGTTACTTGTTTCTTGCTTTCTGGTATTTCTAGGAAAGTAGTGCTCTTGAGGCTAGTAGCTATGGAGGAAACTTGCAGAAATGTATTTACTACCAGGATCAGTGTTATAATGTCAAGACTTGTTGAGTTGATAATTTTTGGATGAGAGTAAAATGCCTGGAATATAGTTCCCTAAGGCAAAAATTTCAGGATCTCAAATGCTAATTTTAAAAATAGAAAAAATCCAGAACTAAAGAATAATGCAATTGTCATAAGGATTTATTGGGAGAAATTTTTCCGTGGTTTAATTTGCTCTTGAAACTACAGGGGTTTTGTGGGGGTTTTTTTGTTTGGTGTTTTGTTTATTTGGTTTAAAAAAAACAGCGATGCTTTATTCAAACTGCAAAACTCTGTACTGGTCATGCTAGGAGAAAATTGTGCAGTGTTTAATTAAAAATGTAATTTTAAACCATATTTGAAAGTTCTGGCTGTTGTAATTGCATAGGTTCTTTTATTGAAGTATTTCTTCAATGAAAATCTGAATAACTGTACTAGCTACGATTTTCGCAGTGGAAAATTGTTGTTTTCTGGCAGAGATTTAGTGTGAGGAGAAATAATTTTCCATCTTGTTCTGTGTTGTGTTCTGGTTAAGACTAAAATAGAATCATAGAATCATTTCAGTTGGAAGAGACCCTCAGGATCATATAGTCCAACTAGAATTTATGTACGGGAATATTGACAGAAGTTCTGCTAAATGTCAGCTTTTCTCATTTCGTGGCTTACTGTAGAAACCAACACAATGGAGGAGGGAAAAAGGAGATTCACGGGCTTTGCTGGTTTACCCTTTTTTTTTTTAAGTAGTCAAATAAATTAAACCTACATATGTTGGAACAGTATTTATTATCTCTTGGAGGAGCATATGTTCCTTGGTGAGTATTTTCCCAGTACTTGGAGGTTTTGCTACTCTGTGAGGATTGTGTCAATGGAATGGACATCACCTTAACAGCACGTAATATGGGAATTCCTGAACTAGAAAAGATTGTACCAGTACCCTAATATTTAACGCTTCACATCAAGTATGTGTGTAACATTTAGTTGCCACCCTTCTTATTGCGGTGATTGCTTAAATAATCTTATCATTCACCACAATGTATGAAATACTTCATATCTGTGATTAACCGTTGCCATAAAAACTCCAAAAATCACTAGATCTACATAAATGGGTTAAATAAATGTGGAACAGGAGTACAAGCAAGCAAAAGGATCTGATTCTAGCAAGCAAGTTTATGACTGGAGAAGGCTCCACTGTGCTGTGCCAGACAATAAGGAAACACTAAATTGTAAATGTAGTGCTGGGAAAAGGTACCTCGCTGAGCAACTGCAAATGCGTTTGAATGTGAAGCCCAGGCTGTGAGCTCTTCTGACTGAGATGTTTTCTCATTAGCACGTTTCAGTCTTGACACTCACTGAGCAGTTGACCAGTGGTCATGTTGTGGTGTGCAAAGGGATATTAATGATCAAAATGATAACTGACATTAGTCAGATCAAGTTCAATATGGGTTGGGAGTTCCAGGTTACTAATAAAAACAGTTCTGCATTACAGTCATGTACTGTCTCTATTAAGGGATTTTTAAGCACCACTGTTGCTGCACCTTTAAACAAGGGCTGCAAAATGAGGCTGACTTTTCTATTCTCTAGTGCATTATGTTTGTGATAAGATTACTAATTACATTATTTCAGCTTTCATTCAGCTGGTTAGATGTAGGAAATACTGAATGTCAGTCATTGCCTTTGTTTTAGAACTTCTAAATGTAAGTTACTTGATGAATTTTTAGATTTTTTTTTTGTGGGAGTGTGTGCTTGCTTAATGCTATGTCATACAGGTGTCCAAAGAGAATAAAGGCAGAACAGCACAATAGCTCATCAGTGAGACTGGTACTGCTAGGCCTCGGAAATAAATTATGCATAAGGGAGATTGTGTGCTTCTACATGCATGCTTCTGGTGAGAAGAGGATTATCAACCCGCTTTCAGGGCTCTCTTGCAGATGTTTCCTTAATAATAATAGGCACTAGCAAAAAAAATTAATGCTGGATCCAGCATTGCCCAGTTTAATTCACTTAGTGAATTCATCTTTTCATCTTGTTAATAATTGTTGGTAGAATGGACTGATTAAAAACATTGACATGTAGAAAAGCTGAAATATTGGGCTGCACATTATCAGCAAGATTATATTTACTTGAATGCTAATTTAAAGGATTTGTCTCAGTGTGAGCTTCTGGAGCTAGCTGTTTCTTTTCAAACCAAATGTTCCCTCATAGGGTTTTTGTTTTCCAAATTTTTTATAGTCTGGAATGTTGTTGTCTTGCTTATTTATCAAGTTCCACATCTCTCTTTTCCCCATTTTGTTTCCACATGTCCTACCATTTCTCTTTGCACTGGTTTATCCCCTTATGACAGAGGGAAACTAGATTCTGTTCTTTCATATCCTAAAGGTAGGTCAACATAAAGTAGTATTAAATTCTCCTTTTCCATTGAGCTAAGTATTTCACTTCTGCAATGTGTCTAGTCTTGCCCAACTTCATTTATAGAATCAAGATATATTCCGTTGAAACTAGTGTGGATTTTGCCAGTGATATAGCTGGCATCAGGACTTGACTCTGATTCTAAATCTGTTCTTTTTCCCTTAGGTAACATGATGTATTCAGTGACAGAAAAAAATCATAACTGAATATAAAGATATATTTTGCTTTACTCATCATCACATATATCAGCCACTTAATTGTATGGGGTGGAATATTTTTCACATCCCAAAGTAGCAAAATGTTATAGCACATAAATAAATTTAAATCTTATAAATAATTCCATGGATTTAAAATAGTTAGTTATCATATGCCTAGAGTTGCATCCACAGGTAACTACTTCGCTAATTCAAGGCCTATTGGACAAATCCTTCTAAAGCTGATACCTTGTTCATCTTAATCATTGGTTTTTATATATCTTTGATCTTTCCAAAGGGATTTTATTATTCTGGTATTACTGTCTGTCTCCAGACAAAATTTCCAAAATCTTTGAGGCCATCCATTCTGCCTGAAACCCAAAGTCCCAGTTGGCTTCTTCAGCATGGGCAAGTTGGTTTGGTCATGTCCTCCCAAAGCCGCTCCCAAGAGAGGCTTGACAGGGACATGAGACTCGTTGGTTGTCATGCCACAGCAAATCCCTACTTCTGGCAGTCTGCGGTGTGTTTGTTTTCACAAGGTGGCTTGCGTTCCGGAGTGGCAGCCCTCCTGTTGTGGTGAAAGACAGCTACTGGGTCAGTCATGCTGGGCTTTTTAATGAAGTTCTGTCTGATAGACTGAGTGCCTTGGGGAAAGCAGAAATTATTATGTGATCTATGGAAATAGATGCATGTATTTCTGTTGCGTTCCAAAGTTTCTGCCTGCTTTTCATCCTGAAATAATTTTTGTGGTGATTAATCTATGCGACAAACTCTTCTGCCATATAGTTTATTCTTTAAGCTACCATTCTGTTTTTTACCAAGTAAACTAAGATCAAGGCATTTAAACTCAATAGGATTAATCCATATCAGTCCTTCTCAACCAAATAAGCATATGTTGGATGAGTAATTGGGTACTGCTATAGTCTGTGTGCTAAGAAGTGCTTCATTAAGCTGTCAGTTCAGGTGTATTGCTGTCAGCTGGACTCCTCAGCCAGGAGACACGCCAGTCAGACTGGGAAAGCTTGTCCCTCATGCTTGATGCACAGTGTTCACTTGCTGATTGATAGTGATAGCACAATAAGTATTTCTGTGCCATGCTTAGAAATTTAAAAATAGGGATTTATATATGGATGTTTAATGCTCAGGAGCATTAACTTTGGAGACCTGGAAGTACAAGTTATTTTTCATTAATTGTCACTGTACAAAAAGACAGTAAACAATGTGACAGGGTTATTCAGGTTTTGTGAAGGTCATTGGAAGGAGGATGAGCCCCTTTGTGCAAACTTGTAGCTAACTTAAAATCCCAAGTGTTTGCTTATTTAGTTAAAATGCTACGTGAAATAAAATATATATCTTGTAAGATTTCCTCCAGAGACGTTTTGCTGTCATAAAAGAGCTGATTTATCAAAAAGCTGATTTATCTGATAGTTGATCATAGTTGATCATTTTCTTATGAAAGAGGCAGATTTTAGCTACATGATTTCATTTGCTGAACACATGGAAGCTTGCTCTCAAAGTCCTAACAAGCGTTAGGACTTACAAGTGGTGTAAGAGATAATAACATTTTATGTTGAAAGTGTCATGGTTTGGAAACACTTTGGACTGTTATGTGGCAGTTTTGGAAGACTGTAGCAGTTAATGCAGGCTATGAGAGCAAACAGTTGTCACATTACTGTGAGACATTGTAAGACGGCTAACACAAAGCAAATATAAATACATATTAAATTTAAGAATACTCAGAATTCATGTTTAAGCAAAAAGACTCCTTACGAAGGTAATCTGCATGACCAATTTACAGGATTTTTCTGTGTAGTAAGTATTGTGCCATATAATTACTAGACTGTAGATAACTGTGTAAGCGTATCTTCTCACTTTATGGGACTGTAAGTCATTATTTTTAAAGCAACAAGTAATTTTTTTAAAGTATCATTTTTAGTTTTGTAAGGGTTGTTATTAGCCTAGCACTACTTTGTAAGATGAATGTTTTTATGATACTTGAAAAAAAGGAAACAAGATTTCTAGTTAAAAAAATAATGCGCGTCTTTATTCGTTGTTTCACGTCGTTTCAATGTATGATTTAAATGTTTAAAGATGTCTGCTTATGTTGCCAGCTCAAATTATGTTTATAAAGCTTTTTTAAATTTTGATTTCTGTTTTTTTGTAAGAAAGACAGTAAAGTTTCCACCTAAGCATCAGAAACAAGTTTATATTCTTAAAAGAAAACTATCTCCTCATCGTTTGAATCCTAAGGCTAAGGTTTTGAAAAATTTAATTACAAAAAAAATATGCTGAGAAATTTCTTTTTCCTCTTCAAAATGTGATTAAAAATGACAGTTGGCAGCAACAACTGTAGATGTTTTCTTCTGGCCTAATTATTAAGAACTACAGTAGCAGCAAATTAATTTCATGTGTGCCCCAGATAGTCTCCTAGGGTAGCGGCTACAAACAACGCTCTATTTAGATTTAGTTATTCAGATACACCAGTCTGCTCCTTTTACCCTCAGCACTTCAGCAACCAGAGCTCCTTAGGGCTGTGAACTGGCACAGGGGCAGCGTTTGCGCATCTGTGGACTCTGCACAGACTGCAGGGGTTTGAAATGCTGCCAGTTGCTTTTGCCATGTACTGTAGAAGACCCTCCTTTTTCCTCTAGCTTGACCAATGAAAAAAGAAAAACAAAAATAACCTATGAATTTTCCATGACAGAAAATCCTGGCTTGCTTGTAGTATAGTAGCTGATCAGTCTAATCTTCTAATAATCTTTTGAACCATGTAGAGTTGAATGAGGAATTAGCAGGTGACAGGAGGCCATACTGCCATCTAATAACTAGCAAAAACTGAAAAATACTGTGGCAATGCACATCTATTTAGAACTATTTAGTAATTGAAATTAACTGAAATATGAAGAGTATGTGGATGTAAATTAAATTGTTGAAGGCAGGAGAATGAATGTGCATTTCTATTGTTACTCTTAATCTTCACATGATTAACTTCTGGGGTGACCTCAAAACTAAGTTCATTAGTAAGAGCCTGTGGCTCCCTGCTAGGGTTTTAGTATTTGTAGCAGCCTGTGGTTTACTACTTCAGACTACCAGTGAGCCGGCATATGGAAAGATAAAGGCAGGAGTTTTCTGGAGCGTTGCAGTTGCACTGTTTTAAGTTCTCCCTGCCCCTCTGCCTCTTTGGCTCTTTGTTCACCGATAGCTTTGTTCAGAGTTTTGCTTTTTGAGTTATGTGCTAACTGAATGTTATTTTCACACTTGGAGAAGAGAAAAATGGTTCATAATGTTCTAGCTGGCATAAAAAAAAGATATTTTTCTGAAGTCTTGAGTGCCATAGAAGGATAAATTCCTTAGCAAGGAACACTGAGTACAGTATGTCCTACCTCTCAAGCAGCACCGAATCTGGAAGAAATAGAGGCTTGGGACAAAAACTGAGAGCCTAGCAAAAGATATTGTAAAAGTATTGGTGATATTGTAACAGGTTAAACAAATAAAGGTGAGTACACTTTGATTGTAGTAGATGGAATGCAAAATCCAGCAAACTCTGAAAAATTGTGAAGCATGTAATGTGAAATTGTAATTTGCTAACAGGAGCAGCAGAATTTTGTCTGTGAAATTGGTAATAATAATAATTGCTATGCTAGAAGCTGGTAGATAGTGAAAAACTGTGCTATTTGTTGTGGTTTAATGTTTCTGATTACTTTTGTTTCCTTACTATGAATTCTCATGCAAGTCCTTCAATAGCATTATCACTTCTAGAAACATACTATTTAAATTGTCATTTAGAGTCAGATCAGAAGATGGTGAGTCAGTGACTTCCACAATATCATCACTTCTCATAATTTGACTGAGTTTTCCATGAAAATTGAAGATGCTCTCAGAAGTCAGTTTGAGAAATTATGTTAGGAAAGCTTGAAAAGTTACTCTGAGAATAACGTGAAGTATCTGAAAACAGAAGGCAGATGTCATCTTGTGTGAGTAATTTTAAAACCCTGTGACACTTCCTTTGTTTTAGTTGGTTAGAGTATGACTTGTGATTGCCTTTTGAAGAATTTGGGTTATGACTTTTGCTTCTGGTTAACTTTTCTGTTTAGTAATTAACTATTGGTGCTATAGTTTAATAAAGAATTACAAGAATAATTAAAGCATAACCCCTAGTTGTGAATCCTATTTGTAGATTACCAGGACACCCAGAAAGCCCCTCTGTCAAATGGGGGTCCTGTCGACACTTTTGCTGTGTGCACAAAATTCTTTTTGATCCGAATCATAGAATCACAGAATGTCCTGAGTTGGAAGGGACCCACAAGGATCATCGAGTCCAGCTCCTGTCCCTGCACATGACAACCCCACAGTTCACACCATGTGTCTGAGGCTGTTGTCCAGTCTCTTCTTGAACACTGTCAGGCTTGGGGCCAAATGTTTCAATAAGAATTTCAGGATTTGTTTCCTAATTAAGATATATATCAGAGAATATTTATATGGGAACTTCCTATTAAAATAATGCAACTTTTGTTATTGTAGTTGCATGCTAACAAAAGCTGTATGTGCATAAACCTAGACAGAGGAAGAAAGACATTAAGTATCATTTGCTGGTGTGTCTTTTAACTCCCTTTTGCTCTTGTAAACTTGATATGTAATGTCAGCCTAGGCACAGAAGAATGGTTTGAGAGTGGAGTCCCTGAATGAACTTGCTTTTATGAGTGTAGCCTTTCCATTTATATTTTATTGTGGTTTGCTTTAATGAAATGTCACTGAGAAACCAAGTTCGGACTTCAAAGAAAATTCTATTCAGAGCAGTGACTGGTAAATAAATCAAACTGATTTTATGACAAACTGTTTCCTAGTTTCTTATCAGATTTTCTATATGTTCATGATAGACTCTTCACATCTAGTATGTGTTTGCTTTTTAAAACTGCTATGATGGTTTGACCTTAGCAGGAATTGGTCTTGCCACAATTTCTGGGTCTGGCACCCTGTGCTATGGTGGCTGTGATGTTGGCTCAGCTTGTATTTTTTCTTTGCTTTTGGTGGCAGCATCTGAAGCACCAGCTTCCAGTGCTAATTGGAAAGCATGATTCCTGCCAGTTCTGGCCATCCAGAGACAGTGCCTTTGCCTGGTCCCTGGGTGGTGCATTCAGAAGTGACGCACGAGCAAAGACTTTCATGTGGGTAAAGATGGTAAGTATGGGGACAAGGTCAGTAAGGCAAAGGTAGCCTTGCAGGATAGGAAGAGAACTTGCAGAAGTTCTCTGGGAAGGAGTGTTTAGCACATCTGTGTATGGGGAAGTCAAGTGAGGAGTCAGCACAAGATGTAAGTTTCGGTATAATGAACTGATTTTTTCGAGTGTATCAAATGATCCATCCAGAGGGCAAATGATATTACTGGTGAGAGGAGATAAGAAAAGGTCATATAAAATGAAACAGTATATTAAGTTGATTGAGCTTGTTTAAGGAAGATAAAACTGGTTTCCCTTCAAGGCTCAGTCAAATGCTTCCTGGACCAGTGTAAACATTATGGTGTTTACACTTGTAAAGAAGTTTTTTCCACCAAGTCACCTTAATCTGTCCTGAGCCCTGTCCTAACTGTTAATACCTTGCTAATTAATTTGAATACAGCTCTGAAATAATGGATTATGTGAATACAGACATTGCCACGTGTAAAATGGAAAAGCAAGATTTTTGCTTCCAGGACAACACCTTTAAATGTTTCATTTATATTAAAAAAACGAACTGCAGATTTTTGGATTAAAAAAATGAGATGGTGGGGTTGCTTCAGTTCTGTTACCGTTATTATTTTGAGTTATAGTGGGCAGGCTTGGTAGTGTTCTTGAGCTAAGGAAAACATGTTAATGCTTAATTTGAATAGATTTTTTCATTGCAAATACATGTGACTTTAATTGTGAATAGAGGCAGACCTGATTGTAACTATGTGATCTATGTGAAGCACAGAGGTGAAAAAGGGTCTCTTAAGTGTAAGCCACGCAGCTCTCAAAAATGGGCTGCAAGGTTCATGAGTTTTGTACCAAGACTTGTGAATTTCCTTTGTGGGCACTAGTTGTAACTGTACTAGTAAAACATAAAAATTATTCCAGGCGCTGGACAGTATGGTGGAAGCTAAAGCAACAGTAAAATGATTTACATTGGGAACGTTAATACTACACCCACAAAGATCACATCTGTTACAATCCTAGTGGTTTCTACAAATGTACAATTTCTAATATGCCAGAGGAGACACTTGTTTGAGGGTTTACTCAACAAAGGGAAGGTCTTCTGCATGATGTTGTGTCTCCTGAGGGAATTCCCTCGTCCCACTTCTCCTGCCACTGTTTTTGCCTGTTCTTTCCCGTGTGCCATTCGTGGCATGCAGATTTTGTTGTTTTGGGTTTTTTTGCTAGGTGGAAGAGTTTCTTATTGTAAAATCAGAATGTTGGTGGGTATGTCCATGACTTTCCACATGTATAGTGAACTATGGAACTGAGAACTTGAGGAACCCTTCTGTTTACACTAATACTTGCATTCCTATAGCAGCGCTGAACTGAGAGCTGCTTCTGTCTCTCTTGGAATGAGTATCATTGCATTTGCATTGTACTTGAGTTATTTGTTTTTAAAGTTTTTCACTAGTTTCTTTATGGTGTGATTATTAGAGATGCTGAAAATCCACAAATTGAGCTGACTGCAGCTGAAGTTGCTGGAATACAACTGAAAAACTTAAGAACTCTGGTACCTTTGCTGTGGTAATATCTGATCAGGTACATTGCGAGCCTCTGAAGGATGGTCTGTACCTGAATGCAGAGGTAACTAATCTCATTTCAACCAATTGCAAGGCTCGATTAGGGTGTTTCAGAGCTGAATTGCTATAGCTTGGTGGCACAACTTGCTGGCTTCAGAAGTCACCCAGGCATTTAAACTCTGTGCCTTTAGCTCTGTCCTTAAGCTGTTGGCCAGACAGTAGTAGGCTCAAACTTCTTTAAAGGGCATAACAGAACCATCTTTTTCTATTGTAGATTATAGGAACTCTAGTCTTGTTTATTCTATTTCATTTCTATGAGACAATAAGCTTATTTTATTCACAAGTTCTGAAAACACTTTTTAGTGGAAACAGTCTGTTATCAGTGGACAGTTGGTATGTTTCTGTTAAACATTAAGTCCTTATGCCTTTTGTGTTCTTTTTTCCTGCTTAAATACTTATGTTGTTGAGGAACAAAACAAATATTTAAAATATTTGAAATTGATCATGAAGGATGTTGAGATAACATTGAAGGTAATTAAGACTTATGGTCTGAGTGTATTCAGGTTCCTACTGTGCTTTCGTTTTCCATATGTGTCTGCACTGCTCTTGACAGACCTTGGATACCATGTGTGTGCTGTTATTTCACTGTCACCAAGGCAAAGGTCATGCATAATACAACCAAGAGCAAGTGCAACTTCAGCAGATTCACTGTATCCAAGCTTTACTTTGGATCTTTGAATTTAACCATGTTGGAGATTCTGTAGGGAAACATTTTTGTGTCCCTTAATTTGTCACTTTTTATGGCACAACTGCTCTGCATTTTATATTGTATACTTTGATTCTGTACTCCCTCATTTATGGAAAAGCTAATATTTTATATTCAAATTACATAAAATATGCAGCTAGTTCAGAATACCTAATCTTGAAGTTTACATCAAGTAAAATGTAAAGCCCATCTAAAAACCGGGATGATTTTCCTTCAGATTAAGAGATTTAATTGTTTTAGCAGACAATCTGATTTTGTATTCTGAAAAACAGTGTTGTCTCTTATCAAAAGAAAATTCTTGTTTCTGTATTTCCAATATTGATTTTCCTGGTATTCTCAAGTCCTAAAGAAAAGCTACTTGTTGCATGGAAGCAGATTTTTGCATTTCTTTTTTATCTGGAAATGGTGTGCTAACAGGTAGGGAGCCCAGGACATGCCATATTGCAGAGATACACAAATGTAAATTCCTTGCTGTTCTGTGTTTCCTGCAAAAGTGACCTAACCACAACTAGTGTGTTACAAACGACTGAAAATGCAGTTAGAAAGCAGTAACTCATGCACACAGCTCCGAAGGGCTAGTGGATTGACTAGTATCCCCTCAGGATCCCAGGTTCACAGAGAATGTTGCTATTTCAGATTTGGTCTTGATGAGATGCTCACCAATACCACAGCTTGTTGTATTAAAGCAAAGGAGACAAGGAGCAGTGGCCTGTCATCTGTTGTGGGACGTGGCAGACTAGAGTTCACTCCCCTGCGTTCCCTGTGGTCTTTGGAACCCAAGGGAAGGTGCCCTGCCTTCTCTTGCCTGCAAGGAGCAATTGCAGAGGGGAATTCATGTGTATCACCTGCTGTTGTAAACTGCAGCGTGGTCAGTGCAAATGAAACTGAAGAATGCAGCCTCAAATAAATGCTGGCACAACAGATCCAAGCAAGAATTTTTTGAGTTTTATGGATCAGGTGACATCTGGGTTAATGTTGGATGAGCAGGCATCACTTTGCCTGTGGGTATCAGGTAGACAGACTTCATATCCCTGTTCCAGAACAGGGGCTAAAACACTCCCAGCTCTGTGCTGGAGGCAGGTGAAACTTGTAGAACTCTTAGAAAAATAATTAATTAACCAAACCAGAACAGGTCACACCTGGTCTGAGATGATCAGTTTGGGCAAATTCAGCCAAAAGTGTTGATGCAGCTGAACTGTAAGCAGATTGTTTTGCAGAATGTTTCAGGAAAGGTACTTTGATGAACTCTGCATGCAATAGCTCCTTTTTTTTTTTTTTTTTCAAAATTGCTTTCCTAGAAATGGTTCTTCTGGTATAGGCAAGGTTTCCGTTGATGTTTTTTATTAGGAGTGCTGAATGTAACAATACAAGGCACAAGCAGTCTGAGATCCTTTTGAATGATGCATGTGAAGGAAACTACGTGAAACCGATACTGTTGATGAATTTGCATGGCTATTCTGTGTACCCAGCAGCCAAAGGATACTGAAGGCATTTTGTTTGGGTGAAAAGGTATCTTTCTGAAGTTAACACGTATCTGCTTTATAATAGAATTGCTCTTCATCCTGACTTAAGCCTCATGAAATTGTTCTGTACTTATACCACAGTAAGTAAAGTCAGATCAGACTCATGACCAATCTAACAATTAGGTAGCTCAGCTTATTGTTTTACTGTTTATTCTTGAGTCAACCATGTTTAGCTTAAAGGCATAGCGGAAAATGTTGATTTTATTATTCACCAGAGTTAATGTGCTATGTTGAATAAATTCCTATTAATAATTAACTTCAGTGTAAGTCTTCTTACATAAGATGCATATTTCATGGCCAAAAAATTTGTCACTCTGGCTGGTTTGATAGTCTTCCTCAAGCAAAGATCAGTGCATACAGTTTTGGAAGAAGTTAAAAAAAAAAAAAAATCAATCTCAAATTGTACCTTATTCACTGTGTAATGCTGTACATAGAAGACTGAGGAAAAATCCATGGATTATCAGTTTATATGTTGAAGTGTAACACTTCTACATTGTTATCCTCTCACTTCTATTCATTAAATACTTTTGATGGTGATAGATGTATCCAGCCATGTTTATAAGGCTAGGCCGAGAAACGGACTGACTCTTTCAGGTAGTGAAGCTTCAGACAGACTGTATGGTACTTAAAGAACTTTCCACTTCCTGCTTCTCTGTTAATAACTGTACCTGTTACCATAATTATACTCTGCCTCTGCTTTCAAAAATTAGCAGTGTGCTTCATCAATTGCAATATCTTTTGTATTTTTTTTAAATATATACAGATATATGTATTTATATAGCTAATTAGTTTTACCTTTCACTGCTCTCCTGTTTTAAAGATTTGCAAGCATCCTGTTTGCTTCGTTAGGAGTGGATCTGGTTTTGTATCTTCTGTCTTTATAAGACCCAGTGGTCATCGTTCTTTAGGTGTATCAGATTCTTTCTGTGTTCAGAGGACTGTTCTGCAATCAAACCTTCTTTCACTTTGGATAACATGAAGTGTAATTCTCTCCTATTTATGTCTCCTGCAGCTTTTTCTCCGATATCGGGAAGATAAGCTATCTTTCTATAATAATCAAAGTTATAAAGTCACTGAACCCTCTTGATTATTCATTTTGTCATGCAGGTTAACTCTCTTATTGTGACAAGTCTTTTATTCTCCACTGCTCTTTTGTGACAGGCCACCAGTGAAACACCTGGAATAATTTGTCCTTTCACATTGTTTAAAGTATTGGTTTAGTTGGTCCCTAATCGTCTTTATTCTTGGGAGTCACGAGTAATCCTGGCATAAGTAAAAAGATCTTTCAGTGTAAGCTGGGGTATGGGGGGACCAAAAAAAAACCCAAAACACACACACAAACAAAATCAAACCAGTGTATGTGTATTTTCTCTTGCTCTAAATTTTTATAATATGCAAGTATTTTCACTGATGTTTAATTAGCATTTCCCCAGTTAAATAAAGCAGCATTTTTCTTTTCTCTCCTGGCTGACTGAAGGGAACATCTGATGCATATCTTGGTTTAAAGTTCCTTTTGTATATCTTATAATCTTATAATGCATTATTTTCTCACTGAGACAGGGCAGAACTACTAGTTTAATCTGGCAAGAGCTTAAAAGAGCCTAACGGTGCATGAAAGCGACCCTGTTCCACCACAATGGCTTAAAGAATCCCAGATGAACTAACATGGGAACACTACAGGTTGAACTATAGGGTTTGCGGGAGTTTTTGTGCATTAAAATCTATAGCAGTTTGATTCAAAGCCCAATGAGAAAAGCAGAGTTTTAATATTTTGTGATACTAATAACCAGCTGATGATTGACATGAAAGTGGTAATTCTTCTGCACACCTGTATTTGCAAATTATGTTAGCTTGGTTGTCATTGGAAACAATAGATTTAAGGATGATGTAGCGATGGGGTGGTATTTGCACCAGAGACAGAGGAGGTGTGTCCCTAGAGCTGCACAAAAAGAACAGCAACAAAAGAAAACAAGCTCTTGAGTCAGCATTTGTCATGTCCATTGTTGTTGCAGAAGCAGCTGCACATGGAAACAAGGCAAATAGAATTTGAAATGAAAAGCTGGAAAAGAAATTGCCTGCAGGGATGGAGGAAACTGTTGGGCCTGATTGGCAATTAACTGCTCTGCTTTTTCTGACAGCTTTGATAACAGGTGAAAAAAGTGGCAGAGACTGCCATTTGGGCTGCTCACTTCATCCTCTGTGGTTGCTCAGGCACAAATACTCCTCTGCACACGAAGAAATACCACGATGGTATCAACAGTAGTTTGTGTCTGTATTAAGGTTCAATGTGGAATGTTTCCAGGAGACCCCAGTAAATTGTCTTCAGATACAAAAAGCCTTCCAGATATAGAAGGCAGGCTAGGGGGAGATGAATATTGTCAGTTCATGTTAAGGCAAGGTGAGGACTTAAAAGAGAATCAAAGGCACTTTCTCACATTAAAAACCGTGTTTGTACCGACCCTGTCCTGGGGCAGCAGGAGATAGTTTAATGTAAGCATAGACTACAGAAAATCCAAGTGTCAAATGAACACTACCAGAGTCCAGAGAAATGTGTTCTCTGTAATCAAATATATCCTTCAGCAGGTAGTCATAGTTCCAATAGAGATGTACCTTTAGAGGCTTAATGTTAAATCTTGTCAGAATTGCATGTGGACTGAGTCATCTTGGGTGGTGCAAGGTATTTATTAGCTTAGGTCCCTATTTCCATATTGAAATTGTCTGAAATGTCTGACTAGTTTAGGTGTCTCTGATTGCTCAAACTAGATGTCTCATGAATGCCAGAACCATGATTGCAGCAATTCTGCCATTTAATTGTCTGGCTAATTTAGCCTGTAATTATATAATAGGGTGTTTAAGATTGTCTCTTTAGAGCAGAGGTATTGGCTTTATTTATCTGCTTCATTCAAGAGCAGGCATTTCTACTGTGTTGCTAAAATAATCATTGTCTTTGGAAATCAAGCATTGGTATTTTCTGAAATAGAATATGATGGAAAATCTAAAATATGAGCCATAAAAGGGGAGGGGTGAAACTAATTGCATTGCAACTTCTTTGAAGTTGTTTTTTATAAAACCTGGCTCATGGTAATGGTAAATAGTTAAAAAACATGAACAGTATGACAGAAGTGGTGTTGTCTTCTGCACCTGTGTGCCTAAATATTTCACTTGTGCTTTGGCATGATGGTTTTTTTACTGTTTCTGTATTTCAGAGGATTGTCTTCTGAGGTTTTGTCATGTTTTGGTTTGGTTTTTTGTTTGTTTTGGGGTTTTGTTTGTTTTGTTGCAGCTACAGAGTCCTTTACATTTCCTTAGAAATTGGGATTTAAATGTTTATTTTTCTCCCCCAATTTTTCCACAGTTCATTATTTCTTTATTTGCAATTGCCACACCAGGCTTCCATTCAAAGTACTTGCACCTCCAGAAACATCTGTAAGGTCTTTTTTTTCTTTTTCTGAATATATATTTCAGATGCTCATTTTGTTTTGTTATGGGCTTTTTTTTTTCTTTTGAGTATGAAGACTGGTACATGCTGCTAGTAAGCTTAGCAAAATGGATGAGTAGGATTTTAGTACTTAAATAAGATCTAGTGACATGAAGGAAAAAGACTTAACTTGCCACCCACACTCAAGGCCACATCCTGTGTGACCCACAGGAGCAGTCCCAGTGAAGACACAGAAAATACTCATCTGGGTAAAACAGACAAACTCTGATTAAAATAACCCACTGTTGTTTAAGAACCCTTTTTATATATCATCATGGAAGAAAAGTAAACTACTGCTTTAAAAGAAGCAGAAACATTTGCTGAGATGAGTTAGTTACATAATGCATGTGACTTGGTTTTTCTCTCTCTTACACAGCAGTGTCAATGGAGATAAATAAATGCTTACGCAGATCGGGCCCAAATAAATATTTTTACTTTTGTACTTTGAGACAATAGTCACATACTCCTGTGACAAAAATGTTCTTGTATTTTCTTGAATGGTCTGGCAAAACAGTTGCTGTCTTAGAAGGTTTTACCACATCTCATGACTTCCAAGTCATTTTCTTTTTGAAGGGGATATCTAACTCTGGTTTCAGATAAGCACAAACCTCAAGACATAAACCCCACAGATATTTAAAAAAAAAAAAAAAAAAAAAAGAAGAAAGGAAAAATACAAGTGTAAAAATGTTATTTAAAAGAAAGTCATGGTATTTTATAGTATTTTGAACTAATAGGTGCTATATTTATTTTAAAAGAGTGTTTTGAAAAAAGTTGCTGGCTACTCATTGCTAACTTCTGAGCATTGCTTGTGTCACTATACATACAGGTTTAGCTACATGTAGGATACCTCGTTCAGCATTTCTTTTTTTAGCTCTAGAGACCTTCCCAGCATTTCCTGCAGAGTATGTTTTTCATTACAAATAGATCAAGAATTCTTAGTGAGTACGTCATAATATGGGATATTCTCTCCCAAGGAGAGTTCTTTTACTAGCAGTAAAAACACCAGCAAAAAGATTGTCTCATTGCCTCTTGTATTAGAAAATCAAAGGTGAGAGCTTAATTTGTGTTTATGAAAATACTGTTGAGGGAATCAAAATCATCCTATTTCAGAGTGCCTAGCGATGTGAATGTGTGCATAGTTAAAGATCTCTAAAAAGCTGAGTTTTTCGTTCAATAAATATTATTTATATAGAATATGAATATAAATGACACAAAGTATGTAATTCTGGGTTCAGCAAAAGGCAAAATAATATGAGGAGGCATGCCATGATACATAGCTTTGGATTGGCAGGTTTGAATAAAATTAGATCTCAATATTCTGGTCAAGTTCTGATTTCTGGCTACCTGAATCTCCATCCAGTGACATGCTCTCCAACATAGTATCCAAGTATGTTGAATAACTATATTTCTTAACAATTTAATATTTTCCCTACTTTCTGTAGCCGCACAAGACAGGTTGACCCTGTGCTCTTTGCCCTCCGAGCAAGGGAGGGCAACCCATGAATGCCATCCAAACCAACAGCTTGTGTGAGGCTTCTCATTTGGTCTTGTTACATAGGTAGGCAGGGAGAGCCAGTTTGTGATACACAAATGTTCTGTTCTACTCAGTTGCAGAATATATCAGGGTTCGACACCACTAATACAGAAGTGTGGTATCTTAGAGGAATAATTCCCAGCAGTGCTGTCACTGGTTATATTTCTGAAATCAGGAGACACTTAACATAGTAAGGCAATGTTACGTGTTTGTGGCTGACCACAGCTGATTTGGTTTGTATTAAAGCTGTTTTCACAGTAGAGTGGGTATCAATCATACCAGCAGTATTGCGGGCGCTCCTGAGGAAACCTCCAGGAACTCTGTCGGACTTGCGTGTGCTGGTGCCCTGTGCGATTGCTTCATTCGTATTTTTTCTCATCGTCAGATCGGCAAGGATTGAAAGAAAACTGACACAGCTAGAATAGTGAAGAAATTATTTTGGGGCAGAAATAAAGATTGATGATGTTTAATTTCTTTAATTCTGAACCAAATTCTGAGTCCATTAATACAGTCTTACGGCAGACCTCCCAGGGATCCTGTTGTTGCTGGCATTGTACAGCCACCTGGTTCTGCGGCAGTTCTTGTGCAGGGAAAGTCGGTAACCTAATTAGTCAGAACACACAGAGGTACGGCCTTGCCCAAGGACATTCAGCAGGGCCATGGTAAAACCAATTGTTGAAATCAGGTTTCCCCTTCCAGTGTCTAGTCCAGTGGGTACAGTTCTGTCGATATGCATGATTTTGGGGGAGAAGCAACTGCATAGAGCAGATCCAAATATAATTATTATGAGCAAATAATACCCTGGCCAGTTCAGGAATATTTTTCTTGCTCTAAAGCAAAACCACTAAATTAGAAGGGAAAACATACACAAGTACAGGACAACTTTGATGAAAATACTTATGTAAGGTGGATTTTTGTTACTTTAGCTTAAAAGCAAAGACAATGCTTCTACTTTCTGGTAGGCACAGCAGCACCTGTAGCACATCGCGCTCTCTACAGCCCTGTGCAGCAATAGCAAATGCAGATATAAACTTGCATGTTGAGACAATTGTGTGTGACTTATGTACAAACTTACGCTTACTTACAAGGGTCTTGCGAAGGTGCCTTCTGTTTTGTGGGGTTTTTTGTGGAGCTGGGTAGAGAAAATAGATTCACATCGAGACTCCAATCTCTGTGCTCACTAAAACACTTTATTCAGCTCTTTGCCAGGCTTGTCAGAAGGGTGGAGGGAAGGGTAACATGCAGCAGCTCTGGAAGGGCTCATCAGCATTCACCCACCTGTAAGCAGGTGCTTGAAAGTGTCCCACTGAGTTTTACTACTGTGCAAATGTTGGGGTGCTCAGTGCTTTTCAGGACTAGATCCTAGCACTAAACACTGGTGATGATGCTGCATTGCACTTAGAAAACAATTTTTCTAAAAATTGTTCCTTGAAATGTAAGGCGATAATGTTGGAAAACCACTCTAGCAATAGAGATAGGTGGTTGTTGGTCAGTGCTTATTCTGTGCAGACGAGAACATCATGTGTATGAAAACAGGTGCTGCTATTGTGAATTCCCAGTCACTATTACAGTGAAAAGAATTGGTAGGTGTGTGTACTTTAAAGTGTTGTTTGCAATGTTTTAAGTGTGCCAGGCCTGGAAATGTCATTCAGGTCTCATACCTTGTATTGAAAAGATCAGTAACTTTTATTGGTATGTGCTTGGAGTTAAAGCTTTATATATTTCCTTTTTATTATTATTAGGTACAAGCAACCGAGGACGACACTTCTTGCTGTCCAAAGATGGAAAACAACATAACTACTATCTCTCGTGAAGAACTTGATGAACTAAGAGAAGCATTCAGTAAAATAGGTATGTTTTAAATAAGAAAGTAATAAGGATGCCATTAACATTACAAAGCCATGCAGGATTTGTGGAAGAAATCTTTATGGATCACTTTGTTTTGATAGGGCCATATTTTCCCTCTGTGTTGCCAGTAATACGTAAGAAAATAAGAATGTTTACATAACCCCCCTTGTTTTCACTGAAACTATGTGTGTTTGTTCACTTATTTCAACTTCAGCCATGACAACAGATACATTTTCTTGCTCGGCAGTTGTGTTATTTTTGCCATTGTATATGCAGCATGATAGGTCTCAAAATTATTTTTTTTAACTCCTTAAATCTGAAAAAAAATTGATTAAGTTTCAATTGTTTAATATATTTTCATGTTAGATGGCTGACACTTCAGTTTTGCTGTACTTTCATGCTTTCGTGAACTAGTATTTTATGTTTTCATCTATTGGATCAGATTTTACGTTTTAAGTAAGCTAAACTTGGAGATTTTTTTTCAGCTTGCTTTTGTAGCTAGCAGGTGTTAATAAATAACTGTACAGTTTTGTATGCTTGACAGGATGTTTGCAGATTAATTGGAGAGTAAACAGAGTGAGAAATTATATAGCAACTAACCCTTATTTCCAGGTTACAATACTGTCGTGAATGTTTAAGTTCACATCTGCTTTATTTCTTGTTTGCTGCAGTTCCGAGGGGGTGATGTGTAACTGTGCAGCTCAGCAAATCAAACAAACATGTTTGTAATCATTCATCATGGGGGAACAGGTTCATTTTAGGCAAGAAGTCTTAAATATTAGGAATCGTCAGCTTGGTAAAGAGGCTGTTGGGAAACCGTATGTTAGAGATCTGTAAGACCATGAGTAGTACGGAAATGGTGAAGAGGGCATTATTCAGTTTCTGTCAATACAGGTATCAGGTGACACCCAGTAGAGAGTCAGCTTAAAGTAAAAGTAGTAACTTTCATTCATTGACAAATAACAGAACCGTGAATCTGTTAACTTGGCATGTTGTTGACACCAAAAAAAGATAGAAATGCTAAAGGAGTAGGATACATCTATGGAAGGTATTTCATGAGTTGCTATTAAACCACTATCTTGATGCAGTCTGTACCTCAAGGTGTCAATAGCCTGCAGGAGCTGCAAATACAGACCAAAGAGCATTGTATACATATATTGACCTCTGTTGGGAGGTGTTAGGGTAGGTAGATACTCCCTTGTGTTGTCTGACAGCTTTTCTATTTGTTTGGTTTTCCCCATCTGCATTCCTCATTTATTTTCCCTTTCTTCCCTGCATGTTTTCACATTTCTGCTCCAAGAATTGTCTGTACTGCTTCTGCTCACTGAAAAGCATTTTCTTCCTTACTGGATTATCCTTTCTGTAAAAAACACTTCCAATGTCTTTATGGATAAATTGCTTGCAGCTATATTGGTAAACTGAGAGAAAAGGCAAGTATTTAACTCTCTGCTTGTCATAATGGAAACTTACCCTCAGTGAAAGATGAGCCTAGAGAAATAAAATAGCTGGTAATCTGAGTGAGCTCCTCAGCAGGTCCTCTGCTTTCTAGACCATCCCTGTTATAACGTGTGTTGTTACATGTCTGTGGGCCAGACAGTGGATGGATTAATAACATATGCAGACGTAAAGTTTGTCTGTGTAGTGATTTGTGAATTGTTGGTAGTATCAAAAATGTAAAAAGAGGTTTTTGTTTATTAACAGGTGTTTTTTAGCTTTTCATCAGCAGTGAAATGAGGCCTTCTAATGAAGCTGTACAGAAGCTACGTAGTGTCGTATGGATTACAGGGAAATTACTGTGTAGCAATCAGTTATGGCTGGAGATGAAAGCATGTGTATCTGCTTGCCCTTCTGTAATGTGATGTGTATTCATCCACTCTGGTATTAGTGGCCAAGTTCTGATACCAGAGACAATATGAAGAGAAGTCTTTTAACTACCAAACAAACAAAAAAAAGGTGGGAGCACCTTGACAAGTCAGAAAAGTGGCCACATCATCTCGCTTCTGCCTCATTGTGTTACTTGTGACGTTCTCTTAAGATGTACTTATCTTGGATGCATCATTTGTAGAACTGGCAAAATACTATTTGTATTTTTCAAGAGCTTTAATGTGATCATGAAAGAGATTGAAAATTGTTGTCAAACATGGAAAACATTAGCATTAAATATATAAAATGATGGGCATTATATCCAGCAGTAGCTATGCTGGAAATGATTTCTTGCATTTGATTGAACTTCATCTATACAGTGTATAGACTATAGCTTTTCTGCTTTTCAAAGTACTTCTTTCCATTGCATAGACATTGTGCTACAGCTAAGACTATTTTAATGGACATTCTCAAATTCTGACAGATGTGTATACATATACATGGAAATACACATAGATATAAAAAATAGGAATAGTTAATATCCATTTATACATTATGTTGGATAAAAACATACTATAGGTTTGTAAAATGGTGCTTTATTATACTAGGACAAGAATTCATGACAGCTTTCTGCATACAGATTAAACCAAGGTGGAAGTACAAAGGGTATTTTTATCATTTCTTCTGTGCTGCTGCGTTATTCATCATGAGTAACACAAATATACTGCATTTTTCTTAATTTATTTTTACGTGATATAGCCATTGATTTCTTTCCACCATTGTGGAGTTATACCATACCTCTTTGTATGCTGTACATGCACATTCCTGACATGTGGTCTTAGGAGCCAAGTGTCAGTGAAGATGACAGTGCAAATTGCTCCCAACAGAGCTAGTTAACAGATAAAAGAAGGGCACCTTTAATAAACAGATGCAGATCATCCTGGATTTATTCTTGACAGGTAAGCCTGACCACATCAAAAGTTTTGAGGAACAGAAAATGTTTATCAGGTATTAGGATAAGAAACAGAACGCAGAGTTCTTGTGTAAGCAGTTTTCCTTGCGTAAGTGTGCTCTTCTAATGGCGAGTTGCATCACATTTGAGTTTACTGATTGCCAAGGGTGTAATATCAACAAAAGGAATACAATAATTGATCTCCCTTTCACTTGAATGTTCGTAGAGAGTTTTATTAGGAGTCTTAAGCTTAAGCTTCGCTATTTAGAAATTTGCCATCTTGTTATAGCTGTGCTTTGGGATTATAAGAGAGTTCCTGAGCAAATGCATAACAAGATGGCACAACTCCTAGCCAGTCGTGCCTCTAATCCACAAGTATTCCTTCATGCTTGCTTATCTATGTCAGAAGAAGAAATAGTCATCTCCCAGAACTGTATTTTTCACACTTGATGTATTCCAAACAGTTACTATACTTGTTTTTTCTTTCTTTTGTGTTTTAATTTTACAGATATTGACAACAGCGGGTATGTGAGTGATTATGAGCTTCAAGACCTGTTTAAAGAAGCAAGTCTGCCCTTGCCTGGTTACAAAGTCCGGGAGATTGTAGAAAAAATCATTGCAGTGACAGATAGCAACAAGGATGGGAGAATCAGCTTTGAAGAATTTGTCTCAGTAAGACATTCCCTTTGGATGTTTCTCTGTTGTCTGATATCTGTTGAGACTATGATAGAAAACTGAAGTGATACAACTAAGTACTATTTTGATAGAAATAACTAATATTTTGGGAATGGGAAAGTTTTCTGTGACAATTTACAATATCCTATATAATTATTTTCTAGTCTTTGTATTTCACTCTCCCATTTGATTTAGTACATCTCATTCGGGCAGCATGTGAGAGCACAGTAGTTTCAATCAGTCTTACTTTCTATTTCCTCAAAAATGAGGGGATGGGCTACATATTTTAGGAACCGTTGGGTTAACGCTTGCCCTGACAAAAGAGTAGATAATTAGATACCAGCCTCTGAATTATCTTAGTGATAAAGTAATGCTTGTGCTACTATGCTTAAATCTCTATACTAAAGGTTATTTTTTACTGGGAATGAGGTAGAGTTTTTCACTTTCAGTGAAGAAATTTGAAAGGTTTAGACTTTTAAAAATTTGGTTCATTGGGTGGTGTGCTTTATTGAAGAGAAACGAACTTTTTAGGCTGTTATGTGTGTATGTTTGGAGATTATTACTACTTGCTTTGAATGTAGAGTACTGCTGCTAATTGTTAGTTACTGATCTTTCTTTCAAACTTTCTAATTTGCAATGGTTCATAGGCAAGATGCAAATAGTTGCATCCAGGTATTGAACTATATCTGTTACTTATACGTCATTGCCCATCTTGAGACCACTACAGTACTTGGGCAAATTTAAAACATACCAGTATATCCAGTATGGTTTGCATATGATGAAGTGGAAGAAATATGCTATATAGTCATTGAAAATGTGTATATCTTTAATTGTTTTCTTCAGTTTACCTAAGTATCTCTGGAAAAATTGTGTAGATTGTTGAATATCTGCTTTTTTTTTAGATGGTATGGCTTAATAAAGGTAGCACTTGAGGTACTCACTGGGAAATAATATATTAGATATCCAGTATGCAAGTTTCATGAAGCGATTTAAATTAATTTTACCCATACAGCTGGGTGGTTTTGTGTTGTGGGTTTTTTGAGGTTTGTTTTGTTTAGAACAGAAGTCAATAGAAATGCCTGAGAGGCAGTCAGATTAAAAACTGTCTCTGGAGTATATACATGAGTTAACACTTAGTTATTTGAAGGTATTATCAATCACAAAATTCTTTCTTCTTTTTTTTTTTTTTTTTTTTTTTTTGGTTCCAGGTAATTCAGGAATTGAAAAGTAAAGATGTTAGTAAATCTTTCCGAAAATCAATAAACAAAAAGCAAGGTATTACAGCAATTGGAGGAACATCAGCAATCTCTAGTGAGGGCACCCAGCACTCTTATTCAGGTGAGAAATGATTAAACACAAGCAATTTTGCATGGAGGAGCGCTCTTTAAATTTGCACTGCAGACAAAGAAAAAAAACAACTGGAAAATTTTGCTGTTGAAAGCAAATTAACACAGAGAGACCATGTGGAGATGGACAAGATAAGTGTGGGTGGTAGTTTATTAAAATGTGGGCTGTTCAGCTGTTGGTAGTTTCACGCTGCAGTCAGAGGTAATTTAGACATCTTTGCTAGACCAAAAAATGAAAACAAGCACTGGCAGCATGTGGGGGTGGGAAATAAATGGTCCCTTTGGTGTACTTCGAGTAGTGCTAGTCAAGTTCTTGGCTTCATTACGTGCTGATCTACTCTTATACCTATATGCAAGAAGAAATGGGTGGAAAGTCCTCCTCAGTTGTCTCTTTGCCATTACAGGATCGTTCACTCCTATATGATTTTTGCATAGTCTATCTCATACTTGAGAAGTTGCTTTTAATATTTGATCTGTTTCTTTCTACCTCCCCATGCTGCTTGTCATTTGTTAATGGTGCCTAAATTGCATTGCAGCTCCTGGTCAGAATGTTAACCAGCTTCCAGGATTCTATTGCAATAAGCAATATCGCAACTTATTGACTCAAGTCTGGGATTTGGTGTGGTTCCAGAAGAGTGTTAAGATTCTATGAATGATGAAGATTCACTTCAGTTAGTTGAAGGCGGTGATAACCTCTCTCTGAGGATTATCCTTATAGCACCAGCTGCACTCGGTGTATCTCCAAAGCAGGGGATTTATTCCATCTCAAAGGCTGCCTGTAGGAGGGACACTATTGCAGCTAATTGTTTAGACTGCCTTTCATTTCTGGAGGAGAGAAACTGACCCCATTAGAGTGCAACTCATCTGATCTGGCCCCATCAGCCATCTAGTTTATGATGAGGTGAAGTGTGCGCTAGAATTGCATGTTTCTTCCTACTGACAACAGCAGAAGTGTAATGAGTCAAGCGTAGATACCTGTCTTGTATGCCTCTTGAGGTGAGATGGTTTTCGCCTGGATACTGATACTTGATTGACTGTCCCAATGAGCATTCTTAGATACACAGTAATAAAGTTTGCACTAAATATGAAAGGGAATTTAAAACTGAAGTGCTAAATTTTTGAAGTTTCTCAAAGTGAAATAAAGCACAGTAACTCAGATGATAGTCTCAAAAACGCTGCCAGTCTCTGAAGTCCTAGTAGAAGGCAGAAGGAAATGCTGCATTTTAAACCAAGCGTATAGACTGAAATGTTGCATATTTCAGATCACAAGTTTCCCTCTTTTCATTGTAATTGCTGAGAAACTGAATTCAATGTCCTCCATTATGACCCATTATGTTGCTCTGATTTTTATGTTGTCCTTCAGAAAATCACCAGGTGTTTAGAGGGTACACAAGAGGAAAGATCCATCTGTGCTTGCCTTTTTTGCATAATTTCCCACCAGTCTGATTCTTTTCATAACTGGCGCCTGTGAAACTAAGGGTTTTGTTGCAGAGGAACCTCTTTGACCGAAGTCTGGTGTTTAGTAGTACGTGTTCATGGAAATGGCAATAGATTAATGCTGGTTTTATTTCAGAGGAAGAAAAAGTTGCTTTTGTTAATTGGATAAATAAAGCTCTACAAGATGACCCAGACTGTAAGCACCTCCTACCTATGAACCCATCAGATGCCAGTCTTTTTAAATCCCTTGCAGATGGCATCCTTCTTTGGTGAGTCCAGGACTGTGAGAAAGAAAAGAAATTAATCTCAAAGGTTAAATGCTGATCACAGTGACATGAATTGGAAAACTTCTGATAGGTTTTAATGTCAGGACTCTACTCTTAAATATTTCAACCAATGTGTAACATGGGGAAAATCTGTTTGTCCACAGAAATGTTATTTTTAGTAATTTTTTCATGTGACTCTCTGAATATATTACAGAAGTGGGTTTCTACTTCAGATCCATAATTACACATGTCAGATGTGTGCTTGCTGTTTATAAAGGAGATAATTGCACAGTTCATATATTCACTCGCTGAAATAATTAGAAATCTTTGCTATTTCAAATATATTATTTTTAAAAGTTACTAAATGTAGTTACTAAACCACAGGATGGGAGGAACAGAAATCTGAATTAAGTCCACGGCAAAACAAAGAGCATATAGTGGGTCCTTTAACTGTAGTCTGCTGTAACTTCCTAGTTAGACTAATAGTACTTGTTCATACACTGTGGTAACAAGGGATTAGTTTATCAGTATTGATGTGAATTGCTCTTTGAGATCCTTGTACATGCTAGATACTATAGAAATGCAGTGCAGAAATATATTGGTTATATTTTGAAGGTTTTCACTAGAAACTGTCTTTAGTTTACAGTTTTAATCTCCTCAAGAAACTTTTTTGACTGCACACACATGCTCATTAATTAAATATAAAACCCAATTGCTCAAGTTTCTTATAATTACATATTATCTGGAGGTTTCTGGATGAATGTGCAATTATTTAACAGGGAGGGGGGATTTAGAGGATGAGGTGTGTTTTGTGTGGTGGTATTTTTTTTTTTAATATTGTCAGAAATATTTACAGCTAGTTTAAAGTGTTAGAAGTTTATAATCAAATAATACGTTTTCTGAGAAATGAAAGAATAATCTCTGACTTTCCTCCTTTAGCAAAATGATCAACTTTTCACAACCAGATACAATTGATGAAAGGGCCATTAATAAGAAGAAACTCACTCCTTTCACTATTTCTGTAAGTACTGCACAGATAGGAACTTCCCAGACATGAAAAAGTAAAAATATTTTTCTATTGCTTTGTTTTAATGACAGTTTTCCTGGTGGAGAAAAAAAAAAGAAAGTCCTATGTATTAAAAAATGTCAAAGCTTGAAATTGTATTTTTCTAACCAACTCTGCCAAATTCTCTTGTTTCTTAGATGATGTACAGGAAAACTTGTATTTTTCATGCTTTCCTTATTTCTTTCCCTGTTCATTATCTTCACCTTGCTTTACTAAGTATCTGAAGAAAATTATGTTACACTTCTGAGTGGATGGTCTGGTCACATTTTAGCAATGCAGAAAGTATCTGTATGGATGTATACTGTATGGTAGGATGATGCATTTTTAGTAGTGGAGAGTGGCTTGGACAGAAGATGAGAAGCTCTATTTTTAATTGTGTATGGAGTCCTGAAAATATTTGAGAGAGAACATTAAGACCTTAGTTTGGGTATATGAAAACAGGTCTGAATCTGGGAAGTAGATCCATAAGTTGCCAGCCTAATGAGGAAAAAAAACCAATCCTGATTAAAAGCCTCAGTTAACTGGCAGACTTTCCAGGCTGTGATATTAAAATGTGAAAAGTTGAAACCTACCATGTTCTAAATCTTCCACATGGGTTTTGTAATCTCTACTTCTTTAAATAAGGTGTGTCAGCAAAGATGATACTACATGTGTTTATGTTGTCTCCGTACATAGTTAGAATATGACACAAGAAAATAGAATAGTATTTATGAGAGCTGCTAGGTATGTTTTTCTTGGAATGTTTCATCTGTGACAATCATTAGCTTTACTTTCAGTGTCAGGATGTTGAATTGCTTGATTTTCTTATGCTATCTGTTCAATTACAGTTTAACAGTTGCTTGAATAAATGTCTCAGCCTATATAAGATGCAAGACGGGATGACATCCTCCTGCACAGCGCAGAATTCCACATAAGCATGTTTTGCCACGGGATCACATCCCTGATATTTTGAGCAGTATTGTTTGATTTGTGTATGTGATACTTATGAGTTACAAAAATATTTTGATTAGAGTATTCCTCAGCAATCCAGGCTGCGGAAGGTGGCCCATGAGTTTTTTTGGTGGGTCCATGTTAAACACTGTCAATGATGTTTTTCGTTAAATTTTTATAAGATACGTGATGGTTTCTAAAAAGTCTCCAGTTTTCCCACTGGGACCCAATGAATTAATGCATTATTTCTTATTATTTTTTCTGAAACTTGTAAGATTTAATATGAAGAAATTTACTAAGACTTACAACCTCATAAATTTGTTAAACAATGATATTCCAAACAGGAAAACCTAAACCTGGCTCTGAACTCAGCATCTGCTATTGGCTGTACAGTTGTCAATATTGGATCACAAGACTTGCAAGAAGGAAAACCACACTTGGTATTAGGACTCTTGTGGCAGATCATTAAAGTTGGTCTTTTTGCTGATATTGAGCTCTCCAGAAATGAAGGTAAGATCAATGCCAAGTATAGCAATATCTGCAATTTGGAATTAAATGAGACCACAATAGCAATGATTTCAGCTTGCTTTCAAACTTGCTTTTAGCTCTTATCGCCTTGCTAAATGAAGGGGAAGAACTAGATCAGTTAATGAAGCTTTCCCCAGAAGAGCTCTTGCTACGCTGGGTGAACTACCATCTGACCAATGCAGGGTGGCAGAAAATCAGTAACTTCAGCCAAGACATTAAGGTATGTAGTTACCACTCTGATAATTGAACATAACAGTATTTTAACCCACTGTGTGTAGAAACAAATGAGCCAGATCAGAAGTATTTAGAAAAATAGTCGTCATCTGCTTTTTGTAGCTATAGGTTCATCCTGCACCACTGAAAGAGCGTTATTTTGATCTCTCACATGGTATGAGCAACCAAATAGGATATATTATCACATCACCATGCAAAGAAAACATTTCCAACAAGCTCATATCCAGGGAAGTGCTAATGTTCTAAGATCGTTATTAGTTACTTAGGACAATTCATACTACCTTATTAGTTACCTTTCCCCTGTCCATCCTTCCCTGCTCCTGGGTCTTCAGAATCCTATCTTTTCTTTCTTTTGTTGTTTTAAGGAAAAACTGAGTGGCTTTAAATCTCTTCCCAGTGCATATTTGCTAATGGTCATTGCCCTTTGTACCTATCATTCTATAGAAGATCAGGAAACCTCTTGAGCAAAGAACAGCTATTCAGGGGGCTGTCTAGAGGAGCTGTTGATGCTTGATCCAAGGAGAGAACAGCCCCCCTCTATCCCTGTGCTTTGCTGGTGTGCCAGTTTACTGGTGCAAGGGGACTGAAAGGCACGCGGTCCCTTGGGGCAGGTGGCAGGCCCGCGTAATTCTTCTCTCTTCTTCAGTCATTCTGCATAAGGTATGCAGAGTGCTGTAGTAAGTCCAGTTGAAGAGAGAAAACCCTAACTTTTTAAAACTAAAAACAAAGGAGAAAGATTACCTAAGGTGGGAAGACCTCTTTTCATTGAAGAAAACCATGTCATTAATTGCTAGTTATATCTTTTGAAATGCCACCAAGAAGGTTGTTATTAAACCAAATTTTAACTAGGGTTTTATATGAAGACTGCTACTGTAGTAAAGATCTTACATGCTATTTCAGAGAAGTATTAAATACTTCTAAAACTAGCAGGTTTTTGTGTCATTTTCCTAGTTTCTTAGTGGGAAGAAAAACAAGAAACATACTGAAAACTGCATCAAACAAATCTAATTTATGACTATTAATTCATCCTAAAAGAGCCACTTGCTCTCCATTTTTAATTCCAGTTACCTCATTGATTAAGATAATCTTTTATACAACAGGCTATTTGAAAAGGATAGCAAAGGAACAGAATACCAACACTGAAAATAAGTTGTGGTTTTTGTGGTTTGTGGGTGTGGTTTTTTTTTTCTGTGAGTAACCTATATAAATTTACCCTGGGTACTTTAATTATAGCTGTCTAGTTCACGTCCAGCAGAATAAATTTAACATTGTCCAGAATAATTAGAAGGCATTCCTTTTCTCTGTCATCTGGCTAAATAAGTTCTGTGTGAAATACCATGGCAGAATGGCTGTATGACCTAACCCATATTAACTGAAATTAGGGTGCAATACTTTTGACTTCTTTGGCTTTTGAACTCGACTATCAGAGCAGTAAATAGCTATGAAAGGCTACATACTTGCTCATTTTGTTTTTAAAAATATTACACTGCTTGTTTTAGGATTCAAGAGCATACTACCATCTGTTAAATCAGATTGCACCCAAAGGAGAGAACCTTGATGAATTGCCCATTCAGATTGATTTCTCAGGATTTCATGTAAGTACCCAGAAATGTAAAAATAGACTGGTATTATCTGAGACCCCTATGTATGTATCCAACATCCTGGTTACAAGGCTGTCCTGGGATCTCCTTTTGTTTTGTAATGCGTACAAATGCTCAGTCGGATTCCTCAATGTCACAAAAGCTTAAATGGGTAAAAAGTTGAGTAAAGGTCCAGGGCGCTGCTGAAACAGGAAAATGCATCCTGCATTGTAAAATTTGGAGATACGTTTTACTTGGAGTAGTGTCTTAAATATTTTTTATTTTCAGTTGGGTTCTTCAATAGAGATATTAGAAGATCCTGCTCAGTTCTGCTTTTCTGGAATTCAGACAAGGAGAAGGAGTAGACTTTGGAACACTTGTGATCCTTCCTCAAACCAAATAGCGTTCAGAAATAACATGTGAGCCTTTCCAAGAACCAGCAGGAAAGGAAAGAGTGGCAGTCATCAAGCTTTAAGTTGTGAAGGGATAGAGGGCCTAAAACCAGCCTAGGTAGATGTGAAAACACTTTTCTCTAAGCTGCTACATAATGCTCATTGGAAGGATTACTTTGACACAAAATTAAACTGCCTGCCTAAGCTATGGATATCGATATATCGTTCAGAATCTTAAGTAGAACCTCATTATTAATTGTAACAATGAAAAACCACATGTAAAATTATATTTGCATACAAGCTTTAGACGCCTCAAACTCCTTCATGAGGAAAGCTCTGTCTTGTTTGCTTTTGTTTGGGATTTTTTCTGGGAATGAAGGAGGACAGTAGTCATTTTTTTCCCTGTAATTTCTTACAGTTCACATGATTGTGTTCTGTAATGGGCTATAAACCAGTATCAACAACATGTAACAACTTCTCCTAGAGCAAGTTTCTGGCTGAGCATACCAATGCTGAATTTCTAACTGTTATTCAGTTCTAACAGAAATTCAATTACTAGTCATTTCCCTATAAACAGTAACTCTAAGTGTTGTGAACATTAGAGGCAAAATGTATATGCTACACAGTTTTGAAGACTGATTTATTCTTTGTAGATTAATAATGAGGATGAATAAGCAAAATAACACATAGGTTACCAACTTAAGATGATTCAGATGCAAAAATATTAAAGGGAGAGCAAAGTAGTGGATTATCAGATTCCGAAGCATTCAGATTCTTATTGAGAGTTTTGGGTATCATCTGTAATTACTATGCTTGAGAATATCAGTTTAAAGCAGTGATGGTGAACCTATGGCGCACATAGCAGAGGATGCACTGCAGGTATCAAGAGTCTGGAAACAGAAATATAACCACTACACTTCTGGCTGCTGTTGCTGTGATTCATGAGGAATACTGTGCAGGCAGTCACAGAAATGAAGGACTGAAAGCAAGCTGAAGGAAGATGGGATGAGGGGAATTGTTATGGGCTGAGCTAGCTCAGGTGTTGGGGGAATGAGGGAGAGACTGGCATGGCTCATTTAAAGATTTGCCAAATTGAAGTTTCAGTAAAGAATGAAAACGTGCTAGTATTCATTACAAATTAATTTTTTTTTTTTTTCTTTTAGGATAAAAATGACTTGAGGAGGGCTGAATACATGCTCCAACAGGCAGATAAATTGGGCTGCAGACAGTTTGTAACACCAGCTGACGTGGTTGCAGGCAACCCTAAACTCAATTTGGCTTTTGTTGCAAATCTCTTTAACATATATCCAGCCCTACACAAGCCTGACAATTCATCTTATGATCTCAATTTGTTAGAAGGTACTCAACTTGCTAAGCATACAAGAGAAAAGAATATTAATGATTTCTATTTAAGTATTCCTTCTAGGCTGTGATAGAGTATCCCTGTGTGATGGTGGCTGTGTTAACACCAGCATATAGAGCTTTCTCATTAGCTTTCAATATAAGCCTGTAGTAGCAGTCCCCGTTACTGTGAATGTTGTTCACTCATGTTCACCTGACCAAAGGCTATTTCTGAAGAACTTTCTGTAACTCATTTACAGGAGCCAAACTTGTCCTCTTACTCCCTTCCCAGTTTCCTGTGCTTCTTTCCATACTATTTACATTTTAGCTGATGCACTGATTCTATCTTTTCCTCATTTGCAGTGCTGTACTATGCAGCTTTAATAGTTTTTTAAAGTACTTTTCACATATTGTGTTTAAATATGTGTGTGTATGTGTATTGGTTTGTTGTATTTTAAAGCAGGAAACATTAAAAAAAAGGCTTATGTGTGAGCAACTTCTGTTAATCTATTGCATCAGCAGCCTGTATAGATCCTAGCATATCAGCAAGTTTGGACTTTACAGTCCAGATCCCTAATGCTAGAGATAAAGGGAGAATTGGTAGCAATCTTTGGCTGTTACGCTTTCTGTGGACCAGCTAATCCAGCATAATGAAACGGCTCCTGCCAGTGTATTTCACAGTTGTTCACTGATCTCAATGGAATGGTGAGAATCAGGGGTGCTGCACTCGGGAGAATCATCAGCAATGTTCACACATTCCTCTGCACTGCCTACTCCTGCCTTCCTCTTACTGTTCCTATCAGGTTTCCTTTCCATCTAGGTGAGTCCATCTTCCTTTGCTCCTCTTTTTTTCATTATTTATCTGCTCTGCTGCACCCCTACGTCACAAATCTTGTATCCCTCAGACTGCTCCTGTTTGAGGCTTCCTGCTCTAGTTCCAGCTGAGTGCCAGCTGTGGTAGAGGTATCACACAGGAGGCAGTCCAGGTAGTCTTCCCTTTCCAGCTGTGATATCCCCAGTCACTGCAGTCCCTGCTGGCCAGGACAAATGATGGAAGGAAAGGCCTGCTCTTCCTCTGCTGCAGTTTTGGTAGAAATATATGCTCTCGGAAACATATACAGGAGCTCTGTGGAGGTGGAACACGTTCAGTTCAGCTTCTCTGTTCTGAACGTAAAGATGCAGGTTCCAATTCAGTCAAATTTAGAAGAGTTCTTACTGGCATGGCAAAAACCAGCTGAACTACTTTCTGAACTTTCCTGAAATAATTTGATGAGATCAAGGTCTTGGCTAAAACAGTTTGTAAAAAAAAAAAAAAAAAAATTGCAATCACCTGAATGCTAGAAAAGGATTCTGTAATGATAAATACTGGCCAAATTTAAGTTACTGTTTATAGTATATTTTTAGAGATAGATAATCATGCCAATGTTATCTGTTTAAAGGCAAGTAGACATCTCTCCTTTGTCCTCAAATAGTAACTCCTGTGGTGTCATGTAGATATAAACCATGAAAATAGTTATTTCAGCCAGAAGACAATGGTTTTGATGTGGTTTTTGGTTAATATGTTTTATTTTTTCCATAAAATCCTGCATTTTTACTAATGTTTTCTGAAGGTAGTGGTATAATATATAAGACATTCATTTCTTTATAGTTTCATCATAGACTATTGAAATCTGACTCATATTTTATAATGCTTTCCTGTTTTGCTTCATGAAATCCAGATTTGACCCCTCCTAATGTAGGTACTGTATTTAGTACTTTTCTGTACTCCGTGAAAGTGTTTACTCTGCATTTTTTACTAGTGTTTTAATCATCTCTATCCTTTTCTGGTTGATTTTTGCATTGTTCTTGTATTTTTCTATTGCTTTAATATGCCATCATCAGTAAAAGAGGAGGAAAAAAAAAACCAAACAAACCCACAGGTCCAACATGATGCATATAAAATGGGGGTAGGACTTACAGTAAGTCAAATGCCAAATAGTTATTTCTGTGGGTTTAACCAGTAGGGGCTTTCCATGAGCAGAGATGTAACACCCTAGGCATGTGTGGGTGAGTAGAGCTTTCTGAAAGTCTTTATTTTCCCGCATAAATTCCATCTTTTCAGTGACTGTTCCATCCAAAGAATATGATGTGGTTGCTGTTCTCTTTGGTTTATGACAGTGAGCATTGTGCATAAATTGACATCTGCTCGGACAGTGCTGAACAAGTCTGGTGATGTGCACCTGTACGCAGAGAGCATATCCCTCTGTGTACTGACATGGCAGTTGAACGTTTGAGGTTATGTAGGGATGGAGAGGGGAGTCCTGACCTCAGCCACTGCACGACATTGAACTGGGTGTTGTTGCTCCGAGGAACCTCTTGCTTGTGGGGAAGGCAGCAGAGTTTGGAGTTGAAGTCACACAGAAAGCTGAGTTCTTGGGGGGAGGAGGGGGAGGGACTTCTGTCCACCCACTTTTCCTCTGCTGCTGTTGCTTAGTCCACTGGAAGCCTTCAAGGCTGTTCCCAAGGGTTCCCTACTCCTGCTCAGGCTAGCTGGCCTTAGGGTCCAAATTGCATCTTGAGCTCTGTTGCATTTGGAGCCCTCTGACCACATCCCTGGGGCTACTCCCCACTCAGTTCCATGGCGTAATGATCTCAAAGAAAGAGATGGCAATAAATATAAAGGACACTACCAAGTTTGCTCCTCTCTCTTTTGTGTAGCTCTGCCCCCTTTCTGCAGTTTTCCAATGATTTTGGCTATCTGCTGCACCACTTAGCAGAAGATATGCTCCTGATAGGATCACAAGGTATATTTTGAAAAAAAGAACAGAGAAAAAATTGGTCAGTTCTGAGCCATCTGGAAACTTATGAACACTTGTGTTGCATGATAAAGGGATTTGTTTAGAGTGGCATATTAAATATAGTGTGTTGGGTTTAGTTCCTGGATTCCCTCTATCCAAAAAGGTGCTGCCCGACTTGTATGCTCTTCCTCCTGCTTGGCTGCTTTGGATTCCTTTGGCAGTATTAAGCATGCATTTAAAAATTCTCAATCTGAGTGCAGTTGCTGAGTATCTGGTTTTGTAGCTACGCTTTGTTTAGCAAGAGTTCATGAAATACTCTTGTTACTGTCTTTGCAATAGATGAGTGTTCCTAGAAGCACTTTGCAGTCAGTGTTTTGAGTATTACAAACAAACTCAAAGTTCAGTAAGCCTAAAAACTTCAAAAAACAAAAAAAGCAAGAGAGACTTGCTTCAAAATACTATAAACTCTTAAGCTACTCTTTATAAGCTTATATATCATGCTTGTATTTTGATTGTATGTTTTTATGGAAAAACACTGGCATTTTTAATAACTTTGTTATAAAATTTGATTCTTTGTCTTTTAAATTTTGGTGTGGGAAGAAATATATGAAACAAAGCTGGTTTTCTTTATAAACATATTTTGAAGTCCAAAGCTTCGTGTTTTAAAAGGGGAAGAGACCTCTATTAAAATTGTAACCTCTATCTAAAAATCTGTTACGACATAGTATTTTTTCCATGACAGAGACCTATTTAAAGGGGTTTTCTTTCTATTCTAATGATAAACATGTGTTTATACAGTAGCTTCATTTTGCAAAAACATCTATTGTTTTGTAGTCAAAGTAGAACTGCAGTACTAAATGAGACCATTTTTGTGTTACATAAACCTCATTAGACAAACTCAGTATTGTTATCCCAAGGAACAAAAAAAACCAAAACAAAACCACCACCACCAACAAAAAAACCCACCACCACATAGTGGGGGAAAGAGGGGAGAAAAAAAAATCCTACTCAGATTTTTACATGTTTCAGGCCTGAGAAATCTGTGCTTTTCTTGTTTGGGGAGGTTTTTTCCCTTCTCAATATCCTTTGTGTTTTCTTAACTGTGGATTATCAGCCCAGGAGAACAAAGCAATGAGGTTATTCCAAGCTCACATATTCAGGCTAAATATTTTCTTAAATGCTGCTTTTTTGATGTAAGGGAAAACAGCTCATGCAGCACTGATTCACATGCAATTGGCCACCGATACATTGTTAAAATTTAGGTAATGTATGTAGAAAATTCATGTATTACTGCGAACTGTAACTTTATTGAGAAAGAGCATTAGTTTAGGAATTCACGATTACAACAGATGAAAACAATCGAAGTCAGGAAAGTGAAGGGTGGTTTGGTTTTTGTTTCATTTTGTTTTTCTACTGAATGTTCTGCATTTCTCCTAAGTAGAGTTCATAGTTAGAACTGCAAAAATAACTATCCTCCGTGGCAATAGAAATAGCTTCACAAATTTAACCAATGCAATACTGCTTTGCTAAGTGTCCAGTGTTTAAAATGAAAAAGGTGAGGCCTGTTGCTTTGCGGAGGACCTTCACAAATTAATAGTGGGAAATTCTGCGTGGAGAGAAGTGGAGCTGTATTTTCTGGAGTTTGATGCAATTGCAATAAGGGAGTTAGTGCTAACTTATAATAAAAATATGCCATTTCAGACAGATTTAAAGACACTGTTGAATGCAATTTTCACTGATTTTTTGGTTTTAGGAAATTATTATTAATCATTATTTTCTCCATGATATATTAATTGTCTAAAGTATGTCCAACAAGCTGTCTGTTTGTGTATTCTATCAAATTGTATTTACACAGAAAAATGTAGTTTAATAGTGCTCCCTGTAGTGCCTCTGACCTTGTGCACAGAACTGAGGGACTCTGGGTGCCATGGGATTGCCTCGACTTACAGGCCAATAGAGACTGCTCTCAGGGAAAGGGTGAACTCATTTTTGGTGGGGGGAAGAGGATGGAAAGAGGTTTGAGAGTCATTTAAACATTGCCTATTGAAGTGTTTTCTCCAATAATTTATATAGAACTATATTTGTCACCATAGGAGAAAGTAAGGAAGAAAGGACCTTCAGAAACTGGATGAATTCACTGGGTGTAAGCCCATATGTTAATCATTTATACAGGTATGTATTTTTTTTTTTAACCAATAGTTTGATTTTTTTTTTTTTTCCTTGGATGAAAGGGGAAGAAAGAAGAAGAGAAGAACAAAGGAAAGTTGTATTTCTGCTAGAACAGTGATTTCCAGGTTTCCACACAGTGTGATAGGAACTTAAAAACTAGCCTGTAGAACCGCATTAAGCAGTATCTGACTCAGATATTCTATTCACAACCTAGAAATACTAGAAAACCTAAAAAGTTCTTATGTACTCCTTTCACTCGTACTTTATGGTGTTTTTAAAAGTTGAGATAATGGTGTTTTATAATGCACGATTTTTATTTTATCTCTTGATGGATGAAATTACCACAAATCTATTAAAACAGTAATGTAATTGTAAACTCTAAGAGAGGATAGATGTATGTCTGCTGGTAGACTGTAAGAATCTGTGCAGTGTGGTATTTCCTCAGAACAAAGGGCTTTTTAACATGCTTTTTAGATGCTTCTGATCACTTTCAAATTGTGCCAGCAGTTGATTCAAATTCTGTCAATAAAAGATGGGATACAGGGAGCAACCGGGGACATCTGCTTGCGTGTATACTTGCTGTTAGGTTTCATTGTTTCCGTTTTCTGACCTCTGTCAAGTGATACCATCAGTAGGTAGCTTAACGTCAAGAATTTCAGTTAGCAAGTAGCTGAAGGGGATTATCAGGAATGCAGTTTATAATGGGAAAATAGTATTTTTCCCAATATTCTTTTTTCCCACAAGATAAGTTGGTTTTCGTGTTTTTTTTTTTTTTAGCAAAATACATCTGTAGGTGCAAATAAAGCATGAGTAACATTTTTGAATCTTCTGGGAAAACTAAAACTAGATCGAGAAATGAAAACTCTTTATCTAGATGTTTTATCTTTGCCTACCCTATGAAAGCAATTACTTAATTAAAAGTTGGTAAAAGCCATGGCTATGCTTACTTCACTGAGATTTGTGAAAATAATAAAATGAAACATACAATTCAAGGTAAATAATTGCAGAAATCATGCAATAGCATATAGGCTAGTTTCTTCACAGAATGACACATTTTTATTTATGTGACTAGAATTTTTCAGCAACTTAATTACACTTTGGGAAGTCCCAAGTACTTACCATTTTCATTGTGAACATGAGCTTTTGTACTAAACCCCATTGTTTTACTCTGGTTTAGTGACCTCTCTGATGCTTTAATAATTTTCCAATTGTACGATATGACTCGTGTGCCAGTTGACTGGAACCACGTCAACAAACCTCCTTATCCGTTACTTGGTGGTAACATGAAAAAGGTGGGTAAATATCCTCAACACAGGCCAGCTTCATTGTCTGCGGTTGTGCTGTGGGTTGTCTAGATTTGGATGCTACTGAGACACTCCTGGGAAAAAAAATAAGAGGAGGCAGGGGAATACCTTCCAGATATTATCCCAAGAAATAAATAGCAGTTATAGCATATATCACTTTAGTTTCTAAATGTGGACACCTTTGGGGAATATTTAATTTAGGGTTTAATTAGGGTATATAAGTAAAAGTTGCAGGCCTGACACATTGCCTGAAGCTCTTATTTTGTATGGTGTTTCCTCACAGAGCAGTTTCACAGTTCTATATGCTCCTAGGAAAACTTGTGCAAGACTTGCAGAATCCAAGCTTTCAGTTGGTTTTGTGATCATTATGAAGCCAGAAATGTAGAGGAAAAAAATTTGTCTAACGCATTTCAATATTTTTCCAAATTCAGTTTTGTTGTAAGTATATATTAGTTCATTGACTTCAGTCGGAGCGAACTTGATTTTTTCAAGTGTGAAAAAAGGTTATCATTGGAATCTTCTTGCATTTATAATAAAAGCTGTTATTTCAGTCACAGTGTAGAAAGGCAAGAAATCTTTATCTGGCCCCCCATATTGCTATAAGTAACAGCAAGCCAAAGCAATTGAAAATACACAGAGATAATAGGTCTGTATTATAGAAATAATAATAATTTATTTTTAGATCGAGAATTGCAATTATGCAGTAGAACTCGGGAAGACAAAAGCCAAATTCTCACTGGTTGGTATTGCTGGACATGATCTAAACGAGGGTAATCCAACCCTGACTTTGGCTTTGGTATGGCAGCTGATGAGAAGGTAAGTTAGGCACAGTATACAATAGATGTGTATATATATGTGTATACATGTGTCTCTGTAAATCAAGACAAATTAAAGCTAGTGTTCAGTTCACTCAATGGGTATTCTAGAGAGCCATCTGTAAATACGCCTCTTCTCAAAGATAAACTTTCATACATTTTTTTGTAGTTTTATATACTGTGTAGTGGTTGAAACCACAGTAATGTGTATATGTACACATCCATATAGAGAGACAATTAAAACCTTATGTACAACTGTGATTAAAACTATAAATCTTGCAGAAAGTAAAAAGAGCACCACGTATTTAATGTTGATTCCATGTATCTTTCTGTAAGTAGACAGTAATTTAAATATTTGTAAAGTCAAAGATAAATAGGAAGAAGTGATATATGCTATAGAAGTTAAAATTGGAAGAAATTTTTAGGCCTTTACAGCTATAGTAATGTAAAAAAATAGATATAAACTATCATAAAATCAAAATCTTGCCAGCGCACTTGAGTGGGAAAAACGTAAGTTGATTTCAATAAAGAGTACTTTATTGCAAATATTTTCCACAAGTTAATTTTCTTACACCTACTCCAGAACACTCAATGGTTTTTGTTTCCTCAGACTGTTTCAATTCAGTTTTTGAGGTGGCTTGGATGGTAGAGATTCATTTAAGCTTATAAAGTAAAATTAGTTATGATGTGCTGAGTAAAACAAATATATGAAGAAGATGTAACAGAGAATAATCTGAGTTTTAGGATGTTATTTTGTTCTTGCAACAAAAGTACCAAATGGTTTATAAGGTAAGAGTACCTTATGAAGATGAGTACTTGGCATTGTTACTTTGCTGAAGTAATATTTTACTTTTTCTTGTAGCTTTGTACTGTTAGCAGAGTTGAGTTCTACCACTCATTTTAACTCTGACTCTTATTTTATTTATTAAAGGTATACTCTGAATGTACTATCAGACCTTGGAGAGGGGGAAAAAGTAAATGATGAAATTATTATTAAATGGGTGAATCAGACACTTGCAAAAGCAAATAAGAAAACTTCAATTACAAGTTTCAAGGTAATCAAATTAATTCTCTTTTTTTTTCTTTTCACATATGGTCGGAGCTGGGATTTTTAACCTGATCTGTTAACAACTTGGTTTTAACAGCGGCTCTCCTATCAGCTAGCATAATTGTGTAAGGAAATATTTCTGACAGGCTGTGAATCTTCAAAAGTATCTTACAAGTCTATTAATAAGAAACAAGAATAAATTATAATGGCTGCTGCACAATTCAAAACAAAGAGAAAACAACAGAAGTCTGAACTTTCAAAGGAGCTTCTGTGTGAAGCTACCAATGTTCGGGCATGGCGTATGTCTTGCAGATTTTTGGATATGGGCACTCATGCTTGTACAAATATGAAGAACAATTTTGGAAATGCTGAGGGGCGGGGTTGGAATCACCATTTTTAATCACAGCTGGTCCAAAAGATGCGCTCTTGCGTGAAAGCCGCGAGAGGGAGCCCAAGGTAACCAGCGACATCTCTCTTCATGGGCACGGCTGATGTGCAGCAGACCTGTGAAAAACAGGGGCTTTTCCCATTCAGCAAATATCAACAAATTGATAAAGGAAGCTTTCCTTTCACATTTTTAAAGTGTTAAATGCAAAAGGAATAAGATGAATGTCGTGTGTCATGCTGTGTTAATCTCATTCTTTAGAAAAGGTAGATTAATAATTGCACTTGCATGCAAATAAACATTCTTACGCAGGTTCATTGTATACTCTGAAACAGTTATGTCTGTGGTTCACAACAGGAACCTAGGAAGTTAGATATTTGATAGCTCACTGTGGTATGAAATTGAATTAGATAAGCATTAGGCAAAAGCTAATATCAAATAATTTTATAGAACAAAATATTTATTTCTTTACTCTAGAAGGTAACTTAGGTCTTCGTCTTCTCAAAAGGGATTGCTGCTTCCCTAGGGAAGGTGGGAGTTTCTTTCATTAAATAAATGTAAACCATTTGTGTAGTAGTAATAATAACAGCAACACTGAGTGTGAATCTTACCATTTTGCAGAGAACATTAGACCTGAGGGGGAACCTTCACACAATAAAGTAATAAAACATGCTGTTCTCTCTTTCAGTAGGCTTGTAGGATGTGCTGTATGGTTTTTTGCATTGTAAAGGTAATAAAAGCAAATTTCTTATACTAAGCTTTTGAGTCTTTTCTTTTAGGACAGATCGATCAGCACTAGTTTACCTGTCCTAGATTTAATAGATGCCATTGCACCAAAAGCAGTTCGTCCAGAAATGGTCAAGAGAGAAGATCTTTCTGACCAAGACAAACTGAATAATGCTAAGTAAGTTTTAAATGAATGCTTTGTATTTTCCTCATGTGCAGGATTTACTGATTTGTTAACAGAGAAAGATTACACTAATATTAGTTGACTTGTTTCAAATAGAATACATTATGAATTCTCATATTCTAGAGCTATTTTTCTAGCATATTTAAAATATGAACCTCAGATTAATAGCTGATGTGACCTACCACCACTGCACTGCAATTGGTTGATTAATAGCCTGCCGTAACCTGTACTGGTTTTGACAAAAATAAATGCTTTGAAAACCAGAAGCAGAATGTCTGCTAATACAATTTCTAATACGTGCTTTCGTCACAATGTCCATTTTCTTGTAGTGTGAGTACTGACCAAACAGGCATATCCTGCTATTGAAATCTGTTGTTATTGTGAATCTTTGCACACTAGTAGATGAAGGGAAATAACAATATTTTCTCCTGTTTTCCCAGGTATGCCATTTCAGTTGCTCGAAAAATTGGTGCTCGTATATATGCTCTCCCAGATGATCTGGTTGAAGTGAAGCCAAAAATGGTGATGACTGTGTTTGCGTGTTTGATGGGAAGAGGACTGAACAAAATTAAATAGTGAAGATATGTAACGTAACTTTCTGCCATGTTAAGCACAATGAATGCCTCACAGTTTACAGAGGTCTGAAGCTTAGTATAAAACAAGAAAATTTGTATTCACAAATATACTCATTAATTACATTTTAATAATGTTCATATTAGTTAAAATTTCATTCAGTTTCATAACACTGATTAATTTATGGGTAATATTGTTTTCAGAACATGTGCATTACCGAATTAACATCACAGATTTGTATTGCTTTTAAAAACCCCACACCATATTAATCCAGCTTCATTTGTATTAGTTTCCGTAACATTGTAAGAATCTGCATCTTATTTCTTATTTCAGGAGCTATTGTGAAACACTGCTTATTTTTTCTTTTGTGGGTGTTACTTACATGTAGTCATACAAGTCTGAAGGTGCATTCTGCTCCTATAATATTACTCCTAACTGCACAAAAGTTATCGTCCTTGCCTTATTCTTTGAGAGCTTAACTCCTGTTGAAGCCAATGAGAGTCTTGGCATTTACTTCAACGAGAGCAAGTAAAGGCCCGTGATAATGTCTGGAAACTAATGAATATTGATAAAGCTGATTAAACTTTTTTTGTGGGAATAATCTTTAAATATATGCAGTAGTTCTGTCACTGAGCAGAGGCTTTTATGTTATGTGTCTTAAGAAAAAAGAGCAAATAATAAGGAGCAGAAATTTAATACGTCATTAGGTCTGCATATGCATTAGCTTTTGCAGTTGGACTAAACATCTGAATTTTTTTTAATTTTTCATAAAATATTGTGTAAAAAACAATAAAGAGCTGGCTAGTCCAGTTTGACGTTTCACATTAATGTATTGCATTTTCTTATAGATTGATCTTTAGATTTTTTTTTTTTTTTTTTTCCTAAAGTGTGTATCATGTGTGCAGAGGTTTTGTCTTGAAAGACTAGTGCATTGTCTGGATGAGATGAAGTCCATAATTATTTTCTTATTAATTTTCAAGTAAGTATTTGTACTCCTTTCTCTGCAGTCATAAATTTTCATTATACATTCTGGAGGTGGACTTTTAATGAAGTTGTTAACAGAAGCCAAACAGTAAGAAAGAAAACTAAAAAACGAAATATTTCATTTTAAGTATGAAGCTGCTACTTTTTCTCTCAGCTCCTGAAAACAGTCGGAAGTCTGGCAAAACCCAAGAAATGCGATGAGTGAACAGTTAGACTAAACTTTGTCTTCAGTATCTTCCACAGCGTATTAACAGAAAGAGGATGCACCCATTTTGTTTCTGTTACATAAGGGAATACTGGGAGTTGAGGGAATTAAGTGCTTGGATTTAGATCCTTTTTTTTTTCTGTTTACTGGTTTGAGTTATCTGGACAAGATCCAGTTATTAGTATTTGATAGTTACCTGGTTTCTGTTCCCAGTTCCAAACAAGGACATGGTGTTGTACAGCATTTGAGTTCTTTGCCCTGAATCTGGAGCCAAATGAGTCTAAGTCCTCATCAACATAGGCTAAATTGAGCCTTACTTAATCTCTGTACTGCAATAATAAACGATCTTTAGATGTGCAAATCTAAAGTACTATATTTACCTGCCCAGGTAATCAGCAACTTACTCTGTAAGGGTCACTATTTCCAGTTGTGTAAACTATTGCTGTAGTGTTTTGTTCACTTTAGGAAAAAATTTGCTATGATTATGTGGCTTGCTAGTACATGTTTAGAATTACTTTGAAGTTCGATTAAATTGAGATGGACTTTCAGTAGGAACCATCTCTTCTCAGTGTAAAAATTTGACATACATGCTAACTAAGAGCTACATCTTGAAGTATAAATGACAGCTAATGCCATCTCAAAAGAATTGTCTTCTCAGAATAACAATATTTTGGAGAGTGCAAGTGTTAACCAAACAAGATTCTTCTAGAGGAGATTCAAACAGCAGCTTTCAGCTTACATCTTAGTCCTTCTAGCTCAGCTGAAGTCAGTACAGCTATGAGCTCTGGTTCTCTGCCTCTGCGTGCTGCAAACAGATGCTAAGGAAGTAAGTGTTAAGTTCTTAATTTTTTCTGCATTATTCTACTATGATATATAAGTTTGTGTCTGGTAGATCATATAATATACAAAGGTCTTTTTGAAGTTTAGGGACAAAATGGCACACTTTTAATGTGGAAAACAAATAGACATGATTTCTAGAAGTGTTCCCAGAAGGGGAAAGTGAATGACACTCTGGCAAACGCAGGGTGTTTCAAAAAGATGAACCTAGCTTCGAGTTGCAGTTGCCTTCAGCTGGGGTCCATCTCCTTGAGCCACCGCGTGTTTGGCCATCAGGGCCCGGCGCGGGTGCCTCCCGCAGTGTGCGTGAGCTGAACCGCCTGCCGCTGGAGCGGCTGGCAGCAAAACACATTCAAGGGCGAAAGCAGAAGTGAGGACTATTAATAGTTAATGTGCTGCGGTGCGGGTGCTCGGTGCCTCAGCGGGCGGCCAGACAACGGGCTCTCTTGAAGGAAACCCGCGAAATCCCCCTCGCAGCTCCTGCCCGGCGTGGCCCGCCCCCCCCCGGCTCTCCGAGCGCTGCCGGGAAGGACGGCAAACCGGGGCCGCGGCACGGGAGAGGGGGCCCGGCGGCCGTGCCCGGGCTGCCTCGCCACAGCCCCGGCGGCGCCGCTCCCCGGCCCCTCCCGCTGCCCGTCGCAGGGGGGCGCCGCCATTAGAGCCTGCGCAGTGCGGCGGGGAGCGCTCGCCCTCCGCCCTGCCCTGCCCTGCCCTGCCCTGCCGTGCCGGCCCGCGGGGCTGCCGGGGCTGCCGGCGCCGGGACTCAGCGCCCCGCTCCCGCCGGGCTGGCAGCGGGCACCGGGGGTCGCGCTGCGCCGCGCCACCGCCCCGCCCGCGCTCTGATGGGCCTGGCGGAGCCGGCGCCATGGCCGCCCTGTACCAGAGCGCGGACCCGTCCGCCTCGGCCTCGCCGAACAAGCTGCTGGCGCTGAAGGACGTGCGGCAGGTGAAGGAGGAGACTACGCTGGACGAGAAGCTCTTCCTGCTGGCCTGCGACAAAGGTACCGGCGCCGCTGCCCGGCCCGGCCCCGCCTGCCTCGCCCTCGGGGAGCGGAGGCCTCGGCTCCGAGGGCCCGACCCCGCCCCTGTCCCGCACCAGCGCAGCGGCCCCGGCGCTTTGGGCGGGGGCTGGCGGTGAATACTGCGGGTGCCCGCGCCTCGCACCGGCGGGGCCCCGCTGTACCACACCGTGCCCCGCTGTGCCGCAGCGGGGCTGCAGCGGGGGCACCGCCGCGCCTGGCCGAGCCGCAGCGCCCGGCTCGGGGGCGCCGCCCGGCCCCGCCGCCTCCCGCTGCCCCGGTGCCCGCGGGCGAAGGGGCAGGCGCGCTGGGCCGCCTCCTGTGCTTGTGAGGAGTTTGGTTTGTGTCAGAGTTCCTAAGATATTTGCTGCCTTCAGTCTTAAGTGAGTCTGTGAGTAGGTAGTTATTGTAAAATTGGGAGCTTATCTAGGCGTTTCCAGAATGAGGGAGACTGGCTTCCTGTGATTTGCGCCCATGGTGGTGGATGGGAAGAGATTTTGCTTTCTAAAATACGCTACTTACTTTAAGCATGTATTTAGTTACTCTTGAGTAGAAACAATCTTGAACTCATCTGAGTGTGTCTGAAATGTTGGACCCTGAGACAGGCATTTAATCATGTGCTGAACAGTTACTGTAGCTCAGGCCGGTTGGAGAAGCCGGTGTGTACGTGCAGAGCTGTCCGCTGGCCGTGTGTGAGGTTAGTTCCCAGCCCTACGAGTATTTCTGCGATGTCCAGCAGCAGGGTTAGCAGGTTTGCCATGGTGCTCTCTGGCGGGATGTGTTGCTGTCAGACAGCCAGGCTGCCCTGCTGCAGCTGGGGCCTGGCCTGAACATTGGACCGACCCACAGCTTGCCAAGTATAAACAGAGGCTCGGGAAGCTAAGAGGTTGCACCAAAAAAAAACATTAAAAAAAAAAAGCGTCTATAACAGCTGGTTTAGTGCTCTTACAGACTCTGTATGTGTTCTGCTGCATATAAAAGCATTCTACATATACTTCTGTAAGTATTTTACAGTAAGGTCTGTTTTTGTCACGGTCTTCTATGTTGCAAAATAATTTGTTATGCTAGAGAAAAATAATTCAAAGCTTTTATCTTTGGCAAGAAGAATCAATTAAACAGAATAATACTAGACATGGCAGCCTGATGCATCTATACTTCAGTCAAATTGAAAAGTGCAGCTTATGTACATCTTACCGTAGTTAGCTTTACTCGCTTATCAAATGTTTGAATTTTGTAAGATTACAGAATCATATTACACCTGCTTTGATATATACACTAAAATTGGAGTGATAACAGAGAATAGTAATGCGGCTTCTGCTCAAGGAAGGTGCAAACCTGTTTGTAGCATTGTAGAGTGGGCTTCTCTGAGCCAATGGCTCTTTTGAACCGAGAAGCCTTCTCTGATGTAGTTGAACTTAATGTTTCTTCTGTCTCACAGGTTATGTATGAGCTTTTGTCCCAGCTTTGAAAAGTACCCATGCTTGTGTGTGTGTGTTTTCAGGACTGGAACTAAAGGGGTGGATTAAAATACATCTTGGTACTTTCCTGAAAGAGATCTCCTGAAATATCTTTAGTTTCCTCCCTGATGAGAGAATGCTTATCTACTTTGACTTCTTAATTGTCTGACATATACAGCATCTGTTGTCAGCTATGGAACATTGTCTTGTTTGATGGTACCTGGTACTTATAATGTTTATCTGCTTTTAGTACTTTATAGTAAGTGACATTCATAAGTTGCTTGTGCAGGTGACTATTATATGGTTAAGAAACTCTTAGAAGAAAACAGCTCAGGCGAAATGAACATAAATTGTGTGGATGTGCTTGGACGAAATGCCGTTACCATAACCATTGAAAATGAAAACTTGGACATACTACAGCTGCTTTTGGATTATGGCTGCCAGGTATACAACACATAAGTTATTGACATTTTTCAGTGTACTTATCAATCTGTGTATTCCACTTTTGATATATTTCCTCTGTTAATCTGTCAGAATTTGGAAGGAAATAGAAATCTGTCTTTATAGGCAGTTCATTTCTTTTTCTGTTTAGTAATTGTGGAAGTGTTTTCTTCTCACTAACTTGCATGACAAATGTATAGTAATATTTTCAATGATATTAACAAATCAGAATTGCATTTTAAATGTTATTCCTGTTGCAGAGATAACGTGTAGATTATCTTCAAGCAATACAGTGTCAGAGTCTATCATATTAAAAAGTGTAGAATGCAGAGATCTCTTTGGATGTGAAATATACTAACTTTTAAAACTGTAGCACAGTTAGAAAAATGCACATTATATGATTTTAAGTTAAGGAAAGCATGTGTTTCTGTAGTGCTTTCTTGTTAAACTGTATCTGTGCTTGATGGCAGAGGCAGTTTCATACCAACGATATTTCCTTAACATAATGTGACATCTCTGCTGCTGCTGGGAGAGTTGCAGCTGTGATGACTTAATAAGTAAGACAAGGAAAAGTAGTATTGTTTGTTAGGTTGTTTGATATTGGATGGAAAAAACCCAACAAGCTTTCCCCTCCCCAGATCACCTTTTTAGTGCAAGAATAAAAGCTGTGTCTTTTTATTTTTAAAGTAAAAATTTGAATTTTCTGAGGTGAATTAAAAAGAATAATATCAACTGTATGGAAAACGAAAGGCTGCTTAGCTCAACTTAAGAGAAGTTTCAGAAGCAGTTACCAGCCTAGAAAAAAAAAGCGCCTATGTTCCTGGCTTTACCGTAGAGCTGTGAATGCGGGGCTGCATCATCTCATATGCCTGAGTTTTGTTTCACAGATACTTGCGAAAATCAAGTCCTAAAGTACAGTTTAACAAGTTATTAAAAACATTTATACAAGCAAGTATCCTGTGTCATCTTTGCTAGAAAGTAGTTTCTGCAACTGGTTCTTCTGCTGTTCATGCAATGAAACAAATCGTCAGTAATGCTGTGCTAACTCCTGGAACGACAACCTCAATATGTGTTCTGACCATACGTGTAGTGATAATACAGAATATCATTATAGTACTTTAAAAATAAGTTAAAAGAAAACCCACATTAAAATGCAGTTTGGCTTCAGATTGACTCTTCATGCTGTTTAAGTCACTACTGTTTTCACATTGACTTGTTTTCTTCCCTTAGTCATCGGACGCACTTTTGGTGGCTATTGACTCAGAAGTGGTGGGAGCTGTCGACATTCTACTGAATCACCGACCAAAAAGATCCTCCAGACCAACCATTGTAGTTGAGTGTTGTTATTCCTTCATTTTTGGTCGGGGAGGTCAGGGGCTGTGCAATTGTGTTCTGAGTAACTGTAGTATGTAAAACAATGTTCTTAAATGAAATTCCACGTCTCTAATGTGGTAGAATCTGTACATTAGGGATTATTTTTATTGCCTCTTTTGTCTTAAAGAATAGAATATGTTGTTTTGCTTTACGACCTAGGGAAACCGGTGGCTTTATACATGCCAAAGGCTAACAGATGCCTAGTTAGTCCAGAAGAGAAAAAAAAAATACAGTGACTGTAAATGTTTCTTGTAGACTGTTTGCAAGGTAATTAGGAGCCTTGACCTATAATGAATATATTCATGTGTTGAAGCTTCCTAGATTTTTCAAGTAAATCTATAAACATCAGATCTTCACCTTGAAATTTAATCAGTTGAAACCTGACAATGCTCAAGTATCAAAGTTTATTAAAAGTTTACAAGTAGAGGTGGAGGGAGGGAAGGAATAAGGCATTGTGTAACAGAGTATGGTATAGTTATGATATTTTTTTCTGTGCTTAGATAGTAAATATAATCATTTTTCTTAAATTAGAGCAAAATTCAGTTTTTAATATCATGCATGTATACTGGAGAAGGTAGGCACTGAATGTCAGGTTTTCTGTGGAAATAAACCAGAAACATTTCTGTGTCCATTCTTCATTTTCCAGGATTTATCTGAGAGGTGTTTAAATATTGTTACAAATTTTTCTTTATTTTCATGTTATGAAACATAGGAAAATATTCTGAAGGAGGGATTCATTGTTGAACAGTCAAAAAAACTCCTACATTTAAACATCATCATAGAACTGTATGTAATAAATTTAGATATTTGCTACATTTTATTCCAGAAACTAATGGAACGCATTCAGAACCCAGAGTACTCAACGACCATGGATGTGGCACCTGTCATTTTAGCCGCTCATCGTAACAACTATGAAATTCTCACCATGCTGTTAAAGCAAGACATATCATTACCCAAACCTCATGCTGTAGGTTGTGAATGTACACTGTGTACTGCAAAGAACAAAAAAGATAGTCTGCGACATTCCAGGTAAGACTTACCAGTCACAGGCAGTGGTAAAAAAATTCTTATCTTAATTCTCTGGTAGTGCTTGGGTCAGCTTCAGTACGTTCCCTTTTTCTCTTTAAGGTGAAGCTTAAGAGTGGATTCCTTTAATATAATGTAACCATTCTTGTGAGAGATGGTAATTCTCAGGGGTGGGTTGTGCATATTAAGCTAAGTGCCGAAACCAGGACTCTTTCTTTTCTACCAGTTGTGTCACAAACATTCTAGCTATGTTGGGCTAGGAGCACTGGAATTATGCAAATAACATTTTTTTGAGTTAGTTAATACTTGGGGTTTTTTGAGCCAGAATGAGGAGGTGGATAATTCTGTACCCTGTTTCTAAAAGTGTTGATGTAGCATATGTAGCATGGATTGATGAATGGAAACTAAAGCCCTTTTTGTTTGTTTGGTTTTTTGTTTTCCCCCAGTATTTTTGAAAGTAGAAAGCTTTTTAATAAAGGCTCAAATAAGGAGGGGGATTTACCAGTCTTAACAATATTTTTTCTGGTTAACTTGACTACATATTTGAAGGTTGAATATGATATAATATGTGAGAGAATGAAAAATCACAGAGCTCAAAGATCATAAGTGGACTGCAATTACAATATATAGTTAATTATTACATAATTACTCTAGTATGTATCCAAAATACTGAAAAATAGGAGAAGTGAAAGGATATTTGTTACTGGCATTCAGCTACTACAGGCTCCATTCTGGTGTCCATCTGATACACCGTGTCATTAACTTCAGTATGAGAAAAAGTGTCAGGGAATCCCAAGCAAGCAAACAAACAATAGAAAAGCTTGAGATAACAGCTCTTAGCTTAAACTAGAACGGATAACATACTTTTTAGTGTTCATGAGGTACTAATTTTGCAAGAGGCAAACATCCCTTCAGATGCTTTTCCTGAATTAATTTTTTTGTATTGCACATTAAAGCTCCTCACTGTCTTAATTTATTTTTTAAAGTAGAAGGTTGCCTTGCATGCTTTACTTCCCTCTATTTATTTCCACTTGAAAAACCGTAAGAACTACTGTATAACACGTAAAATGTCAACATTTTACCAATAATTTTAGCCTTCTGCTGATGTACTGGTAACAACTGAAGTAGTGAGGAAAAGAAGAGGGAACCAGGTGGGCCAGTTTTTGATACTTGGAATAATAAGGATTATTATGTGAAGGGCAGTATCTTCCATGATGTATCACTTTAATGCTTGTAGTCTCTGATTTTAAGAAACCCAATTATTTCGTCTCTCATCTGACCGTTTTAAGCAAACTTTTGGAATAGGTTCTGATTTGGAACTGCTAATCAAATGAAACGTCTTCATTTTGCTTAATGTTCTTTTGTCACAGGTTTCGTCTTGACATTTATCGGTGTTTGGCCAGTCCTGCTTTAATCATGTTGACAGAGGAGGATCCGATCCTGCGAGCTTTTGAGCTTAGTGCAGACTTGAAAGAATTAAGCCTTGTTGAGGTTGAATTCAGGTAGGAATTGAAAACACAAACCAACTTGATACGTTCATGAAATTACATATATAGAAATGTGTATGTATTAGAAAAGGTTTATTCTTAATTTTTTGTAATTGAAGTGTTTAAACCAATAATTAGACATAATAACAAGTTATATAATTTATGCCTCATTAGCAGTCATTCTGACAGTTTAATTACTTTAAAAACTTCTAGGTCTAGACAGTTCAATGCGTATAGTTGCACCAACAGTTCAAATTTCAGCTCTACTCTGGAAAAATAAATAGAAATTATGCTAAATGCTGACATATTTCAAGATTGCACACCTATTAATCATATCAATGTTTCATTAGTACTCTGCACTTTATTTTTCCCTGCATCAGGGTAGAAGTATGCAACACCCTGTTTGTACTGACCTGACTCATGTTGGGAGTTGTTTTGGGTGTTGTTTCCTAATTTTGCTGCTTTATATTATAAGACTCTGAAGAGCATGTAAGATTTCGTGCTGAAAATGCCCTGTCTATTTAATGAACAAATTCTCTGTATAATTTTATGTTTAAACTCTGTAGGTTTCTACTATTTTGAAGCTTACCAGCACAAAAGCATGTATTTTTTCTGAGACCATGAAAGGGAATGTTTGTAGGGGTAAAATTCTACTTTCCTAAACAACATATGAATTTTCTGGTTTTATAGCTGATTGTCTTTCTTGATAAGAGTTTGAATGTTGCATTTACGTGATACAACTTGGCACTAAAATGCACTATGTGCCGGATGAGACAAGCAAATCATGTGCTTTCTTTTCTTGTGTTTATTGTATTAATAAATAGTATTCAGTAAATAGACTTTAATTTTCAGATGACAGGAGTAAAGCAAAACTCAAAGTAACTTCCCTTCCAAGTAGAAAGTCCACATGATAACTTCCCAGTGTGATGTTTTGTGACTACTACGCTTTCTCATCTCCTGGAAATAATTCTAAGCTTTAAATCTTTATATGGAACTCATAAGAATTTGTATACTGCAAGTAATTTCTCATTTTTTCTCTGTCTAGTGGAGTTGCAAACTAAACCGAAGTGTAGTTGTTATGTCACATGGTGAAACTTACTTGGAATTGCCTTTGGAATGCTTGGACCTTGACATGATTGTTGTTTGGTTTTGTTTTTTTTTAAATTTGTCTTAACATACAATCCCAACCAAAAACAGTTAATGATTTGATGGAAAATATGTGAGCAGTGTAATAGTATGTACTGTTTCTATGTCCTTCAGAAATGATTATGAGGAGCTAGCTCAACAGTGCAAAACCTTTGCTAAAGATTTGCTTGCCCAAGCACGGAATTCACGGGAGCTGGAAGTTATTCTGAATCACACATCTAGCGATGAACATGTAGACAAGCGAGGATTGTTGGAAGAGAGGATGAACTTAAGCCGCTTAAAACTTGCAATCAAGTATAATCAAAAAGAGGTTTGTCTTTGCAGTAATTAGATTTCTGTATCATATTTTGCTACTAATTAATTTAATTTTTTGTTCTGCCTCTAGACATAGAAGTGGAAATAAATTTGCAAGAATTATAGAAGAGGTGGTAATACACAGAACATCTGCATGTGAAACAGGGAAATTATATTGCGAGATACTGAGTGTTTCTTCCGTATTTACTGTGGAGAAGAATTTAGTATTTTCTGTATTGGACTATAGACTGCTCTCTTATGAACAGCTCTCATAGTGGCAATTATTTGTTCAGATCCTCATTAAATCCTTGCCTACGGAGGCACGGATCTGTAGGTGCCATACATGATTTATCATCTTCTTGCTTGTCATTAGCTGTTCAGTTTTGGCTCAGGCCTTGTCTGTGCTGTTCAGTAATTATGCCAGACCTGTGTGGGTATAACTGAATGGCGCCTCTGTTCTGGAATAGTGGCGCCTTTCGTGCCATCAGTATGGAACTTCTTTCATGCAGTAAGTCATTGTTGTCTTTATCCATTAACAAATTATAACTCCAGTTTTGCTGTTCTAGAAGGCAAGTGGGTATTTGTAGGATTCTGGTACAAGAACCAGAGACAGAAAGTTTCCTTTCCGTGCAGAATCCATTTTTATTTAGCATTTGCAGAAGGCATTATAACTCTATTCTATGCATTTAGCCTTAAACTGTTTGTGAAACTGTTAAAGTACATAGTGTTTAAAAGTTGTAGTTACAAAATATCCTAGAACCAGCATTACACATTTTTGGTATGCATTAAACAAGAATACTGAAGTATTTCAGATGTTCTGGTTTTGAGCATAGTTTGTTTTTACCATGGTGGTTGGAGAATAACAACATTTTTTTGTGTGGTATGAGGAAGGTATCTTTGAGGAATTTGTTTTATTTCTGACAAGTGAACTATAGAGACAGTTTTTCATGGTGCTTTCTGAAATGTGATTATAACATCAACGTTCTTTTTCTTGATATTTTTTAAGTGACATGGCAAACCATCTTCTAGTGAAATATGTTCTTTTATAACCCCATGCAAATAAGCATCTGAAATTTCAAACTACCTTTGCATATTCTACATAACCTTCAGAACAAAATTATCTTCTTTTGAGTGACCGATACAACATAGCTTACTCTGACTTAAAATTAACCCTGCTGAATAGAGCCAGAATGATTTTAAGAACTGATATGTATAAAACTTCTTGGTCACTTTAGTCCTCATCTTACAAGGTGTTGTGTTTTACAGTGTGGATACTATTGTACAATAACAGTATCTTACTCTTCAGATAAGATCACTGTATTTTATTATAACAGACAATGAAGCTCTCTGAGGTATGATGTTATTTATATGCTAGATTTATAAATAATTATAAATCAAAACTCATTCTGAACCTGAAAACCATTAAAAATCCAGTATGTATAGTTCATGTTTAGTTGCTGGCTTTAGAATGAAATTAAAATATTGGACGTTTATGATCATAATAGGTCCATAGAACTTTTGTTCTCTTATAACTATTTCAGCTTAAAATTCTTGCCTTTTCCTGTTCATTGGTGACTACACATAGTTTGAAAATGGATTTTGTTAATGATAATGTAAGTTAGTAATTTATATTAAGAAACCTGAGACTGATTTCTTGTTTATTTCTTTTTTTTTTTTTTTCCCCTTTTCGCTAGTTTGTCGCTCAATCTAACTGCCAGCAGTTTCTGAACACAGTATGGTTTGGACAGATGGCAGGCTATCGACGCAAGCACACATGCAAGAAAATTTTGACTGTTTTGATGGTGGGCATTTTCTGGCCAGTTCTGTCCCTGTGTTACTTGTTAGCCCCTAAATCTCGAGTAGGTCGAATAATTCACACTCCTTTTATGAAGTTTATTATTCATGGAGCTTCATATTTCACATTTCTGTTATTACTTAATTTGTACTCCCTTGTCTACAATGAGAATAAGAAGAATACAATGGGACCAGCCCTTGAGAGAATAGACTATCTTCTGATAATATGGCTGATAGGTAGGTATGATTTCAGTAGATTGCATGACGATTGCTGATACTGATCAAACGATAATGATTTGTACTACCTTCTTAGGAAATTGGCATGTTACTCATTGCTCCACTGAAGTTTACTTTTTGGAGGATAGTGTTACAGGAAAAACAAAACAGACAAACAAAAAACCCCACTGACCCAAAACATGTTTTGAGGAAGGGTTGTGAAGTGTTAGAACAATCCCTGGTTATTGCAGAAAGTGAAGTATCAAAGAGAATTTTGTAGGCTCTAACAGAAGAGTGAAATTTTTCTTCAGAAGGACTGGTAGCATTCTGAGTGATACAAGTGAGATTCAGTTGTGCAGTAGCAAATTAGTGCAAAAGCTGTGTTGCTAGACATTTTAAAATTCTCATCTTGAAAGAAAGAAAAATAACCTGAAGGCAAAGCAAATGTGTGTTCTTCAGATAGTTTTGTAACAGATAAGAGTCTGACATCAACTAGATGTCGTTAGTGGTTGAGGAATGAAATTAAATCAGACATCACTTCAGACTTTTTCCAGTAATTTTTCATTAATAGGTAGTATTATTTAGTGTGCAGATGGTTTAATCATTGTAAGTCAAACTTGTTTTGTTTTTTCATCAGCAAGCAATCCATTAAACTTTTAATTCTTCCAGCTCTCTTTCACAAGAAGTGTTTGGACAACGCTTTTAGATATATGGTTTAACTTTTAGGTTGCCCTGTGTGGAGTCAGTAGTCGGACTTGGTGATCCATGTGGGTCCCTTCCAACTCAGGATATTCCATGATTCTATGAATTCTATAAAATAGTAGTAGGAATGATCTGAGCTTCTTAATTATTTGTGCGTCTGTGTATGGAATTATGCCACAATATGAATATTACTAGTAAAGTTACTGTTTCTTTGAAAATCTAGCTAAGACCTTACATAATCATAAAGTAAATTAGAAATATTTGTGCATTGTATGCAAGTTACTTATATTTTTTTCTGGATTGTAAATAGTTGGACTAAGCATGCAGTTGCAGTCATAAAATAAATTCCTGCACTGTTTTAATTTCTATTTTATTATGCTCTAACTAGATAGAACAGGAGGATTCTGTACATTTTTGTTGGCCTAGTCCAACTTCAAAGAACTGCCAAATTTAGAGTTCTGCAAAATCTCTTTCATAGCTGTAAATGTGAGATTTTTGAGTATGTACAAAATTGCCACTTCAGTGGTACATCAACAATAAGTAACAGTTGGTCTTTCATGACTATTCTGTAATTCTTGATTTGAAAAGTAATAATAGAATTTGGACTTGTTGCAGAGTTGGCCTGTTGTTTAAAGAAAAAAGTACATATGCTGTATGATTTTGTCTGCATACGTATGGCCGCATGCTCCATCTTAGTCTAATAAATCGAAGGTGTGCGTTTCCCTCATCCTTGTTTTAAAACACAGAAACAAGTGTCATTTTCCCCTGTTACTTTCCCATTCTGTGTGTCATGGTCACTGATTATTGTAACTGTACCCAAACCGCTGCATGTTAATTCTGGTTGATGCAGTAGAGGGAGCACAGGTATAATTTTTGTTGAGTCCTCATGAACTTTTGTCTTGGTTGGAAATTCATAAAACCTTTTAACATGTTTTTGCTTGTTTGGTGTGTGTTGTTTTTACATTAAATTTTGATAAATAAATTAATGGAAATCTATGCTTTAATGTAAGGTGATTAGATATGTACCATTTGATTGACTGGACTTCTAAAAAGCAATGATATAGTTGAAAACACCACAGTTTTTATCTAAGTAGTTGTGAGTGGCTTATTTGTTATTCTATGGTGGGGTTTTTTGTAATGGTGATTCCTTTAGTTGTTTGGCTGTGTTAAAACTGTTGGGTAGTTCATGCAGATTTTGGAAATAGTAAGTAGCCCACACACAAACACATGCAGGTCTTAAACTTGAAAGCTTCAAATGTCGAGTACAAGTCAGTGTTACAGACTGTTCCTTTGTTAGAGATTCAATATCTGATTCTAGAAATTCTTTTGTTCCATCAAATCTAAAGTAGGCAGAAAGAGTGTCATTAGGTGGTCTCGGAAATTTTAATGAAAGGCTATAGAAACATGTTTTCTTCATATAGTATTTTAAGGTGGATTTCAGATAAGAAAAGTAACCTATAAGTAACATAATTATTAAAATCAGGTTATTTTTCACATTATTAAGTCTTAAGATTTTTTTAAATAGGAACTGCATTTATAGCTTAAATGCATATTTTATAATCACATATTGTACTGTTGAAAAGGAATTAATTTAGAAAATGTGTGACAAAATCGGCTGGAATAAAAAGAACCAAGTAATAAGGATTTACCTGCGTTATTGTCTTGCATAGTCCCATTAAAATACTTTCTAACAATCAATGTCAAAATAGCCACAACAGAATTTCTCATACTTAGTTAGCAGCTAGTTTTGTATTCTGCTAGATTAACTTTCCAAATCATGAATACAGTAATTCTCTTTTCGAAGTTATTTAGCCTAAATCATACAAGTGTCTTCTCTAGCAAAATAAAGCAACAGAACTCAAATTCTTGTGTGTGTAAATAACATCAATTATAGCATCTTCTACCTCTCCAGCTCTTTTTACTGATTCTGTGACAAGTTTACTGTAAAATACATGATGATCATATGGAAGGAAACAGAGATCGTGCCTTAGAAATATTGTCTTTATGACCAGGAAGGAGAGAGATGATTGTGAGTCTTCTGATGAACTGTGCACAGCATGCTTTTTTCTTTTTATTATGCCTTCCAACATAGCAGTAGAACTCGTTGAACAAATAAAGTCATACATAAGTATCTGATTTTTTTTTCCATTCACTAGATCTTGTTCTTACTGGGCCAGAGTTTTAGAAAAATTGCAAAGTCTCCAAAGCTAACCCATGTCTAACAGTTTTTAACTACCATTTATACATATTCTGCTTTTCTTCTTGTCCTAAATATAGTAGTATAAGTCTGAAGTACTCAAAAAACCTTAAATAAATGATTATTCATAGAAATCAAAGGTGCCATTATATTTCATCTAATGGTCCTTTCAAATTTTATAAAAATGTCAAGTCTGTAAGAGACATTCAGTTAGTAAAAATCTTAGCAGCTATATTTTTTCATATAGCCAGACATGATTAACAATGGTAAAATTAAGTTTGCTATAAGGATCCTGAATATTTAAATGCATATAGCTCTAAGTCAAACTTTTGATTTTTGCAGTCTTAAGTCATGGTCTCTTTTTGCTGCTAATGTTATTTAATACCAGTTAAGGTAGGAAAAATTTCCACATTTTGGATCGTTTCAGTAACACCTACACACTTCTGAGAAACACTTGATACTTCATATAGGAATGTAATGCTTTCTATAGTGCTTTTCATTTCCTCTCGTGCCCTTTTTTATTGGAGAATGTGTTTCTTAGCTGGAAAGTAGGTTTGAAAAGGTTAACGTTTTGTTGCCTTATGATTAATGCTTTTAATCCAATACAATGCTTTTAGTAAATCTACTTAATTACTCCACTTCTTTCTCTTAGCTAAAATATCATTTACAAAAGCCAGGTAAAAGTGCTTTAGTTGTAAAATAATATCTATTCAATGCAATGGCTTGACTTTCCTGGCTTTTTTTTTCTTGCAGGAATGGTGTGGTCGGATGTTAAAAGACTCTGGTATGATGGTTTAGAAGACTTTTTAGAAGAATCCCGTAATCAGCTTAGTTTTGTCATGAATTCTCTGTATTTGGCAACTTTTGCTCTCAAAGTAGTTGCCCATAACAAGGTGAGCACCCATCTTCAGAGATCCAAAGCTCCTCTGGGACCCACTGGGCAAATATAAATTTAGCACATTGCTGCAAAATATGCAAAGATATGTTATATGTAGTATGTTTAGTTGTAGTGTGTTGTAGTTAAGTGTACTCCTTTAGTAATAGCCTATTACATGGATACAGTTTAGACTTCCGAGTTGTGTTCTATGTGATCTAGGCCATTTGGTTGTCAAGATTGCTGGTCTTGTTGCATCTTGGGCTTCAGAGAGAAGTTGATGAGGCAAATGGGGGCTAGAAAAAGCATCAAGACATCTCCAAGTACTCAGGGACCCCAAACAGGGCAGCTGCCTTCCTTGTAAGAACTGGCTGCTCTTCCAAACAGCTTGATTGGCATTTGGGGAAATCTCCCCATACAACTCATCCGATTTGGCATTTGAGTTCACCCGATTCCATAGAACAGTACCCTCCAGAAAGCTCATAGTAATCTCTGTGTTTAGATTGTCTAACACTTTTTTGTTAGAGAAGATTTTATTTGGCTTTAGATTACATATGCTCAAATGTCATAGGTGGATGTGTTTGGGTTTAGTGTTTTGTTTTGGGGTTTTTTTGTTGTCATTTTGGGTTTTTTATTGTTTTTGGTTTGGTGAGAGGTTTTTTTGGTTGCTTGGTTTCTTTTTTTTTGTAAGGAAAAAAGCACAAAGACCACAGAGAAGCCTTGTCTTTTCTCTTTGAAAAGCCATCTGGATTTAATTGGAAATACAAGTTTTGAAAATTATCATTCCCATTCTGTTGCATGTGTTGTTAGCTGCACAGCATATGGCAAGCTGCCAGACCAATCGAATATGCATATTCTGGCAAAATTCAAGGCAGTGCAGTAGCACCATTATTTTGTATTGCAGACTGTGAGCTGACAGCTGTCTGGCAGCTGGGAGGGAAATAAACTGGTTCAGTTCTTCCCAGCTCGGTATTTGGCTCATTTCCCTATCCTTGCCTGGATTCAGAGGCTGGTAATCATTAGGAAAGCTTCATTTCTTGAAAAAAATAGAGAATACCATGTTGGGCTGCCTTCCCAACCATTTGCTTTGCAACCAGCACGTCTGCAGTAGTAGTTCCTTTGCTGAGATAAGAGCCTTTTGCTGCTAATTTAAGTCGTAACCTTTTTGAAGATGCAGGACTCCTGTCCTATGCAACAGGCACGTGATGGTTTTTTTGCCACTTTTACATGGCAAAAATTATTTTTATAGTTTATATTATTTATAAAACCAAATAAAAATGCTTGGTTTACATCGTAGGTCCATAGTTTAGACACTGATGCTGTAAGAAATAAAGGATGAGTCTCTGTAACAGAAGGATTTGTACATGCAATTGCAATGTATAAAAACATGTTTATCCCTGTTTCTTGCCATCTTTGTGCAGCACTGTTTTGGGCAAGTTATTTTAAGGCAACTTTGAGTTTACTATTTTTTTAACATCCATTTTGAGAGATCAGAAGCTGGTAATATAAATGCTGGATGTTTTCAGCCAAGCCGAAAGTTAGGGATCTGTGGATTATTCTATGAACAGCTGAATAGTACCTAGTGGGTATACTTTAGGGGTGTGTTTACACCAAGTTTACTTGTGATTCCCCTTCTCTGTAGTCATTCATAAAATCCATTGAAGGAACCTCAGATCCTAAGTACTTCTATATCTTTCTAAAGCTGGTTAAGACCAGCTGTCACCACATTGAAATTGCATGGGTACATTAGTTAGGTGTTGAATTTAAATCATCTGATTTCTGGCTCCCCCCAGAATGGCTTTTAAATTGGCTTTGTCTAAAAAGCGTGAGATATCTGAAAGCAGTAAGCCATCTATGAATCATATGTGTTAATTTCTTTAATGCTATTGCCTGTTTTGGAGGCAGAAGTAGAGAGCGGTGCATGTCTGTATTTACAATGTCAGTGATCTCAGTTTGTCCTTTTTGTATTGTAGTTTCATGATTATGCCGAAAGGAAGGACTGGGATGCGTTCCATCCTACCCTGGTGGCAGAAGGTCTTTTTGCTTTTGCTAATGTTCTTAGTTACCTTCGTCTGTTCTTCATGTACACAACCAGCTCTATTCTGGGACCACTCCAGGTGAATATCATTACTGCTTGAGAAAGTGTTAAACTTGATCTTAATTTGCTATGAAGTCTTATGGAAAACAGAAAAAGGCGAAATTAAAGTAAGAAAGTCAGAAAGTAAAAAGTAGAAAGAAGTAATATTGTATTGAAGTTTGGTTTTTTAATCTCTCGTGTAAAACATACTGATTTAGATGGAAAAAGGTAAGAAAAAGAGTTGAAGACCTAGTGTACTTCACTTTCTAACAATATTTTTTTTTCCCATGATAACTGTACCTATACTGTTTTCATCTGTTCTTAGCTTAACAGACTGCATAAGTATCTGCAGTTTGAAAACTGTAAGGATCAGGTTCTTCAGTAAAGTTCTATGCAAATGATCGTCCTAACTCCTCTCTAAAAGGTAAAAGAATGAGATGTGTAGCAAGTGAATAGTAATCAAAAAAGCCTTTTTATGCCTGTGATCTCACTGAAGTTAAATACTGAGTTGAATTGTGTAAGTTGCTTTATTTGAAAAATATAAATCTCTCAAGAGTATTGAAATAGTAATCTATTTACAGCCGGTTATAAGAATCACAGAGTGACTGGGGTTGGAAGAGACCTCTGGAGATCGTCTAGTCCAATCCACCTGCTAAAGCAGGGTCACCAGAGCAGATCACAAAGGAATGTGTCCAGGCGGGTTTGAATGTCTCCAGAGCAGGAAACTCCACAACCTCTCTGGGCAGCCTATTCCAGGGCTCTGCCACCTCAAAGCAAATAAGTTTTTTCTCATATTCATATGGAACCTCCTGTGCTTCAGTCTGTGCCTATTGCCCCTCATCCTATCATTGGGCACCATTGAAAGGAGTCCGGTCCCATCCTCTTGACACCCACCCTTGAGATATTTATAAACATTTACGAGATCCTCTCTCAGCCTTCTCTTCTCCAGGCTGAACAGACCCAGCTCTCTCAGTCTCTCCTCATAAGAAAGATGCTCCAGATGCCTGATCATTTTGAAGCCCTCTGCTGGACTCTCTCCAGTAATGCCTTGGCTTTCATAAACTGGGGAGCCCAGAACTGGACACAGTAAAGAAAGGAGAACAGGTTTCTTCTTACGTTGAATGTGCTGGAACCTTCCCATGAGTAATAATGACAGTAAAAACCCCATATTTTAATTATGTAATACATTTAATCCAGTCATCCAGAGATGGTGGAGGGAAGCATTAACAGTCTTGTGTTGTGATGCTGGAACAGTAGAGACCACAACAGCTTCTAAACTAAATTCGAATTTTTCATTTAAAGTTGGAATTTAACCTGGTTTTGTGCAAAGAATTTGGTTTTCTTTTCCTGATTTGAGAGCAGACATGGAGTTTTCTACTGAGTTTATGCCATGTAGTGGTTTTTTTGTTAGTTGGTTTCTTTTTTAAGCACAGACCCTCTCATCTTAGTCTTGGTGCTATTCACTGTGATAATCTTCAGATAAACTGGGTGGACCCGAGGGTGCAATAATACAGGTGGTCTCGTACCTTTGGGGGTAGGGGAGGGAACATGGACTATTATTAAGATATCACATTCAGATGCAATTACCTCCCTTCATCCTTTTTTAGATTAGAAGGAGGAAGAAAGCAACCTTATAAAAAATATTGTGAGTAGAAGTCACCTCTTATTCTACTGGCAACATTTTTTGCCTTTCTTTGGTTTTTCTGTTCAGCTTTAGTCCTCAGCACTGACTGATTTTGTTACCTTGCCAGTGAGAAGCCCTTACAAACTAAAGTACCTGTTATTAAAAGCGGAGCTCACTGAGAAAAGCTTTGTGTCAGTATTCTTCCAGCTTCTCTGGCCTTTCTGGGAGGATTATGATGATAAATCAGATCAGACAAGTCACTGCTTTTTTGTACCGATGGTTTATTTTTGTATTTATTTTTCCCCTGATAGTGATACGGTTTAGTTAATGTAGCTGGTTGTCAACATCATCACTGGGTTTGCAAGTGTCTGTTGAATGAAAAGATGCTTGGAATAATTAAGGTCATCATCCAGTGATTTATACTGATGGAATTGTCCTAATAGGTCAAATCAGTGCTTTGCCTTCTAAAGCACAGGACTGGTTTTAAGAGCTTTGTGGCAAGAGGATGATCTGCACAAAGGCAGAATAAGTATTTGGGAGCAGCATTTTTTTAAACTCTTGCTCTGCAGCTGGAGCTATACCAAAGCAGGTTCTGAAGTAGATAGTTTTGACTTGCATCACTAGGTCTTGTATCAAGGCTTTAGGATCTAGCTGAAAACCTCCAGCTTGAAGGTCCAGCTCATTTTAATGAGTTAGAGTGTTTGATCTTGCTGCACAAATAATTATCTTTTACAATATTTTTGTTTCATACAGAAAAGAAAAAGAGTTGCTTGTTAAATTGGTCTTCTAAAAACCATCATAAAAAGTGCTTTAAAAAGAACGTTCATAGTTCTTATAACCAGTTTAATATTATTGGAAGATGCCTTTTTCTCCTCATAGCGTTTTGTTTGGTTTACTTCTTGCCCTTTTCTCTCTGGATGTGTTGTTGTTAATTATTTTTATATAAAAAAAAGAAAAAACTTTAATACATTTTTAAATGGAACTGTACTTGAATACTTTGCAAAAAATACTTAAGTCTTGGTGCTGCAGTAAGCATCAGACTTGTTATACAAATTGATTGAACACTGAAGTCTCTCCACATTTTAAAGAGATTCACTGTTTAATGTGGATATTTATTTATGTACTAGATCTTTCACAAGTTTTTTATTAGGAGACTATGTTATGAAATTTTCCAAGTAAATAAAAACAGTCAACAGTCACCCCATTCAGTGGCACACTGAAGCTTATGTTATTACTGTTGGCCAGTATAGCTTGTGCAACAACTCTTACAGTATTTTCTGAAAGTAGGTCACAGAGTTCAAATGGTGGTAATGAAATATGGCATGGAAACCCCACAGCCTGGCGGGGGTGAAGGCAGTTACTATGTTCTCTTAGCTATTAGAGTTCTTTTTAAGCATTCAGTTACTTCACTTATTGATTAATAAAACACATTTTAATACAGATTTGTAAGTTGGCTGTGTGTCATGGTTTTTTATTATTAACAGAAGATCAAGTAATATTTCCCTAGATTAGATCATTAGATTTCAAATGCTTAGAAATTCTAAATACTTAAAAAGGAATAGCATGACTATATGAAGAAAGCAACTGGTATTTGGGCTGTGTTGTTACACACTATTCCAGGCAAAACAGTTTGGGGCGGTTTGCACCATTTGTGCATTTATGTTTCATCTACTTTGTCTCTCTCTCGCCTGCAACCATGTGTGAGTTAAACGGTAAATGTTTTGTTGTGGGGGTTTGTTTGTTTTTTTCTTTGAAAGGACAGATGTGATAAAATTATGATGGGGATTACACTCATCCTCTGACCAAACAAAATAATTACTGCATAGCTCTGCCTGCAGTTGCCAGTTCTCCATGTCTATGGCAAACTGTGCGAATACCCAGGAGCTACTGTACAACAGGGATACTCACTGAGTTTCCAATAGCGTGGGAGGGAGCAGGAGCTGGTGCTTCATCTCCCAGTAAAATCGCACTTGCAAAACCTGACCAGTGATGCAATTCTGGACTAGGATTTGGTACAGATTGTGATTCATGTAGGATTAGGCTTTCCACACACCGGTGTATTTAGACGATTAGATTTACCTGAGTCCATTTTGTGTATTTGCATTGTTTATAACAGTATATTGTTCTCTGAAGAAGTTTGTAGGAAGAGTAGTTGAAACGCTGTAAACATTTGGTGCTGTGTCTGTGTAAAAAATTGTGCTTAACGACAAAAGTAAGTCAAGGTCCTTTCTGTGTTGGAAAGATGCACAAGCATGATTTTTTTAAACAGGTGTTATTTGTATTGTTGCAAGATTCTGTATAGGACATTTTGAAGTGGAAACTAATGATCTGAATTTCATGTCATATCTTCTATATTTTACACCCTTCAATGTTTATGTGCTTACACACCTACATTGTGTATGTTTAAAATCTCACATAAAACATACAGTGAATTAATTCTGTGTTCTGCAGATGGGCTTTGATGAATTATGATTCCAAGTGTTTTGATTAATTCAGTATCCTTATGAAGTGTTTTCTTAACTTCTATGATGGTACTGATGTTCAAGTGCGTTTCATTTACTGCTTTTATCTATTGACTTGTGAGTTCTTTATTACCATTGGGATTACAAATAAAGAATAAGGTGTACATACTGTTGCTTATGGCTAATTGAAAGTAATTAACTCATCAAGTGATGTTAAAACTACTTAAATTTTCTTTTAACATCAAGAATTTTTCACTGAAAAATGGTACAAGGATACCTCCTCGTTTTGAGGTCTGGTTAGCATCTTAAAATTTAAGTAAAACATTTGAAATGTAAATAGATATGTTTTCCTTGATTAGAACCTGAAGGAGAGAGTACGAACAAAAATAACTACATGATTTACTAATACTGGAAATAAATCTACTTCACAGATTTCAATGGGACAGATGCTACAAGATTTTGGAAAATTTCTGGGCATGTTTCTTCTTGTCTTGTTCTCGTTCACAATTGGATTGACACAACTTTATGATAAAGGATTTACTGTAAATGAAGAAAAAGACTGTGCGGGGATTTTCTGTGAACAACAGAGCAATGACACATTCCATTCGTGAGTTTGTTATCTATGAAATAGCTGTGTTGTTCCAGCCCTTAGTTCCTAGTAATTAAATACAACTGGAATTTTTCACTGAACTTGAATTTACATGAAGTAAACATGAAGTGAATTTACATGAAGTCCATAAATTTACATGCTTTACCTAACCATACTTTTTTCTCTTTCTTTGTAGGTTTATTGGCACATGTTTTGCTCTGTTCTGGTACATATTCTCCCTGGCACATGTAGCAATCTTTGTCACACGTTTTAGCTATGGTGAAGAATTACAGTCTTTTGTGGGTGCTGTTATTGTTGGTACCTACAATGTGGTGGTTGTGATTGTATTAACTAAACTCCTTGTGGCAATGCTTCATAAAAGTTTCCAGCTGATAGCAGTAAGTGGTTTCTGATTAATTTCCAATAATCGCTAGCTGTATCTTTGGATTTTATACAAATTTCTTCCTACGATGTGTGGACTAATCTACAGACCTCCGTGGATGAACTCTGTCTCTGAGCTCACAAGGGGCATCTTTCCTTCAAATATGAACTTTTAATTTACTTTGATCCAAATAAAATGGGTACTTTGCATGTCGAACATGTGCAAGGCTTTGACCCGCTGGGACTTGAACAATTTCTTGATACAATGGCTGTTCAAACCAAGATGCTATAAGGTGTGGGGCTTGGGCATTTGGTAGGGGATTTACACCTTCATAGCTGAAGTTTTTATTTACACCAGAGTATGTAGTGAAGAGATTTTTTTTGTATTTGAATTATTTAATATTAGTTACAAATTTATTAACATACCATATAATCTATATGTTAAAATACTATATAATCAAAGTTGAATAACGGTCAGTTTCTAAGGTATGACAACATAAAACTTACGAACTAACCTGTTAATAGTGTTGCTTCTGATCTCTGTTAATGTTTCTGATGCTTTAGAATCATGAAGATAAGGAATGGAAGTTTGCTCGTGCCAAGCTTTGGCTTAGCTACTTCGATGACAAATGCACGCTACCTCCACCTTTCAATGTCATTCCCTCTCCCAAGACTATCTGTTATCTTTTCAACAGTCTCAGTAAATGGATCTGTTCTCATACATCAAGTGGCAAAGTGAAACGTCAGAACAGCCTAAAGGTAAGAAATGATTGGGAAAGCTGTAGGCTCTGAAGCTAGAAAGGTGCTGGTTGCTAAAATGAATCAGCAAATTGCTGCGTGAAGCTGCCTGACACGTGGTGAGTGCTACTAAGATAAATAGGAATTATAGAATAATGTGTAGTGCATCCAAAATATAAATAAATGTTACCTGTGTGTATAAGTAAGGTTCTATTAACTTTCCATTTGGGGAATTTCAACCCCCTTCCCTCTAACCCTCTGTTCCTCCAGAAATAGTCTGGAAAAAATGCTTTTCTTGATTGAAAACTCATAGTAACCTCAAGGCAGTATGTGCTAATCTCAAAAACGGTGAGGTTAGAATGTTCTTTGGGGAAAGTAATTGGCTTTAAACATGTTAGAGAAGTGTCAAAATAAATAACCAAAAAGGATCACTGAAGCCTGTCATTGTTGAGGGGAGGGATTTTTTTTGTTAAATAAACATTTTTATTGTACCCTGTAATTTTGCATACTAATTTTGCATCTTCTTGCTGACAAAAATAGCATTAAGTAAACTAAATTTAAAGACTTCACGGTATGTGCACTGAGAAACATTCAGGATTATGGAACTCTTAATTGCTTATAGGATGATTACCAGCCCAAATAGATTAAAAATTTTCAGTTTTGCTGGTACAGCAAATGATAATATAATTTAAATTTTGCTGGCAATTTGCACGCATTGTACATTTTTGTGCATCAGGATGTATTTTTAAAATAGCTTTGTTATTTTGTTCATATTTATTCTCTGTATAATTGTATACTGGCTTTAGGGCTCAAAAATCACTTTTGCATAGTAAATGTGTCATGTTTGTTTAAAGGAATGGAGAAATCTGAAGCAAAAGAGAGATGAGAATTATCAAAAAGTGATGTGTTGCTTAGTCCACCGTTACTTGACGTCCATGAGACAGAAGATGCAAAGCACGGATCAGGCAACTGTGGAAAACCTGAATGAACTACGGCAAGACTTGTCAAAATTCCGAAATGAAATGAGAGACCTGCTTGGCTTTCGAACTTCTAAATATGCTATGTTTTATCCAAGAAACTAAGGCCTAACTTTTAAACAAAAAGTCTGCACTTTTAGATACCTATAGATGAAAGTGTTGACTAAATAGAAAATATGATTATTGCACAATAATACATTTGAAAATTCATTTGCATGAGTTGCAGCTAGATGCAGAAGTGGTGGAAATAAATGCAAAACCAGATATAGTAATTTTCTTAAGCTTTTAGTGTGTATATAAAATTTGTATATAGGATTTTTTAATGTTCCTCAGATTGTGGCTGCCAGGTGTCAGAGCTTCATAACTAGCACAATGTGTTTATTTCTTCTATTTTTGCTGGCTGTTCCTTTTTGATACTTGTTTTTCAAGTTGTGAGAGAAGATAGGCTTTTTAAGACAAAAATCCAGCCTATGTATATTTTTAATAGAAAAGTCAGATATAGAATAATAGAAAATTTCCAGCACAGTTGGAAATTATGTTTGACTGTAGGTTACAGTGCATGAGAAGACTGTTTGGCTCTGAAAGAGGCAGTTCTAGTGCCAGGTTTTGTATGTTACCCTGGACTGTATGCTAACATTTACAGAATACAGAAAATCAAATCGTCAAGGCTCTTCCCTTTCATGAGAACATTCACAGTTTGAACTCCAAATAGACCAACCATTTCTTGAATATTTATGGTTATATGTAAGACCATCAATTCCTGCTTGGATTTTTCAGCAGTGCTTCAAAAGTATGTTTTACTATTCATGTTAAGATTGGGAACAGAATTTTAAAACTAACCCGTAAACTTTTAAAATTTAACATCTTGGGTTTTTAAAATCTGGATGATAAATTATTTGAAATATTAAAACCTGTGATTTAACAAAAATGAGGGGGAGCACGTGAGTGCTGTTGTTTGCAATGCTGAACAATTCCCGTGGGACACGGTACACATCTTTCTGAGAACATGCCTTGTATCTGCTCGTTGGACAGCTTTAGGCAGGTTTTACACATCCTACTTTTAAACTTGTCTTTCTTTTTTCCTTTTTTTTACCACAGTTGTTGCCAAGCTAAACTTTTTTTTTTTTGGTGTCAGGAATACTATGTTTTGTGAAAACATGTGATTTGACTTTGCTTACAATGGACAGTAAGGGCTTCATGGATTTTCTGTGATAGAGGGTCCGATATGGCTTTATATGCTTACATATAATTCAAGTTGATAAATTGTAATTGAGAAATGTGAGATTCCTGTATTTTAGTTATGAAATAAGTATATTTATGACAGCTAAAGGATTGATTGACAATTTTACTGTTATGATGGTGCTGTTCTAAAATGGTCTTATGTCCAGAAGGCGCAGGTAGCCACAGTGGTCTTTGACCACAATTGATTTGGGGAGGTTGATAAGAGCGGAGGCTTACATGAATGTTTACTTTTTTGGAGGAATTCTTACAAAACTCTTTCTTGTAAAGGTAATATATTTTCTGTACTATGAAATTATGTATATCTGAACTAGGGTTTCATACTTCGCTTCCAGAAGTCTTATAGAGGTATTCTGATAAGTCTGTTGGCTATTCATGTGAATAAGAAGCTAACCTCTTGTGTTCAAAGCAAATGGGATCACTGAATTTTGTATTTGGACTCAGATCTCACGTTTGAATAATACACCAACATAAAAAGTACGTGCTGTGTATGTTATGTATATCCAAGAAAGGAAGCAGACAAATAAAAGCTCTTTGAAAAATATGGTGGTATTAATATTAGTCATATTTGAAACACATTGTATCAGGTACCCTATTAAAAGTACTGTCTTTGTCTTGTTAAGATAGTAAGCTTAAGGAAGGTAGCTGGTGTTACTGTGTTATTACCTTTTTCCCTTGTGGAACCATCCTGTGAAATTCATTGCAATGGCTTTGTGCCGTTCCAAACACGCTAGATTGGATTCCAGTTGCAGTGTTGGCTGCTTGGCGCTCGGCTCCCACTCAGTTCTTCTGGGAAGGTGGGTTTGTGTATCTGTAGGAAGCAGCACGCTAATGTTGCTATTTCTAGTGGCTTTCAGTACGTTGAGCAGAGTCCCTCAGAGCTGGCCTGGTCATTGCACGTGGCGCTCTGTTCTACTACAGAGTACACATGCCCTTAGGAAGAATTGTCTTATTTCAAGGCACTCTTAGGGGGCGTTGGATTGGATGTGGGAGTTGCAGAGTTTTTATTTATCCATAGAAATATACACACACACACACACACACACACATATATATATATATGTGTGTGTGTGTGTATATATATATATATATCTCGATAGCAGAGACAGAGAAGTTTGTTCCCTATAGTACCTTAGTTGTATGACATTTTGCATCTCTGCTTCGTTTGGAAGCTGTTGTAGTCTTCCCATCTACTTGTCTGCTCATCAATCCAGAGTGCTTTCTACTATTTGGTCAATCTTGTCTTATTATTTAGATTTTCCTGCTTCACATGTATTAAACATGCCATTGCTTTCTCATTTAGCAATGTAATACTGGCTGTTCCAGAGGTTGTCTGCAGATGTTGGGGCTCTGATACTTTCCTTCTGGACACTTGGAATGGTTCTGGACATGCACAGAGACAAAATTTTACATGTCTGTTATACTTCTTTAAACTGGGAAGTAAAAAAAAAAGTTTGGAGAAATGGGACCTTACTTGGCTATAGGATTCAGAATTTCATTGTACAAATCTTAGTGCAAGTCATGAAAGGACCAAGTGGGTTTTTTGACACAACCGCAAAACGTTGATTTTTTCTTTTCTTTCACGTTAATGTCTGTTTTGTCTTAGAGCTAACTTTGCCTCGATGAATGAAAAATCGAGATGGAAGTTTTCATGGTATCTCCATTTGTAGCAGAAAGGTCAAAACCATTCATTACTGAAAGTCAGCTTACTCTATGCTCTTGCTAAACTATGGTTTCGATTATTGTTTCTGTTGAAATTATTTCAGAAATTGTATTTCAGATAGATAATTTTGATTATGTTTGGTTGCAGGTTGGGTTTTTAGTGTCTTGTAATAGTTGTTACCTACATTTCGTAACTGATTCTTACTTGACTAAACGGGCGCCAATCTGTTAAGTCCTGGCTCCCGTTCCCTGTCGCGGGGCGGCCGCTGCCAGTGCTGCGATTTGGGAAAGAGACTGGTCTAGAGGGAGTGTTGAGAAGAACAGGCAGGAGCTTTCCCTGCTTACCGGCTGGGGGAGGAGAGGAGCAGGCTGCCAGACCCTCCTCGCCCCGCCGGAAAAACTTCTGTGACAGATGGTTATGTCATCACAAATAAAAATAGATTATTGTAGTTCTGGACAGTTCCGAGCATGATTTCCACGTTGCTGCTGCCCAGGCTGCTGCTGAGGAATGCGGAGAGCACCATGCACAAAACCCCTTAATCTGCATAGGAATCGATACTGGAGAATCAAAATTGCAATTTAAAATTCTTTAAGCTACAGAACTGGATCTGCTTTGCAGAGGAGCGCTGCTGTCGTTTCCCCAGCGGAGCGCGGTTTGGCTGAGCCGGCAGAGCGGAGCCCGGGCAGCCTGCAGCGCGGCTGCAGCGGGAGCGTGCGGAGCTGCGGGGCTCCGCGCTCCCTGCGCAGCCCGCGGCCCGGCCGAGCCACGGCTCTCACACGGGACACGCAGTAACAGCAGGAGAACGGCAATCCACGTTCCCCTACTGAAATAGGCAAGTAGTACTCGGAGTAAGGACTGGGGCTTTCAGCACAGCTTCCTGCCTGTGGTTTCAGATTATCAGAACTCTGCTATGGTATTTGTACACAAGGAAAACAAGTACTCTTAGGTTTCGTTCCGTCCATGTCATTTCTATTAGTGCTCAAGTTTTACCCGGTTGGAAAAGCATATATTTCATATCTGCTTTTGACCAAAATGTTCTTCAACTTGTCGGTATTAATCTTTACCTATAACCTGTTCATATTCCTCTGTCTTTGGTTATAGCCTTTCAAAGTATCAAATAACTGTGTACAACTGACAGACCTGACAAAGATCTCTTAACGTTATGACATTGTGTAACTGCTTCCAGTCTGTTCCTTCCCTTATCCTCAAAACAGCTACTTGTTTAACCTTTTGCATATCGGAATGAAATAAAGGAGACAGATAAGCTCCTATTTACGCTACTGGTGCCAGACTGAGCATTGCTGTATTGTCTGTCCTTTCACAGTAGAGACAAAAATTTAAACTATTTACACGTGTACTTTACTGCCACTAAATTAATTCCTTCTTACCTCCTCCTTAATTACCTTATGGATCGTAATAGTGACATTCACTAACTAGATTATAGTCATCAGTAAAGTATGGTGCTGTTGTACCGTTGTCTAATTCTTTGAAGAGTAAATCCAGTTCATATTAACATCAATGATTCACTGACTTCAATGGAAGAAAAATCGGGCCCTTAATGAACAAGAAGTGTAGTGTCAGTCACGCTGTGCAAGACCCAAACCATCAAAAGCATGTAAATGATCAAAAAAGAGTTTCTGTTTTCAGCCTGCCCCACTTTATACATAATGAATAACTAGTTGGTGTATGATTTAATCTTAAAATATTTTATTAAGCACAGATAATAATGCAGAAATCCATGTAATAAAACAACTTTAGAGAAAAAGCTAAGTTAAAATGAGTTACTATAAATATTGCACTTAGAATTCTTATTTTACATACACAACTCCTTAAAAAAATTGGACACTTATAAATTAACAGCTTCCAAGTAACTGGAATTTGGTATGTTTGAGATCAGATGGCTGTGCTGCAAATCTTCGGCTTTAAGACTTAGGAGGATCTGTTCTCGTCTCGGTAGGTACATGTGATGGACGCCACTTTGTGCCAGGGCGTGCTTAGGTGGATGGGAGGGAAATGGGGAGCATGGTCTTAGTGTTGACAGTCAGTTGTATTTTCATGACTTATAGTATTTTTCAAGAGAGATGATAGAATGCAGCTGCAGAGTTTAGTTATAACATGTTTTGTTTTTCAAGGCATTTAGGATCTTTGAGTTCTTAGTCTTAAAACTCATGACGAAGCTGTTGGGAAAGACTTTGCCTCTACCATCTTCTTCTATCTGGCCCATGATGATGTAGTTTAAACCTACAAAGGAGAGCACGATGTTACAAGACAGGAATCCAGGATGTGATATGGTAAGTATAGTTCTTTATCTGTGGTCTCTATTCATTTGCACTCTGTTACCAAGGCCTTCTAACATTTTTTTTCCTTCCTACCTAAAGCATGTACTTCCTTACTTATCTTTACCATGCTTGTTATGCAATAAAGTACAAGTTATGTAAAAATCAGGTATATAGCTAAGTACTACATAATTAAATATATAGGAGATATTCATTAAATGTAGATTGTCAAATGAGTCTGAAAGACATTAGGAATGTAGTATAAACACTGGATAACTTAGCTACTAACACCCAGAGCGGAAAGTATCACATTCATTTTGGATATTTTCTCATTTGCTCAGCCTGTAGGATAATGCACTTAAGGAATAATGCACGTAGGTCTTTTTGTTCCCTTTTCCTCCCCCAAAGACATGAGCATTTTCTAGATACATAGAGAGGCAGTCAGGCAAGCAAGGTGGGCTTAATGTGTGATAAGCCCTGGCTTTGCAGAAATCGGACGGATTTGCATATTTTTATGGCTTGGAAGGGTTAGGGGTTTGCAAGGCCTTAGACAGGAAGGAGTGGTGTTACAGGGGTATAAGCAGAAACGTTGAGATATTAAGTAATGGCTATTAAATAATTCACAGGGATTTAGGAAGAGAAACAGCAGTGCGTGGCTTGGAGCCGGCAGTCTGCCTGCAAGGAGACAATTTGTTCCACCAAGGATATTATTATGTCTCCCAGACAGGTGTCTGGTTTCCAGAGAACTAAAGGTAAAAGCAAAACCTACTTTCTGACAAGGATTTGTCACTTTGGTGCTTGCTGCCCACTTTGGATGCTTAAACACCAGTAGTATCCCCAATGTTATCAGGGGTTTTTTGATGCTTATTAAATTATTTTGACTGCTTCCTGCTATGGTTCCATTTATGTTCTCCTGTTCTACCTGTTCACTCAGGAGGCAGAGCTGAAAACTGGTTTCTATTTTACTTAGTTACTTCAATGAAAGCTATTCTCAGTGTTTTCTGTGACACCGCAGAGGTAGCCCTTAACTGGAAATTATCTTGATTGATCTCTGTATAATACTGTTTAAGATAGCTGTAGAAATACTGACTGTTTGCAGATATAGAGTGGGCTTAATACCACTAGTATTTCTACAGTAAATGTGTAAATATATACAGGAGAGAAGCAACAGGGAAACATTGATTTTTGTGATTTGCTGTGACATACCGCTTTCCTAGTGTAGCACGCTGCTGTTTTTCCCTTCTAAGTAACTGTGTGTGAAAACTAGCTCCAAAATACATACATGAAAAAACAAAATCTGAGCTTTATTTGAGAGCACAAAATCAGGTTTTACTTTATATCATGTGCATTTTAAAAAAATATATATATATATTTCAAACTGCTTTGATCTGAGTCTAATCCTTTATAAGTAAAACTTAAAAATGCAATATAAACCTGGATAACTAGTTACTTATATCTTAAATTGATTATAAAAATAATTGCTGTAACGTTACTGATAGTGTTTTTCAGAACTGTCTTATATTATAAACAGACGAGGCTGTTATATTTGTGTACTTACCTCTTCTGATGAGAGGACACTGCTTACATACAACAATAATCTTGGCACTCATACTCTTGCCGGCTTGTTGAATTGCTAAATTTCCCTCCTTATAGACATTAATGATTGATATTGTTGCATGCAGGCTGCCAGCCCGTGTTACTGCTGTGATTACAGTTCCGGTTATTACTAGAAGAAAATACATTTGATATATTTTTAGTATTTTTTAGACATATATGTTGAGGCATCATAAAAACCAGGTAAGTATATTAGTCCATAATAAGGAAACGAACAATACTGGAAACAGTGATAAAAAAATGTGGGTATCGCCTGTATTAGGTAAGTCACTACGGACAACGTTTGGTGGCACCGAATATAGAACTGTTCTTAGGATTTATCAGTCTTTTGCAAACCCAGTTCTAGGTTTTGATCATTTCAATTAAGCAGTACAACAGATATTACTTTTAATGACTGATTTTAGAACAGCGGTGAAGTTGAATTGAAAACATTCCAGCAAAAAGCTGAATTCCCAGCTCTGACACCCTCACATGAGTAGCAGGGAATAGTTAATGCCCTAGGAGCTAGATTTTCATCTGTCTGAGGCCTGATACTGATACAAATTTGCCAATTTCAGCTAAATTTAGACTACAGATTAGACATCATATCTCCTAAAGACCTCTCAGTAGGAAAATAAAGATACTCTTTTCTTCCTAGCATGACTAGCTTAATTTGTAGGCCATCTTTATTTATCAAACTGGAGTGGTAAATAGTATTAGCAATTTCTTTTATTCTCGGATCACCTTTTGTAAATAAGCTACTCTATCCTAGGATCAGTTAGAGCTTCAGTTATCAATTATGTGCAGCTGGATTTATTTTACAAATCTTCATAATCCACATTTTGGGTTAGGCATTTGTAAATTTGCATATTATCTTCCTTTATTCCAGAGCTTTTAATTAAATGGGAATGTTCGTGTTCAATTGAAAGAGAGCTGTGGATGTTAAAATGCTGGGTATTGCAGTTTTATTTCTAGAAACAATAAAAATTAAATGCATGATAAAATAGTTCTTATTTCCTAAATTCATTAAGTCAGCAAATGCACTTGGAATCAGTCACATTCTGCAAACAGCACATGTTCTGTTCTTACCTTAGGATACACTTGCATTCACAGTGCATATAAAATATTTTTATTCTTACTCATGCCATGGAAAAGACTGAAAAAATTAATATATTTGACAAAAGGTGAGAGTGAATGTGATGTATTACCCTGGTTTTAGAGGAAAAAAGAACAAGTTTTATGTAGTGGTGTTTACCATCACTCACAAGAGCTGAGGTACGGTCAGTAAGAAGAGACTTTTTTTTTTTTTTTTTTTTTTTTTTTTTTTCCCCCTACCTGCTTCTTTTGGTTTTGGGCCAGGCTACACTGTCTGCAAATTAAAACAGGCAGGTGTTGAGGAGAGGCAAAGGGTCACGCTGCAGTGACTCCGCTCTGCCCGGGGTACGGCCGCAGCCCTCAACTGTTTTTCTAGCAAAATGATGCAAAGCTGCCGCCACTTTCCTAAAACAGCAGATTTCCCCAAATCTCATGGGATTAGCTATAAAGTTAGAGACAGATTAAAACGAACAAACAAAAAGCAGGGGGGGGGGCAAGTTGTCCCATCAAATTTTTAGGCATGTTACAGGGGATTAAAAAAAGCTTCCAGTATTAATACAGGGAAATACTCTGAACCAAAACTGAATAAATCAGCAGTGACAGTGCCATCCAAATATACAGCAGACATCATTTTTCCTGAGTGATTTGCATCTGTGTATGGAAAGCAGCGCTTGTAAACTTCATGCCTTCTAACTTCTTTTAGAAGTATTTTGGAAGTCTATAAACTGCACTGTGGAACAGTCAGCAGGTGCGGCATAAAATGAGTATTGGCTGGTTACAGAGAAATGAGATGACAGTACAGTAACTGAATCGATACTTTCCTGTAGGAGATTGTCTGACACTTTCATTTACTTTTCGGATGGAGAATGTGTGTTTGTTTGAGACACAGATGCAGTGCCTATTTCAGAATATTTCCAAGGATTTGTTGAGTGAAACACAGATACTAATGTCAGATACCCCCACAAGATGGTGTAAAAATATAGCCTATCTATGAATGATAACTTGGAACTACATCTGGTAAAATTCCTATGAGTCTAAAAATACAGTGCCAAGTGAATAGTTAAAAAGAATCAACTTTGCTTCCTTACCAAAGTTGCTTGAACAATAATTGCTTTCGATAGTCCCGCTCCTCTTACACTTTTGCTGGCACAGGGCAACTGTAGGTTTCACAGCTTTTCGAAGAACAAAAAGTAAATTGAAATTAAAATGAGGTGTTTGATACAAATGCAAAGCAATTTGTTTAAAAAAAAAAAAAAAGAAGAAGAAAGATGAATCATCCTGATGTATAATTAACTAGCTCTAGTATTGCAAGGGATGAACACAACAATGACAATATTTCTTTTCTCTGCCATTGCCTCCAAGCATCATCTTTTCACACGTGTCTCAGCTATGTCTCTGTTCTAATGACCTTACAGAATGAGATGTTACAGAAAGTTTACCTTTGATTGCAGCGTGATCTTAAATATGCCACTTATTGTGCCACTAATATTTACTGTTGTTGCCATACAGCCCTAGTACTACATTTGAAGTATCGTAACATTCTATTACAGTGACACTTCAGAGGGAGGAGGTGGCCTTTTATCTGAAATTACTGTCCTGTGATTGAAGAGATCAGAGTTCAAATTCCTGACTCTTTTTTTCTAAATTTTTCGCATAGCTTCATGACACATAGTACTGTATAATTGTTACTGATGACATTTTGAAGCACAACATAATATATCTATTTAATATTACGGGTCAACATTTCATTTCCGTAACAGAATGCTTTGTTTATAAACAAGTGAATACACTTTGCATTTTTTCCTCCTTGGGTGGATGTGAATGGTTTCTGTACTTTACTCAGCTGACCCTTTCTGCGTAATGTGTTGGGATGCAGTATTTTTAAGGCTTTTATGTCCTTTTCAAATTTGTTCGGAATTGGTCAATGACATCATAATTATTGGAAACAGAGCTGAGACGGACAGATTAATAAAACCTAAACCCCTACAGAACCCTAATTTCCAAGAAAAATGAAATTAGTTATGCAGAATATATTTGCATTTTTTAACTTTCTTTAGAATGGAGCATTTTGCAGAACTTTTATTCAGCCTGTACTTTCTGAAAAATAACTTCTGACTAATTTTCCAATCAGTAATCTACACATGTACTTCTCTTCTAATTGCATGAACTCATTGATTCTTTTTATAAATTTCCAAATTTCTGAGATTCAGCTGAATGGCATTAAAATTACTTTGTCTTCAGTGTTATGCCCATGACTGTTAGAAGATCTGCAAACTTGCTGTTTTGCCTTTCAACCCCAAAATTTTAAAATTGGATTCCATATTTTTCATTGATTTGAGACTTTTTGGTTTTGTTAGTGTTTTGGGTTTTTTTCAGTCTTCACATGACTGGTATTCAGTGTGACTCTTCAGACAATTCAATGCCTCCCACAAGGAGTGTTCTGCAGAGCAAGTCACTGTGTCTGTGGAGGCATCTCTAGTTGTATTGTACATGATGTAGCCTCAGTCCTACTGTCAGATCTACATGGTCATGGGAGTGAGACTCCCACTGTCATCACTTCTGCTGTCTTGACGTTTTCTCCACAGTTCTTTCATACCGGTGTGTATTTTCTATTTTTAATTATATGCTGTGTTGCTTTTTGTAAAGTGACTTCTGTGTAGAATACAGTGTAGAAATAATACACTATGTTCAGGTCCTAGAACTTAAAACTAAATGCTAATTTTTTCAAATTATTATTTCAAATTACAGCTAGTGCCTGGCAAGGTGCCATGCCATTTAATTAGTTCTCCTGTCTCACAGCATCCGTTGGTAGGTCAGGCAAGTCGGGTACCTCCTACCTCAATGCCACTCGCAGCACGACCAAAACTAAGATTTTAATGTTCCTTGAGTCTTTCAGTTCAGTGTCCATAGCAGGAAGATAAGAAATGTAGTAGCAGGAAGGTGAGTCGCAGGTGCGTGCCAGTATGGTAGCTGTCAAAAATTTATTGAGGGGCTTTGATTTTTCTAAATTTAAAACTGGGATTATGCATTACAAAATATTCTTGTTTGGTCCTTGTTTTGGTTCAAGTTTTACTTTAGAGTTTAATAAATGTTGGTTGGTGACTTCATTATCATTTGTCAGTAGAGGCTGCCTATTGTTTAGCAAAATATAAATTGCCTACCATTTTACATGTAGCCATATTGTCAGGCAAATGCATGAGTTGATTCAGTGAAATAAGAAAATCAATTACTTAACCATATCTTTTGGATTAATCTTCATTACTTTTATTAGTGTATTGTATAGCATTTATTTGTTTCTTCAAGTACCAATATTTTGATGTAAGACAGAGACTGAGGTAATTTTTGAAAATGTCTGCTAAAGTTAAATATTTCATTAACGCCTGGAGTTCTGTGCAAGTTTGAATAGGTCTGATTTGCAAGATAATAAGCTAAGTCTGTTTGAACTGGACACTTCTGAATGCAAATGATTGATCAGAAATTTAACTAAACTGTAGAAATTTAGTGTACTTTGGTTTGGTTTTAAGATCAGAAATGCCTACACCATGCATAATTGATCAGACGTTGAAAGGACTTATTTCTGTCTGTCTAATAAGTCCTTTTGAACACCTTCCCTCTGTTGTCCCCCATTGCTTTTATTATCTAACACTGATGTTGTCATAAAAACTGATTTGGAATTAATTAGTAAAGTACATCTCTTTCACATGTGCACACACAAACAGCTCACAGAGCAAAATTCAACGGCAAAACCCTGAACACAAACAGTGTGAGATATCTGACAGAGCTGAATTATTTATTATTAGAGTAGCAGTCACAACGGCATGATTTACAGATCATTATGATTTCATTTGTATAATGTTTATTTTCATCTATTTTAAATACCTTTCATTATCAGTATTTAAGCACCACAGCTGCTTGGATTCCTGCTGACAGGCCATTGCTGTCCTGACTTTCGATGCCTTTTAAGTATAAATCAGGTTATGTGTTGCAAAAACATCATAAATAATTTGGTTTTCTGCTATAACGGCATCTTAAATCTCTCACGTCCAGGTTACAGAAACTGTAAGAATTTATCCCTTCAGTATGTCTGTAATGAGGTGGTTTTGGCAATACCTTCAGAGAAATCCTCCTCTGATCTTTCATATATGCTGTGTAGTCTTAAATATAAAAGGAAACTTATTTTTATTGTGACATATTTCTTCATAAGTTCCAAACCTTGATCTTTTTCAAAATAAAAATAATTCTAGGAGGGTGTCACGTTGACAGGATGTCGACAGAATCTGAAGAGGGCTCAGGTGGCTTCCATACCAATTTTCCTTCATCTTAATAACTAGATGAAGAAAAATATGGCCGGATTTTTACATATTAACGCATACGGAAGAAAGAGTTCCTTTAAATAAAACTATTTCTTAAAATATTTAGAACTTCTTATGCAAAAGACTTTTGTTCATCCATTGTTCTATGGAATTTGCTAGTTAACTGTCAGAAATTGAGAAAAGACAGGAAAACTCTCAGCAGAAGCGAGTTACTGTTAGACTGATCTCTTGCCTGGATAGATTTCCTTTTAATAACGTTAAGTAGATTCTCCTTTGAGTATATTAAGATATTCCCTTGAGTATATTAATTTTAATTCATTCTCTCAACATTTGAAATACTAACAAACCATAAAACTAATTTTTCATATACTTTCTATGACATTTTTCCACAACCTTCTCCTTGTACTGGAATAATTTATTTTTCTAAGAAATAAAATAAAGCCAGTAAAACTTACTTGAGGTAGCAGGGAGTGTTGTAGTAGTAGGCAGAACTGTAGTTGTGGGTAACTTTTTTGGTCTAAATTTATAATGGCCAATAAAGCCATCAGCTGTTAAGCTTAAATCAGACAAAAACTGAATGAGCAACTCGTTTCTCTCAGACAGAATAGGCCTGAAATAGAAAACCAAAATATTTCCATTGTTTTGAATGTCGAAGACAAAAACCACTAATAGCATTCTAACCAAAAAAAAAAAAAAAAAGTGCACTTCACTTTAATTATTGGTCTGCATGCAATATCTGCCCTCAGACTAATACTGAAATACACGTTTCTTTGCCGGCATGTCAGACACTGGTGCTATGAGTGTGAAACTCATTCTGATGAATCATGTGAACCTCTGGTTCCTGAAGGCTCTGTCAGTATGCGTATCTGTAAGTTCTTCCGTGTGACTTCATTGCAGACTTCACTTCCATGGAATGGAAGGAGCTAGACTAACACAATGGGAAAATATATTGAAGAAACGCTCAGTGTGCAGCCGAGGTAAGTAAATGGGTTCCTTTATTTGTTTTTGTTTAATGAAAAACACATTACACATTTGGAAGGCCTTAAGAAAATGAATTTAATGTTGGGTTAGGTAATTCTTTGACAAAAACACTACAAATAAAATGGTTTGGGTTATTATTTCTTTCTGTGGTTTCGGTTTTTGTCAATGTTTGGATACTCATTACCAAGACCTTGGAGGTAATTTCTTAGGATTTGAAATGTCAGGGACAAGCACTGTTCAGTGTATTAGTTTTCAGTTCATAAACTGCACAGTACCTACTGCGACACTGCCTCTGGATGTGGATGTGGTGCAGTGACGCCCCATTCAAGGCCACGGTTAGAGAAAACCACGTGGAATGCAGGTCTTGCCAAAGCAGCACTTCTCTCCTTCTTTTGGGCCTTCTACAGACCTTGTCTCAATATTCATTAATAATTATTAACACAAATTTTTCAAGCAAAGCCACAGTTTTTGGAAAAAGGAAGAAAAATATAGGAGCAAAAGAATCTTGGTGAGGGGAGAGGAAAATAGAAAGTGGTTTTAAGATGTAGTTTTACTAAAATAACTGTGGTGTTTCTTCCCAGGAAGTCTGACAGTTCCTGAGCAGTTCTTCAAAACATTTAAATAGGCCGTCAAGGTAAAAAACTCGTGATCCTCTCCCAGTTTTTTGGCAGGTGTTCCAGAAATCAGTTTACTCTGATAGCTGAGTGTGACAAAACCAAAGTGCCTGGTTATGTGGAGTTCTCTAGATTTACAGATGCTGTGGCAGTTCAGGCTTTGCTTGCTGCAGAATTGACCCAGGCTGTGGCCGTAGGAGGGCACAGATTATCAGCTGCCCGAGAGCCGTGCTCTGCTTCCTGAACACCAGGGCTACGACAGCAGTTCTGAAAAATCTCACCTACTCTGTGTGTCCTGTCTTTTTAAAAAAGGCTTTTTGTGTGAGAGGCAGGGTTTTTTGAGTAATTACTTCTCCTAATAAATGGTGATTATTATGTATACCATTAATTTATGTATCCTAATAATTGTATTTAGGAATCAGGTATGTGGCTACACTGCACGCTCACTGGTCTGCAGTTGGATCTGAATTCATCACTGCATCACCAAATCAGTTCAAGGTATCCACTTTACTCATACTTTTTATGTGTACTGTTTCTGTTACACAATGCCATGTTACATTATCTTCTGGTTAATGAGTTCCGCCTTACATAATTAGTGTCAGACAAGCAACTAATACTCTTTATAGAAGGCTTGCTCCACAATTCAGTTTACACACAATGATTTCAGGTTCTTTTACAACACTGGTCTTGTCCTTACTGTTTTTCTGAACCCAGCTGACAAATTTTGATGAGAATTGTACAAAGCTAGTGGAAAATCCCCAAGAGCCATACTTTCCCCCTTCCACTAGACATATAAGCTGCCTACATACAACTCTGCAAGGGAAAGTGACTATGTTGATGCTCTATCTTGGATTTCTGGTTAGAAAGCAATGCTATCCTAAAAGTCACTTTCAGGACACTTTAACATTCTGTAACGAGAAATCTCATCTCTAAGCTCTGTAGCCTGGGTTTGAGCCCAGTCTTCTGCCCTTGCACAAAGTCCAAACTAAAATCTCTGGATGTTGAAGCCCACTAGGTTGGGCAGACCCATTTACAGCTTTGAGATGCTGGGGGATAGGTGCCGAGCCACAGCTGAGAGGTGGTTTAAGAAGCTACTGGTTGGAGCCAGGGCTAGTCACAGACGGAGAGAGAAAAGGGAAAACCTAGGACAGACAAGATACTAAGCAACTCCTGGAAGTCCAATTGGACGTAGAAAGTGTCGTATTTAATAAAAAAAAAAAAACACCTTTTTGAAGCCTAGTACAGAACAGTTAGCAAAATGACACATAGTGGTAGTGAAATTCATAATTGAAGATAGTTACTTACGCTGGTGGACTGTCTCCGCAGTACTTCCCAATTCTTTTAGCGTCATTGATTTCCCCACCGTTAAACACTGCGACATAGTCATATCTGCAGTAGTTGTCTCTCTCCACATCAAACTTCTCAAACTTTAACTCTATTAGCTGCAGGGAAAGTATAAATAACTCATGCAGGTTTTATTATGCAGAATAATTAATGTTTCTTATAGTAAGTGACCTCTTCATATGAACTACTAATTGGTTTTCTATTAAGTCCTTAATCCACTTAATTGTGGAGTAATGTATTTTAATCCACGTGACTTCTCCCCAACAAATAGTTCGACATATGACTCTAATATTCTAGAAAACATTTTGTTCTCAAATATATGCAAGTAACTTCTCATAAAGTTGTTTTTATGAGTGAATGAAAACGGGATAGTATCTGTTAAGTGTTACGCTGCTTTTAAAACTATAACAAATCTAAACCGGAGAAAAGGGGCTTTTAGTGTCATTGTATCACCCAAGATATGCTAAAAAAAGCAAGGGCAAATTTGGCAAGAGCCATTTCACTGACTTCATTAAGAGCAAGGTCTGAATCACTGTGGTTGCCAATGCTGTGCTTACTTGATGCAGAAATAAAAAGGTCAGAAACAAAAATAGTGATAGAAATAAAATCAGTAAATAGTAAGACTAAAACCAAGAGAAAGGAATTGTATTTCCATACACAATTTCCATAAATGTTGGGGCTTTACAGTTTGTGAAAACTAGTATAACTCTGGTATTTCCAGTATTGATGCTATTATCTCCAGCATGACTTCTATTTATGGACTTTTCTACTTAAAAAAGAAAAACAATGGACAAGAAAACAGAAATGGAATTTACTACTCTGAGGCAAAGTCCTGCAGTATGATTCTGTCAGTTGTGTGTAGCAAGGAAGGAAAACACAACATAACCGCACAGTTGAAACTGAGGCAATATCTGCATTTAGGCTGCACAACAGTATTTAAATCACTTTCCCATAATGAGGCTTCAATGACAACACTGAATTGTGTTGATTGTAGATATGCAGAATTTCTCTTTAAAGGTCTGTCTCAAACAAAGATGGTATGAAATCTTTTAAGGCTGTACAAAGAAAAAGGAATCATTTGTACATCGCATGCACTTTTTTTGATTTACTGACATAGTAAAAATGATCTTGTTCCACATTAATAGTAATGATAGCCTGATATCACCTGATGTCTTAGTTTTGCCTGGCTATGCTTTTGCACTATTAAAAAGCGTAAGGCATCATTTTGTTTCCCACAAAGTATGAGTAACCTAGGGGGACTTCGTTTCAGAGATGAGTAACATGCTTGTTTCAAAAACCTTGTCACCATGATGAAAAAATGCACTTTAAATCTAAGTATCCATCAGAATAATACGCTTCTGATCAAAAAGATGGTATAGAAAGAAGTAATGCACCTAGGAGCCTAAGTGCTAAATTTTTCCACACACAGGCAAAACAGCAGGCCACAATATCTACTTTACTACTGTTCCTAAATGAACTTCGCACTAATAAAGAACTACTTCAGGATAGAATAGAAGCTCTTCACAATCATGAGAATCTCCTCCATGTTCTGTAATAAATGAAGTAATTATTGGGTCGTATTAGAAGCAAAGGAGTGCTTTGTTTTACTGCTCAGATGCTTGTGAAAGGGAAGTACAGACAGCAACACCTGAACTTTGGCAAACGAAGAGTGAACAGCTTTTCATGTGCACTTGGAGAGAGATGCTTATTCACTACTTCCAAAAAAGGCTTTTGTCACTGGCAAAATTCTGCCTCATTTGCATGCAAACAACCATTACTGCACTACATGAGAAATATGTATTTGGAAATTTGTAGATTCGTGGATGTTCAAAAGGCACAGCGTATAATGTCCTTATTTTTATGCTTACATAGCCTTTCTTAAGTCTTCTCTACCAGCTTAGGAAAAGTTTTAGGCTTATCTAGAGATATTTGGAAAGAACCAAAGTAATCTGCAGTTTACAGATAAGGTTTTAAAAATCACTGCCTATCTACAGGATTGTTAAATGACCTGTATCTAGCAAGCAAGGAATGTGGATTAAAGAGCAGTCCAGGAAAGACTAAGCTGACATATTTCTTCAGTTCAAGGGAGAAAATATCTTGGGAAATGGAAAAGTATGAAAGATCTGAAGAATATATTTCTCTGGGGCAGCTTTTTTTATACGGAGGATTACAGTCATGAGCAGAAGATTAAGAGGAAAGTTGTCTTTACACGTAGAGGAATTTAAGAAGCTGGACATGGTTAAGAAAAGCAACCTACCAAACATGCCTGGTTGACCAAAACATCCAGTCATTGTAGAATTCCTGCCAAGGTACAGGGCAGATAGCTTGGCAAGGACCAGAAAATGTGAAGCTAGGATTGCAATTAGCCCTACAGTGTAGGGAACACACTTGTGTTTGCCCTGTGTGGCAAACGGTGGCAAATGAGCCCTCTTCATCCGCCGCCACATCTCTTCAGGTCTTAACGAAGTAGTAACAGATGCTCTGACGGCATCTGGCTAATTAAGCAAGCATCTTATGAGATGGAGCCTTCAGAATAGAAATAAAACAAACTTTATGAAATGCACATTGAAAATCCCTGTGCAGGACACATCTGAATATATTCCCTGTACCATAAGCAGAATAAATAATTTCTGCTTCAAATAAATTCAATCAGCTCTGCCTGTGTACCTCAATAACAAACTGCAGCAACACCAAAAATGCTTCAAATGTTGTTAGACTTAAACCTAGAATTTGTCATCATCGTGTTTGGTCCTGAGATCATCACCTGCCCTAACTTAATTTGCATGATGTTGTGCTAATTAACAAAATCACCTTCAAAAAAAATATGTTTTAAAAGCCTCACCAGTCACAGATGCTTTTAAAAGTTAAATTCAGGGGAAAGTAGCAATGCACAGAGGAGGACACGCAATGCTGGGAAGGCACAGGAGTCACTGGAGCGAGGCAGGCACCAGATCAGAGGAAGGCGGCTATCACTGGAGGGTAGGTGTCCTGTGCTCCTCGCACGAACATAACTCAGATTTCAGCCAAATTGTGTTTTAATTGTTTCAGCGCAAGGCGGGCAGCGTGCTGTGCGAGCGGGCTGCTGGTGCGGTGTCGGTCCGCGCAGGCGACGGCAGCCCCTTACCTGGTTCTTCGGGGCGACGATGTGCCAGGAGCAGGTGACTCCAGCTGGGTAGTCTCGCTCTGGCCAGTTGGGTGTTTGGAAGGACCCCGACGGCTTCTCCAGTCGTCCCCCACAGTACTGATCCCCTGCAAGTACAGCGCACGGTGTGACCACAGTGGAAGAGGGACGTGGGTGACCCACAGAACAGGCTCTGTGGAGAGCCAACGATGCAGCGGGGCGTTTTCCTCCATATCTCCCCTCCCAGTCCCAAATTACAAAGCTACATCAGGTGTGTAATTCTTATTTATAACCCAAGTATGAACCTTCTTTATTAAGTTATGACATCACAGTCATTTACTATATCTTTCCAGAAGTTATCAATACAAGGATAGAACTGAAAGGACTAATGTATTACTCACCACCTGCATTGCGTCTTCTCCACAACCTGTCTAGGCTGGTGTGATGCTAACACCAAAAGCCTTGAAAATGAGTCTCTCAGCAGGGCGATACCACCTCCCTGCAACCCCCCAGCTTCTCCCAGTTCATGGCCTTCCCCAGCACAAGGCAATGCCTTTATGTTTAATAATCCCTAAAAGATTTTTCTTTCACGTGTTTTTCTAATTGTTTTTAAACCAGTGTAGAAATTGACAGCCCCCAATGTCCCCTGGCAGAGAACTCCACCACTTTACAGCTCAGACAAACACCACCCTCTCCTTTCCTTTGCCACCACTTGCTCATCTGTTTTTGTATTAGAAGAGACAGCAACTGTGGTCCCCATTCACCTCCTCCGGACCGGTCATGACTTTAGAGCCCTCTCCTACGCTGCCCTTGCCCGTCTCTTTTCCAGCATGACGAGGTCCATTCTGTGCAGCTGATCTTTGTGTAGAACATGTTCCTTAACTCTGTCATATTTGTTGTCTCTGATCCCTTCTGAGAGTTTTATTATATCCTAGTATGAGATGGGAACATCAGAATGGCACGCAGTATTCAAGGTGCGGATGCATTATGGATTTAGAGTGGCATAATTTGTTGTTGTTGTTTGGTCTTTATTCCCTTTTAAAAAATTGTTAAGTTTCTGATTCTTTTTTGATAACTACTGAGCACTGGATTGATGCTCAACTATTGTTTTAATAAATTATCTATTTTACACGTAAGATCTCATTCCTAAGTGGTAGTAGTCAATTCAGAGCCCATTGTACTGTACATAAAGTTAGGGTGTTTTCCCCTTATTTGCAACATTTATCTATATGGAATTCTGTCTGCCATTTTATTGACCAGTTATTACCACATTGCTACTAGGTGCAATTCTTCTGCAAATCTTACAAAGTTAGCCCTCTTCTTTACTATTTCTTTACTAACTGTAGTGGCTAACCAGTTATATTTTGCTATTTGCTAAGCGAGATAATGAATATGTTGAACTGTACAATCCCTTGTATCTCTGGCATCCCATCTTTTTAAGCATTAATGTGGCTCTCCATGGAGTTGTACAATTATATTTGTCTTCAGTGCATACGTAATTGTTAATTACCTCTTTCATGGGGTTCTGCTGCAGAAAACTTTGCAATGAATCCACTTCCAGCAGTATTAGCATCTGAAGTCATCTGCACCAACATTTTATTGCTGTTGGATACGAGGGCACCTGGTTTCACCGTACCACAGAACCTGCCGATGCGTTGTCCATTGGCATGGCCGTTGTATATATCCACAAAATCATACCGACACAAGTTGTCACTTTCCAGATCTAAATATCTAAAAGAAAGAACCACCACTTTTCCTTCTGGGACCTGCAGAGAGAGAGGGATGGAGAGATGTATCCTGAAATGTGACTGACACCACACATCTATCTGATCCCACTACTTGCATGAGTATTTTCATATCCTTCCCTTCTTGCCAGGTAAGCCTTTTTTGTCAACTATAGTCCAGGCAGCGTGGTTTTGAAAATCATATTGGACCAATCATAAGAACAAAGCTCTGGCCATCTCTGTTGCCATTATTTTCTTCCTGATTCAGAGGATTGTCTCACCATCACCACCCAGTTCAGCTTGGCACGTTTCTCTTATTTTCTGCTGAAAGTATGCAACCAGCCATGCAGCTCCCTGTCACCAAGTAAGGTGAGGAGGATGAGATTAACATGGTTGAAAAAAAAAAATGGAACAAACAATTTACAATTTTGAACAAATGAAATGGCCTCTCTTATCTTGCTGATTTGTGCCATAAAGTTTCATAGTTTGAAGGGGTCTTTTTATTTACTGACACATGATTACATTTATAAATAAAATTGGAAACTTTATGGTTATTGCTGTACAACCCTAAAATGTAGCTATTGGAGTAGGTACAATTAGCTTAAAGGCTGTGGCGAAAGAATTATTTTGGAAAGAATATGTAAAACTATAAACAGAGAGTTCAAAAGAACCATTAGTGGGTGTCCTCAATACAGAAGAGAGTTTTGTTTTCCAAAACGTCTGAGGAAACATAAGTCAGGGCAAATCTTTACATGTCTGCATCTGTGGACATTGCAAAAGAGGCAAGACTACTGAGAAGGATGTAAATTAAGAAAGCATAACAGTTTACAAGGAGGAGAACATTTCCAGAGATAGAGTTGCAAGCTTTTAAGAGAATAAGCAGCATACCGAGAAGTGAAAACTATTCTAATAAAGCATTCAATGCTATATTAACAGGACAGGGAGAAGGGAAACAGTATTTTAAAGTATAGAGAGACCTTAGACTGGCAGAGTGTAATTATCTGCATTCAATTCATAGCCCAGTAGAGTGGTTACCCATTAAAATAACTGCAGCTGTTCTGTTTTACTGAGACACCGCTATTATTTTCCGCTTTAATTACATAACACACACTTAACGTCTGTAAGTCAGTCCGTATTTAAGACACTTTAAGAGTTCATGATTTTTTTTCTTTCCTTAACAGTGACTCATTTTAAAACACCAGTTTGAGATAAACTACAACTAAACTACTCCTATATGAAATTGGCAAACAGTGTTTGCATTCTGTGAGTTCCAACAATTAAAAATGCCTTGTCAGGTACAGATGGAAGTGCGACATGTGGAAATGACCACTTAACCCACAGAAGGTACTTAGACAGGCAGCAGCTCTAGATGTTGTGAAAAATGTGCTGTAGATACGTTCGGGTTACTCAATCATGCAGCTGCTTTTATGTCCAGCACTGATACTGACCCTGCAGCAGAACAGACTTTTGCACGAGCTGTTTCCAGCTGCCTGGGTCCACGTACCCGCCGGCTGACCAGCCCCACTGCAGCTCCTGTCGCTGGCGTCAAGAGTATTTTCCTTTGGTCCTTGTTCAAAGTTCTCTCAAAAATGCATTCCATTCCCCTGTGCTGACGTACACCACCACCACCACTACTACTACTACTACATCAAAACCACAAAACTCATCTAATCTTATCCAGAAATTCCAAAGCACAATGACTATGTTTCAGAAAACTTTAAAGCCAGATGTTAAACTTACACTCCTGGAGTGAGCAAACCTTATAGCTGGTATTAGAAAATAACCCACATGTATATTTAGTCCGCATAAGGCCAACACAGACACGTGGTCACACTGTACGATATTCTGTGAAAGCAATATGATTCTCTGAATCGCTGCTCTCATAACTAAGTCTCTTATTATTGCATTCACTTGTCTTCTGGTCTTATTCACTAAGAAGCATTAAGATATGGTCATTTTAACAGGAAAAAGAGCTAAAAGGAATTTGGTATTCCTGTCAGAAGACCTAAGTGTTATTTATGGTTTACTACAAACTTTACGTGACCAGACAAATCAGTTCAAAAATGCTTGCTATATAGTTATCATGTTTTAATATAGACCGAGCTGCTATGCCTAAGATTGTCCAACATTTTCCACTACAAAACACTGCTTACAGTGTCTTGCAGCTTGGCTGCAACTTACTCATCTTTAAGAAGCTTCCCCTTTTCCTCCCACCGTTGCTGAAATTTGAGCAGAAACTGCTCCATCGTATTAGATTAAATAGTTTTGTCAGTGCTTATGAGATTTTTCCCTCCTTTCTCAGCTTGAATTGCTTCTTTGAAGTCACCTACTCCCTCCCTGAGTTTGAAGAAGGAAGTCGAAATGTGAGAAGTGGCTGGTTCTGGGGTAAGAAAAGGTCTTTTTGCTGTCCTTGTAGAAATGCATTCAGATTTAGCCACGTGGTTATCCCTCAGTAAGGCTGGCGGGCGCTCACCGGCAGCACGTTGAGCCAGCGCTGCCCCGCTCACGCCAGCCTCCCAGCACTCAGCCTTGCCCTGGGTTTTCTGCTCCCTCGTGCTGCCCCACGGGACATGGGGAACCAGGACGTGGGACTGACCCGCGCTGAAAAGCAAGAGGATGCTGGCAAAGCTGCCCAACTCCAAATTGCCAGACAACCATTCACTCAAGTCCTGGGTTTTCTGTTTCACGGTGTAAGTAATTCTGGGCAGTGTTGTATGCTTCCTTCTCCACTCTCCACCACTGATTATGTTATAGTATACTAAGTTACATTATCTATTTCTATTTCATCATAGTATTTAATCTCTCTAGCTTCTATTTGTTCAGTCTACCTGATCTTGATTAAGACTGTTCCCCATAGATGTACTGAGTTTCTCAGTTTGGTTTCATGAAAGTTTGTAAGAAAATGTGTAGGAGAAACTGAGCCACGTGGTCATGAATGTTTAACAAGGAGCCAACTCCAGACTTCAGTCGTCAGAATCATCCTTGCTCATATTTAGCTGAATTTGGGGAGAACTGGGTCCCTTAATCACAGTCACTGCTTACTGCCATTACTTTACAAAATAATGTCATTGCCTATTAAAATAATTTTTGTCACTATTCACAAAAATAACGGATTCGTTCCAGCATGTTAAATCAATTAAAACTTTGTGATCTGAGCAGATGACATTCACGAGGGCAGAGGATGGTGATTCCACATTCTGGCAGGAGCCGGTCCAGTTTGCAGCTATTCCCAAGGAATCCCACCCTAAATACAGGCATCTTTGCAAAACAATACTTTTCTTTCATTTCCATCATTTCCCTTTTTTAAATGTCGAAAAGTAATGTGCTAAAATCTGCCAATGTTTATCCTAGAACATTTAAAGTATTGCTTCATGAGAAACACAGGGGAGAACGCAGAGGCCAGTATGACTCAGTTGTGTTTACTTTGAGCCACATCCGAGCCCGATGCAGTAAGAGGATGGGATACCTCAGAGGGAGAATTGGAAGGAATTGCAGCTCTTAAGAAAGAAAAAAAAGAGAGGAGTCAAAGGAAGAGTGTGATGCTTCCCCTGCAGGGTGTGCCTTATTTTTCTGTTTTATCCACCCAGCTGGTATCTTTCAACAGAGGCACTTTAGCTTCTGCCTCTCTTTGTCACACGGTGGGTGACTGACCCATACTTGTCCTTTGCTTCCCTTCTTAACTCTGTGAATTCTTTAGGATCATATATTATGATGCTAACCTCATATGAAGGATGCCTTATTCTTATCGAAGGTTATAGGAAAATAGCACTCTCTGAATTTTTTTAGGGGGAGTTTTGCTAGACCGTAATTCCCTAAAATAATCCATGTCCATTATTAACCTCTTGAAAAGGGCATGATTATTTTATATATACAACCCACCACAAAATAAGATCCCTAGATGTCTTTTTGTTATCATTCTTTGATTAACATTATATTAAATACCTGCAAAGTTCACTTACATTTAAAGTAGTTAAGCTGTGTTTCTGTAGTTGTTCTGACTAAAAACAAAGCCCTCTTGATCATTGCGTCTCTTGCAGTTTCTGGGGGGGATTCCCAAACCGTCATACTTTTCAAAATTACTTGACTTCGATTATTTGCTTCGAAAATAATCTTTTGATGGGGAAAAACCCTTAAGTGCCAGCTTAGTAAGAAAATATTTTGCCCAATTTTTAAACCTATACTGTACATGGGTTTAATATATTTTGGTATATGTTTAATACCAAAATGCTGATTGTATGTTTTGCCATAGCAGTCCTAGGTAGACTTGGAAAATACCTCAGCCACTTGCAAGCCAAACATGTTATTTCTCTCTACTGAGAATGAATGTGAAAGTTTTGGTTTTACACCCTGGGAAGAACCACAGCTCCAGCCTAGTTGCTGGTTCCCTAGCTCCATCCTCTCCAGCCACAAATGAACAATTAAAAAAAAAATCATATTAGCTTGCTCCCCCTGACAAAGGCATTAGATTCTGTTCAGCTATTTCTTTTCTGGCAATACAACCACGCATAAAGATCTGTTCTCTACTGGAAGGGCAGTTTCACAGTGATAGGAGAAAATGAATGCTAAAATGTAGAGAAAATGATTTAAAATACTTCAAAACCCCAGGGCAGATTCCCAACTCCCCCGATAAGTAAATTTTTCAAACCTTGCTTATTGTCAGCAAACCTGCTGGAACACAGCTCCTGAACTTATAAAAATACAATGTTACATAACTCTTGACAGTCTTCAGTAGTATTGTTGCACATAAAGTCATCGGAGTTTTATGGGAACTACACAGTCTGCCAGAAAACAGTCCAGGTTCTCAGACTATGTGACACATTTATGTGAGGTGATGGCCAGGAAGGATTACAGAGTATTAAAAGTAAATGTATATGACATATTTTAGATAAAGCCATATACATTACTATAGGAAAGGAAATAGCTGTACAAATGACTTCTTAGCAAAGCCAGCTAAAAGCTGCTGGGTAGTCTGCCAAAGTTGTAATATAACCACAAGCATGTGCTGAACACTTCTTAGAGCTCTTAGAATAGAGAAGCTGTTTTCTTTAGCCAGCTGAAAAAGTCCCAGTCCCTTGAAATAACAGAACCATAATTGAGTTAGAGAGACTCTTCTAGCTTTAGCAAACCAGTTGGAAAGATTTCAGCTGATGCCTGAATGCCACATTGCTTTATCTGTATCACCCATAAGATTTTCTAAACTTATTTTCTTCTAAAGAATGAATTAGCTGTCACTCTGTTCCTCTGTAGATTTCTTCTATAGACGAGATCCTGTGTTTGAGAAAATAACAGCTTCATGTCTCTTGTGAGCCAGACGCAAAGTGAACCAATGTGTCTTGCAGACTTGTCAGATCCTGCACTAGACAGTGTTTTCAGGAAGGTGTTCACAGCCCTTGGCTAAAATGGACAGGCAAAAAGTCTTAGTCACCTTCTAAGATCAGATGATAAATGAGGAAGCCTAACCGTAACTACAGCATATTTCTTCATGGCAGTGTAACTGGCTTTTAGTGCTATTGCAAGCTATTGTGAGCCTCAGCAGTATCTGGTGAAAGGATTTTGTTGTTTAAAGTCTGGCTAACCAGACCCTTGAGTGTACCACTTTGCCTCAGTCTGGTAAATCATCCTCTTTTTTTAAAGAGGGTTCAGGCTTAGTCTTGCAAATTTTGTAGTCCTTGCCTTCTACACGGTTGACGGGGGGGAAAAAAATCAACTTGGCTTAGTGAGCAATATTGTCTAATAGGGGTTAAATGAGTTGGGGGCGTAAGAAAGCCTGGACTACTACAGTCATGCAGCCCTTCTCTGGCTTTGGGAGAGCTCCAGGGAACAGGTACGCAGCAGCTGAAGAACAGGAGTAAAGGGCAGCACAGCAGAAAAGTGGGAGACGGGATGATCATGAAATGCCAGAAGCCGAGTTCCTCCCGTGGTCAATAAAGTCCAAGTACGGACACAGCTCTGGTACGGCTTTGTGGTAACACTGTTCACAATGTTCAGGCTAACCTGGACACTCACATCTTGTTGGCAAGAGCCCCATTAAGTCTGCAATGAAAGCACTCCGTATGGACTCTTTAAATACAATCAATTGCTCTCTTCTCCCTCTACCCCCAATATATGATGAAGGGCATATGCATGGGATGCTTGAGTAAATGCTTCTTCAGTGCTGGCTCCATTTGTAATCCAAATTTTTTGAATGGTAAAAATTTTATGCTGTTATAATCAGAATTATTATTTACCTGCAGATTCAATTTTGAACTTCTGAAGATCTAATACTGAGTCATACTGGTAAACTAACTTTGGAGTTTTTTCCCTTTTACTTAAGGCATGTGTGTATGATTCCAAATGCAATTTGTGTCTGCTTTTCAGATCGTAAAGTGGGCCATGCTAATTGCTGTAATCTCAGCCCCTTGACCGCAGGAAACAAGTTTATTGATGAGCATACACTGCATTTCACATCATACTCTTCTGAAAAAAGTCAGTCGCTGATTAAAGGTAACCTCTAACTTGGCCCTAATAATAATGCAACATAAAGGTGCAGAAAGCAACTGTTGTAGCTTTACTGGTGTCCGTCAGATAAAACGATTAAAATTACATCACTCGTTTGGTACGAGAATCATTTTAACTGAACACTGTAAACAGATCAATGTCTCCTGCTTTGCGTCAGCATCTCTATAGTAGCAGGAGACAATTATCCTGTGACATCCTATTCTGCTGCCAACACCTAGCCTGTAATGCAGTCTTTGAACTGAAGTTCTCTTTAGTGATCCTGTCAACAAACAGACTAATTTATTTTTTTATGCCTTTTTTTGTTTTTAAGCACATATTCTAGGTCTGAATATCACAGGAGTTCTTAGTGAACTGTACCTAAAAAATTTAGAGGAAATTTGGTGGGCAATTTTGGACAGCTTAATTTGTGCGATGTGAGGAAAAGTAATAATTCATTCACACCCTTTCTGAGTCTGTGGGTAAGGTCACGTCCAGCACTGAAGTGTTTAGTCCCAGCTGTTTAATGGCATTTGCTGTCCATGAAGACGATGTTTCTGCCCTGCAGTCTCATTTCAGCATCAAAATATCAATCGTACCACATGCTTTTGCATGATCATTTATAAATGTAACAACACCTTCCTGTTGCTTTCTCAGCTTGCTGTACGACACGCTCCAGATGTCCTGGCTGGCAGAACACTGTTATTAGCACATTGCAGGCAAACCTGCCTGAATTTTTGGGTTTTGTTTGAAACTTTTTCTACGTCTTCTTGCCAATGAATTTTGCTTTTCATTATGTACACCTCAAAGCTTTACTTTAATCCATTTGGTCTAACTATTGCTTTCTGCAGTGACTCGAAAGGGTAAAAGTTTGTTTCCAAGTGGATTAATTTAAAACAATTGGAGATGTATCTATGGAAGTCAATGAAAATTTGCTTCTGACATTAGGCAAGGTCAGTTCTATTTCAGCCACTATTATCATATTAGAGAAACCCTAAAAAGTTCCAGATAGTTGAGCTGCTCTGAGTTACTGAGTTCATTATTGCATATATGTTATCCAATATAAAACACTGGCATTAACAACAAATAGCTCTTCATTGTCTTCAGCACTGTTTTTGTGATATTAAAAATTCTTACTGTGATTTTCCAAGTACATTTGCTGTTTGGAGGGTAGACTCCAGGAAATCCTTCACTCCCAATAAACCCTGACTCTCCAGATACAACGCCTCCACATGTAAATGTAGGCCTGAGGATAATAGGAAAAATAGTGCTTAAATTTAAAATATATTTCATTTATTCTTTATATAATAGTAAAGAGACATGGACTGTCTTATACTTAAAAACACAGCTAAAATACTTAAAAGCATTGCTAACTTTAAACATATGTTTCATTACTTACATAATTTAATTATTGACATAGAATATGCAATTTAACATGCAAACTTAGGTGTAGAGAAAATGAACTGCTTGGACCTTAATTCTGGGTTTACACAGATTTATCCTTCCCTTAATTCAAAAGATGGAAGACGCAGTGCTGTGATACATACATCATTGCAAATTGCTATTATAATGAAAAAAATATTAAAAAGTCGGTAGTAATTACTTTTTATAGCATGTATAATAGTTAAAATGGCACAGTAGTAAAAATAACTTTACATTCCTATCTGTTCCACCCTGAAATGCTTTGCATTTAACTACTTTAATCAAGTAAGTTGCTTTGGAAGTTTTCTGTACACCACAGGAACACAATCCCCGATGCCTGCAAGTCCTGCTACTCCAGTCTGGTGATGCATCGTACGTCTCGATGTTGACGGAGTGAGATGTGCAGGGCTACAAAGGTCAGGTGGGGGCCCCTGCTCCGGCACCGCGCTGCGGGGAGCCCAGACAAACCCCTGAGAACCACAGCGCTAGTGCTGAGGGCAGGAGCCCTGCTGAGCTTTAGATATTGGGGTATAATATAACATAGTATAGTAGAATATATCGCATCGTATCGGATTGTAGCACATCGGTGTTATGTTATACTCTGTTATCTGGGCGCTGTTTCCGTGGGAAAAGCCCGTGTCCCTGCCCTCCCCGGACGCACTAAGGGGCTGTGGAACACCCGCGGTGCCGCCCGGCCAGAGCGGGGTGTCCGCGCACCCCACGTACGCGCGTTGGGCACCGCTCCTGCGGAGGGAAGGCGGGGAGGGCCGCTGCGCGGGCGCGGAGGGGGGCGCGGTACCTGTGCGGCGGGGCCGCGGGTCGCGCCGCCGCCAGCAGCAGTAGCGGCAGCAGCAGCGGCAGCGGCGGCCGCGGGGCGGCGGGCGGCATCTCCGGGCGGCGGCGGCCGGGGCAGGGCTGGGGCAGGGCTGGGGCCGCGGAGCCGCTCCTCGGGCTGCCGCCTGCTCCTCCCGTGTGCGCTGGGGCCGGGGGAGGAGGAGGCAAAGGCTTCCGCGGCCCTCCGCCCCCGGGGCAGGGCAGTGCCGCCCGCCCTGCCTCCCTCCCTGCGTGGGGCGCGGCGCTGCGCGGCCCGCGGAGCCGTGGGCGCTGCTGGCTCTTCCCCTTCCCTTGGGGCCCGGCCCGGCTGCGCCCAGCCCCGCCCCGGTGTCCCCCGGGGGAGGTGGGCGGCGGTGCTGCAGCCTGGGCCCCGGGGGCAGCCCCGGCACCCCGTACTTTGCGCACGCAGGGACCCCGCTCAGCGGGATCGCCCCAAAGCCCGCGGCGCCCCGCGGCGCCCTGCCGCGCCCTGCCGCCTGTCCTCAGGTGGCACAGTGGGGGTGTTTGTCCTGGTCATGAATGAACTCAGTGTCACCGTTTGTGCAATCGTGTACGGCTTCACCAGTGCTAGAAAAAGAGTAATGCTACTTTAAAATTTCTTCTTTATTTAAATTCTAAAGTAAACTTTAAATGCTTCGTTTTGTTTACCAGTTGGTAATCTTGACCCATTTTAGTAGCCTTTTCACTCTGGCTGTGAAAGATACTCTTTAAAGGGCTGTGGCAGAACTCACAGTAATGAACTCAATACTTGTGTGTTTGTAGGATTTGGGCCAAAGTTGTTTGAGTGAGAAAAGAAATGAAAAATTAAGTCAGTATTCTTACAGAACACAAGAAAACTTGACATTTTAAAAATGTTTACAGAAACCACATTGTTAGTGCTACTGGATGATGACATACAGATTATCATGTCCATAAACGATAATTGATCTTTTAAGGATTGTTTTAAGAAGAGCCTGCTCCTCTTCTTGCTTTAAGTCCTTCTTCCCATATACGCCTCTTGCAAGAGAAGTAAAGTCTGTATTAGTGTTCAGGCACAGCCGACTAAAACAAAGACTGGAGGAACTAAACAGGAATTTTGCTGCGTGCAAGGCAGAATACAAACCTAGTATCTTATTTTTAGCTTATTGATTAAGCACTTAACATTCCTGTTCTTGCAAAATACAAAGAAGGGCAGTCCCACTCCCGAGGCTTTAAATACGTGCTGTGGGTTAGAGAGGATGCTTTGAGGATTAAACAGAAAGAGGATGCTGCAGTTTAGCAGATGTAATACCTGTAATTCCTTTCCACAGTGCTGGATGAAGAAAGCAGTAGAATAACCTGGATCCACGCTTGCTAAATTTCCAAGAGCGTTTGTGTGGAGAGGTGCCGCTGCTATTGGGATGTCCTAGATCTTTGAAGGCAGTCTTCAAGACAGCTGGTAAGTAAGACATGCCAACAGCATTCCTGTGTGCACAGAGGCAATGGAAGACAACAAAGAGCAGGGGCTGAGGTGTGCACGGGCTTTGCAGAGGCCCAGGTTTCGTGTGAGTGCACGTGTCGGCAGCCAGGAGGGAGGGCCTGGCCTGCAGCCCTGAGGAGGGGCAGCCCCATGTCCCCAGTGAGGCTGGAGCAAGGAGCAGGACACATCTAGGTAAGGCTTGGTGAGGGATTGGGGCAGGGAGCTCAGTCCATGAAAAGGAGACTGTGGAAACAGGGAAAATTGTAATGTGATCAGAGCAGCGATAATATTTGCAGCTGTGTTATGAACTGATTTGAAGTGACAGAAATAGGAAATAAGACAGCTAAAAAGGAAATATATGCTTACTCCATGACCAATAGGATGCTGGTTAGCAGCTAAAAGTTTAACCACTCCCTCTAGGTATACTGAGTTTGGTCATGAAGGTAATGTAACATTCATAAAAATTGCTAGATATCTAAGTTAATGTATATGACAGAGAGTTGTATAATCCTCATACCACAGACTTAGGTGTTCCTAAGTCTAAGACTAAGGTGTTCCTGTTAGGTTGACCTCTCTGATGGTCAACATTTTTGAAGTCTAGAGAAGACCCATTACTTAAAGACAATAAGGTATTTCAGGCCTTATATCCACAGAAGAACTGGCCTCCATGCACAACCACCAACAAAGGCTGTTAGTTCCCGTGGCTTACATGTTCAAGGACTCTTTTACATGTGGTTGCTGCAGACTTTTAACCTCTTCCAAAGGTAGTTTTAAACTTCTGAACAGTTAATGTGATAACAGGTTCTGCATTGCTACCCTGGAAACATTCGAGGCCAGGCTGGACAGGGCTCCGAGCAACCTGATCTGGTTGAAGATGTCCCTGCTCATTGCAGACGGGTTGGCCTAGATGAACTTTAAAGGTCCCTTCCAACCCAAACTATTCTATGATAACATCTACAGATCTGTGTAGCAAAGGAAAGTTCTGGGCTGATGAGCAGATCAAGGCAGAGAACAGGCTGCTGGGAAAGGCTGAGGGAGCTGGGTCTCTTTAGCTTGGAGGAGACTGAGGGGCAACCTCATTAATGTTTATAAATATGTCAAGGGTGAGTGTCACGAGGATGGAGCCAGGCTGTTCTTGGTGACAACCAATGATAGGACAAGGGGCAATGGGTACAAACTGGAACACAGGAGGTTCCACAAAATATGAGAAAAAACTTCTTCACAGTGAGGGTGACAGAGCCTGGAACAGGCTGCCCAGGAGGGTTGTGGAGTCTCTTTCTCTGGAGTCATTCAAAACCCACCTGGACACCTTCCTGTGTAACCTCATCTAGGTGTTCCTGCTCCGGCAGGGGGATTGGACTGGATGATCTTTCGAGGTCCCTTCCAATCCCTAACGTTCTGTGATTCTGTGTGAAAGCCCCACGTAGCATGTGCAACCAGGCTCCTGCACCTTTGCTGTATGAGGAACAACAACAGCATCACTCCCTGGCATTGGCTATCTGGGAACACACCCTAAATTACAGACTACAAACAAGGCACTCCATCTAAATTAAACTGTATTTACCCAACGTAAATTATGTTGCTAGAGAGAATTCACCCATGAACTAAACCAGAGACATCTGGCTGGTTTCTATCAACAGCTGCAGAAGGAACAGAAAAGTAAAAGGCCAGTAAATAGTTACCCATAAATAAAGATGTTAGCATTGACATTAATCTTAAACAGATTGGTATCTGTTAGGAATACAGAAATAGGAGGGGCCTTTCTTCTTCACCAAGCACAGTCCCCTACTGTTGCAGGGAACCAAATCCAATAAACCCTTTCATAAACTGATGACACTTCATTTCTGAAGTCAGGAAGTTGCTTGATCAGCATCTGTCAGACTCCCTGTCTTTGTGGGATAAAACTGTGAAATGCATGGTTAGGAATTGTATGTAGGAAATTGATATAGATTAAGCTACAAAGGTTTTAAGCTCAAAACCAAAAGGTGGCAGATTTACAGTCTCTCATGCAGTCTTAATTATGCTGCCTTGTGTATGTATTCTTTGCATAAATGATGCATAGGTTACATGACAAAAATAGTATGGGTTTGCATAAGCATAGAGTCTGTATTAATGTGTGCAAAAATGTCTACCTTCTGACAGTTGACTTTGCAACACAAGTAACTTTCTTTTCTAAGTTTATTTTTGAAGATAGAAGAAAATCTATTTTGTGTTGTATGTGTCTCTGAGGTGTGGTATCTAGAGGCGTGGAAGTGATAAACTATTTAATGTTTAAACTAGAGAGCTAGTGCCATAGTAATTATAAAAACTGCCTGCTGTCCTGGGGCGACATTTCCTCCTGTAGCGGTCTAGCAGAAATGCGCAGCCCGAAGGACCCCTCATCTCCCATCCACACGTGCCAGTGCCCCGGGACTAAGGCAGTGGTGCTGGTCATCCAGGGGTGAGTCCTCCTGCCTCCCCGCCATTGGACAAAGATACTTTACAAACAAAGCTAACGAGACAAATTTCCTAATAAATATCCGGCAAGTGTGACCTTGTCTGCCTGAAAATGAGACAACTGCTGAAGTGGAAAGGGGAAACCTCTACCTGAAATGTAACCCTTAGCGACAGTCCGTCGCTGAGACGTTCTTTGGAAAGACTGGGTAAACGATGTGGCGCTGCTCTTCCACATGCCCCTCCATGCATCCCTTCCACCTCCCTGTACCAAATTTCATAATGCTGTTGTGGTGAAGCAGCCGAAATGGCCTGCTGATCTGACTGAAAATGAACTCCCTCCCTAAAAGCTTAGTTTCTTAATCTTTATGCTCCAGATTTCAGGCTTCTCACCAAATCTTTTCCTCTGTGGAAAGCCATCTGTACAAAATCCTTTGTATCGTGACAAAAAGATGTAAGACCTCTTAGTGCTCTTTTAGTGTTTCTGCACAAGTCCTGTTTGTCTGACACTGTGAAATTATTTTAATTTAAATGTATGTAAATGCTATCAACACCGGCTCTTTCTTTCATTTGAATCATAGAATCATAAAATGGTTTGAGTTGGAAGGGACCTTTAAAGCTCATTTAGTCCAACCCCCAGCAATGAGCTGGGACATCTTCAACTGGATCAGTTTTTTCAGAGCCTCACCCAGCCTGACCTTGGGTGTTTTCAACCATCTCTCTGGGCAACCTGTTCCCCTGTGACACCACCCTTGTCATAAAAAATTTCTTCCTCATATCTAGTCTGAGTCTACACTCTTAGTTTAAAACCATTACCCCTTGTCCTATCACTACAGGTCCTGTTAAAAAGTCTACCCCCATCTTTCTTACAAGTCCCCTTTAAGTATTGAAAGGCTGCAATGAGGTCCCCTCAGAGCCTTCCTTTCTTCAGGCTAAACAACCCCAACTGTCTCAATGCATTCTTAAGTGCCAAAACTTTTATATTTTCACTGCCAAAAGAAGTTTCATATTTCCTGGAATTGCAAGTTGTCCCTTTTCAGAATAGCACTGGACAACTTGCAATAGAGAGGACGTATCCCTATTTTCTTGATAATCCTAGCACCTAAAATGACTCTTACAAACTGATGTACCCACCCAGTTCCCAGGATTCCCAAATTTGCTTTGGTCTGTAAGCCAAGGATTTGTCTATGTTACGCCTTTAATTGAATCTGCTACTTTACAGAAATTAAAAAAAAAAACCCACACAAGAGTTGTCACTGAAAAACTTGCAGAGCCTCCACCCTTCCCTGGGCTGGAATTCCCCACTCTTCTCTCTTTTTGTATGTCAAGCTTCGTTCTCGATTCGTTTATCAAATGATAATGTGGTTTCTGGATTAATATAAAAAATGGCTGTGATGAGTCATAGACCTCCCCCTCCCTTGCTTTCTTTTGATACTGAGATACCAAGTGCAAATGCAGGATTGACAGTATTCCCTCACCTTCCTAGGAATTTAGGAACTCCTTAGGAACTGAGCTTACATTCTTTAATTAACTTTTTTGTCTCTTTGCTGGCTTCTCCTCCAGTGATAACATATTTAACACAGTTGCAAAATTTCATAATTCATATTATTATTTAGAGAGACCAGATGTGATGCATTAATAATATAAGTGCTACAGTTTTTCATTACGGCTTTTCTAATTACCTTCTGGTCCCTTCATTTGTCAGTTTGGGTAATTCTGACACCAGCTTCTAATTGCCTCTTCTCTTTATAGGAACACAAGCTAGTATCCAATTATTCTTTTTTTTTTTAACGTTTTACCCCCTATTGTTCAAAGTCAATTGCTTATTTGCCAGCACAAGAAAATATTAAGGAGAATGGTGCTGATTTATCATTAGTGGAATTGCTTTTCATCATAATATAAAAATGATAAATTGGACAACTACTGTGAAATTGCAAATATTCCTGTAAGCAAAGAGATCTAATAATTATTAACCAGACTGTCTGCTGTCAAGCAGGATGCTCTAGACATTCATAATGTTGTGAACAGATACTCCGTCATAGTACAAGCCTCCGAAAGGATTGTGTCAACATTTCCAATGAAGCATCCCAGGGTCCAATAACCAAAAGCGTGGCTTACAATGACCATATCTCACGACAGGTGGAGGAATTGCTAAAGTATGGATCAGACAAATGGATTCTAAAAGAATATTTTTAAGCAAGAGCTATCTCCCTAATAGTGCATTTTAAACACATCGGTCCAAGGAAAATATTCAGTACATAAAAGGAACAGGAGAATAAACCATGAAGTAGAAGGCCATAAAATTAAAAAGGCAGAAGCCCTGAGTTGCCTGCAGGTACCTGTGACTCGGGCAGTCCCACGGCCGAATCTTGCAGCAGCAGACAGAGAGGAGCAAAGCGCTGCGGTCTCTGCAGGACAGCTTCCAGCCCCAGCATGGGGCAGGTCATCATCAAGTGTCCGTAAATGCTATTCTTATCTAGAGAGCCGTAAAAGCAAGACAGATTAGCTACTCAGTCAGTCATTATCCCAGGCTTGATGTAATCTAAATCAGCAAGTATTCAAGTAGATAATATTATGAAAGAAAATTCCAAAGCAGGTTCCCTTTGCTTTGGTGGATGCAGGAAAGAAACATGAGACTATTAATTATGCTAGTGTTTGGGCAAGGAAATACGAGAGGAGTTAGAAATAGGCTTTCCATTTCTGGATACAAAATAAAATTATTTTTATGTGGGATATAAATAACCAATAATCCTTGGATCCATTGTCCTTGTATAAAGACAAGACTAACTCAGGTCTGTGTATGAATAAATTTCTGGAGACTTAGAGCAGAGTCTGCTTTATAGATTAAGAGATGAAAAGGGTCGATATTTCAAACAATCTACAGCACAACAGCCTCCTCTCCCCTCCAAAAGTGCCACCACCACCACCAGAGACTTTTAAGCTCAGCTCTGGCCCAAATGAAGAAAGTGAGAGTGTGGAGTCCTTGCTGTGTTACACGACACGCTGGGCGGTGCTCACAAACCAGGGATGATCCCAGCCATCTTCCCTTCAAGTTGCCTGCAAGCAACATTGGAAGCATAAGGTAAAGGCACACGTGGATCCACTCAGATATTGTGACTGTGCAGTGAGAGACTTTGTCAGGTACTGTACCTGCAGAAGCAGAGAAAGAAAAGTTGGAAAAGGCATCAAAGGTGCTCCAGAGAAGTCTGTTTCAGACTTAGAGTGTGCTTTTGGAAAGGAAGCTATCAAAAAGAGAACTGGAACCATGAGCAAAGAAGCTGCCTATTTTTTATGTGTGCTCTAATTGTCTTGTGTTCAAGGAAGAGAAAGTTTTATGTCCTCTATAACAAAGTAGGTTTGTATTAAGGCACCCAGCTTCAGTTACAACATGGACTGGAAATCAGAACTAAGTCCAGTGAGAAACTATTTCATGCCAATACCCTCATTGCTTTTCCTGGATTTCCCTCTACTACTCTTATTTATAAGGCTATACACAAAAAGGAGAAGAGTTTGATCTCATTTACTTACTTCAAATGTTCTTAGGAAGAAAAGTGTTGTCAGCAATTTTGGTTTGGCCAATTAAAGTACTGTTTTCCTACTTTTACTGATAAGAAAATTCACTATCTGCTTCCAAACTACCATAAACTGTATGGGAAAGGGGCAATGAGGAATGATCTGTTTACAAAATGTGCAGATTGTATGATAGCCTGTGCAACAAGAGATGGGAGAATACAAGGAAATTACCGTCAGATGTAATCGTTCCTGCACTTGTTTACTTGACTTGAGTAGGAGGCCCTAACTTAACTGAGCAGCACAACAGCTACATCTGAATGACAAAATGGGAGGTCTACGTCTGAAGGACTTTGTTCCTCAAGGGTGAAAATCCAGATCAGGGAAAATACCCTTTCTTCAACAGGCAGACTAGATCGAGAGACCTGAAGCATTATATTTGGAAGGAAACATCTTGATACAGACATTCTCCGGCAGGTACAAAAAGCCTCACTGGATTCTCTTGTTGTTTATGCTATACCCTCCGCTGTCCTTATTCAATCTTTGGAGCACAGAGTCCTTGGCAAGAAGGAGGGTGTTGCACCACTGATGTAAATTAGGGCTGTTCCTGTACAACAATAAATTGTATCAGGGCTGGGCAGTTCTGACTGGGGGAATTGCAGTCAGTCCCTATGGCCTCCTTCCCATCAGAGTACAGGGGTCATGGAATGCAAAATCGGGGCCAGATTGTTCCGTTGGTGGCTGGAACTCAGCTATCTGCCATGTGCGTTACAATGGTATGTTTACTTTTTCTAAGTCCCGAATTGCTGCCCTGGGAGATGCACACATGCGTTCTGGGCCAGAATTTGGAGTTTAGCCTAATATTATGTTTTTTGAACACATCTGGGATCTATTATATTGCTGGGTAATGATTTTCACAGAATCATCATTACTTAATATGTAAAGAAATGTCATTGTCAGTGTCAGTCTCAGCATGGTATTGCACAGCAACACATCCGAACTCTAGATGAGTGCTTATTGCTATGGGAAAAATACCACAGGTCATTAAAATGCTAAAGTATGAGGCCAGAAGTCATAAAAAATGGACCGAACCGATATGGAAATCTGAGGAGCCAAGTCCAGAGACTTCCAGAAAGTAGCCATTTTGTTTACAAAATGTATCACAAAAGTAACCTACACTGGAAAAGCATTAGGGAACTGAAATTAGACATATAGTCAGTATAAAAATACTTCAGTATTTTTGTTGTTATATGGAAACAACGGCTTGAAACTTCTATGCAGTGCTAACTCAGCAACAGTAATTTAGTACTTTAGGAATCAAAAGTGCAGAGCTAGAACCCAGCAGCAGTTTATACTTTTTGTATTCCATGAGTTAGTTGTTTGAATCTTTTCAAGAGCCTCAGACTGGTTTGGTTTTAACAGTCTCTGAGGAAACTGCCCATATCCACCAAACAAAGAAAAGGCCAGACTGAGTCAGTAATATGTCACTTAATTTCAGTGCTCCTGAACTGTATTAACTTCAGTTTGGAGGTGGACAGTTGAGCACAGGCAACTGTTTTGAAAGAGTCTTTATGTTTAAATGCTTCAACTCACTTATTGAAAGAGTACTTTGAGACGAGAAAAGTCATTCCATATTCTAAGCCTGGTCTTTGGACTCATTCTTGAAATTACAGTCGAATTCCTTTTTCATCCTTGCAGGAAAAGAACCAAGAACACCTGCCTCTACCACATAATGTTTTCTAGTGGATGTATAGTGTCTTTGAATAAGGAGCCAGAGAATTTGCAAGGATTGGTAAGTATTTATTTAAATTTCTGTTGTTGCCTGTTCTACAGTTGGACACCTATACCACTGTAACTCCTTCCACTTCAAAAACATTATGCCTGGCTTTCAGTGCATCTGAAAGACTAATCAGGCTCTTGTGCTCCTGCTTTATGTACCCTATCATTCTTTAAAAGGTGCGGTACTTTGCCTGAGGTATGCTGAGAGAGAATTCTCTCATATTTCCAGATATACTGCAGTGCACTGGTAATAATTATTCTGCACAGTGACACCTAGTAAGGAGGTCTTTGCTGCAAATGGTACAGACCCAGATATGTGATGCTAGGTATAAAAGCTCTTGAAAGGGAATCAGAGGGACAGTTTTATATGCAGCCTGAGTTATAAGTGCAGCCAATGGATTGTGATTATTATACTGTCTGTCCAGCACAGCATCTCTGTATTCAGCTTTCCAGCTAAGTTTTCAAAGCTCTTGGTTCTTAGGCTCTATAAACTCTGATGACACTTCTTTCTGCCTTGACCCTAAAAATGCCTAAAATGTTTGCTGGCCTGTGTCTTGGTTATCACCCTCTCATGGCTGCAGCTTTTATCCAGGTGAAATTGTGCTTCTATGGATTCCTTAATAGTTCTCTGGTGTTATTAATCCCAGAGTCTCTCCTTAAGTACCATTATTCAATTATCTGCTTTAAATGTAAGTGAATTTCAAATACATCTAATTAAAGAAAGTGATTCTAAGGTCAGTGTATCTTCTGAAGCACCGCTATGTCTCTGACCCGCCCTGGATTGATAATTTATGAATTTATAGCTGTAGTATCACTTTTGCATTTTCTGTAACGTAGAAGAAGGCTCCAGCATACATTCCCAGCCAAGCTCTAATGCAAGACTTATACCCAAAAGGTTATAGCTATAAAAAAATGATGAGAGGTCTGATGCAAACACCAAGTTTTTTGAACAGGACTTTTGATTATATTGCGTCCTCATTGTGTTCAAAGTTTATTTTGACAATTTGACTCCACTTCAGAATTCTTCAGATACTTTGTATTAATATGAGAATCAGGGGTTAAATCTCCCATTCAAATTTGGATAGTTTAGCAGTCCATTCCACTCCTAAACCTAGTTTGTCTGGTTTGGTTTGGTGTGGTGTTTGAATTACCCTCATAATATTAATCTATTTGTTAAACCATAGGCCATATTGAAGTCACACATCTCCCTAGAAGGGATGAAGTTGATCTAAATACCATCAAAATGCGAATGCAAGCTCAATAGTTATTAGAAGCACAGGTGTAAAAATCACAACTGAAAATAGAAAACCTGTATTATTTGCTAAAAATTAGTTGATACATTTTGTAAAAAACAACCAACAAACTCAAACACTTGATTCTGGGATAAAACAGTCTCTTTTTTGGGCTTTTCATATCCAGCTTTTAAGTCCAGAAAAGAGAAATATAGAACTGTTGAAAGAACAAGAGTTGCTGTTAAAATAATTCCTATAAACTCCTCAGTATCCATGGTACTGGGTGAATGTAGATATTGTGATCACTACCTAAACCAGCAAGAGGGCATCAGAGTAACCTTGCTTTTGCATATTTCTTCAGCAGATGAAGGGAATGTTTTCCCGTTGGTGGAAAGGAAGTTTTTCCAGGCTGTGAATTCCCAGGTTACCCCATCTTTCACAGAAGCCCTTCACTCTGTGACGACAGGTACTATTCACAGTTTTTAAAGCAGAAAGCAAAGATTATCTACCTGAACTCTGACTAGACCAAGACAGAAGCACAGAATTTGTGGAACGCATACTGGTAAACAAGACATTATTTGGAAAGACTTTCCAAATTATTTTCAGCTAATAGTTGAATGAATACTTGGACAGGAAAGAAAATCGCAGTACCTGGCAGCTGAACGTTATTTTTTTTTTTGTATTTCTAAATGAAATTAAGTCCCCAAACTCAGTTTCATCTGGTACAAACTATTCCATTTAATGCTAAAAATGTATTTTATATAAGTGTTTGTCAAAATAATGACACCAATTGATGTGTAAATCCCATAGAGAAAGAGATCATATTAGCATTCCCAAAGAAGTCAGTGCACACCTCACAAAATCTAAGTCTAACTCCTACCTGTGTTTGACAGAAACTTCCCTCTCCCTTCCCTCTCCTCTCCTCCCCTCCCCTCATTAGGATTTGCCTCACAGCAGTGACCCGACCACCAGCCCCTTAGCCTGGAACAGTCTCACTTTGTAAAATATAGTTAAATATTCATGGAGCCAGCTGGTGAGAGAAAAAAACAATGCTCTAGTTTGGTGGTTGGGTAATCCTCCTGGGGAGGGTAGAGATGTTAGTCCCAGTCCCAGTGAATATGTAATTATTTATACAAAGTAGAACAGTGTCAACAGGAGAAGTGACAAGTCCTGTCTCCCAAAAAATTTCCTTGCAGGAATGAAGAAGGCTAAAGAAACAATAATGCATTTGCCAGAAATCTGCCAGGTATAGTTAACAACAGTTTAAACAAACTCTTAAAATAATTTACAGATTATTCCTGAAATAGCTAAGCTTTTGGATGAATAGATGTTCTTCCACATCTCTGAGACAGGCCTTGTTCCTCATATTAAGTGAACAGACCTTTCATCCTCCAAAGCAAAACAGCTCTTAAAATACGTTCCGAATGATTTCTATTTTAAGATCTTAGCATCTCATAACTTCATACCTCTATCCTTGCTCCTATTGACATCAATGGGAGAAAAACCAGTATTTATATGTCCCACAAGCAGACCTGTCTCTTGGAGAATGCTGCTCTATAATGGTTTGTGTCTGACAGGAATAAAGAACTCTTGAGACCTGCTGCCAGCTGAATAGTCACGGCTGTATGGAACTCCAGCAGGAATGTTTTTGCAGTGTGATTGCCGAAGGCATCAAGCAAGGCAAGGTTCTTAGGCACAGATGAGTTTTCATTGAACTAACTAAAAAGACAGACAACGTTTCAGGCAACAAATTCTTATTCAGGGCTAAGACAGAAGGAGCAAGCTTTCAGCTACATGCAGTCTGAGGAGAACTGCTGTCACTTTATCTTAATTTGTGAATTAGACAATGTGACACACTGTTCTAACATTTTCTTACAGTTCATGAGTTAGCATTAGAGAACTCACAAAAATCATACGTAGTGCCAGTGCATTGCTGTGATTTTTTTCAATATGCACATTTTGCTAAATTCTGAACCTTAGAGAGACATTTTGCATGTAGACACTTAACTGTTACTGACACAAAGATGGTATTATATCTTACTGATGACTTGTGTATAATGTGGCACCCTAAGCCAAAATTCTTCTGATGACTAACATACAACAGAAATGGGTATATGATGGGATAAAAGCATAGGAAAGCTATGAAATCTGGACCAGGGGATGAATACGCCAAGCAACACTTAGTAGGGAATTGTTACACTGATAAAATTTGCACTTTAAGAAGGTAGGTCCCTGTGACACCTCTTCCACCACTGCACATGTGAAACCTGGTCCTGAATAACAGCTGTAGGTGTGAAACTCCTGTGACGGGGCATTGAGAAGCAGCAGTGAGTCTCTGCTGAGATCAGGCATCAGATCCATCAGCCTGGCTTTTATGGCAGTGGTGCTACAGCTACTAGCAAATAGGTGAAGTCACCTTGCCACCTTGTTCATCACCCTGCCTTTACTCTCTCTCAAATCTCTGCTCGCTTCCAGCTGGGCTGTCAGACTCTGTGTGCTGGTTCTGCGCAACTGCAGGCGGTGGAGGGTGTAGCACAAACACTGCCTTTGATCTCCCTCTGTCCACCCTCTCCCAATTGCACAGGTGGATCATTACCTAAAACATCTGGAGGCCTGTGGTGGGTGACATTTGGCTGTATAGTGAATTTACCCTGGGCAAAGAGAGCCACTGTTACTGCAGTGAGCTGTTCAAGTCTAATTGAAGCTACTTACTTAAGGCGTCAGAACAAGGAACTTGAAATAGGAGAGTTTCTGAGGGCTTCCAAGCAGTGAGTTTCACCTTGTATTTCTGATCTATAGACTCCTATGCCTAGCCTGACAAAAAATGGCATGAGGAATTAGGAATTCACCACCTCTGGCTTTAAGAGGGAGTAAAAAACCTAAGAGGTTTAAAGCTTTAGTCACCAAAACCAGAGCTGCCTGAAAATTGCTTTTAAAGCTCAGCCGTAAACAGTGTAATAATTCATATTACAGTAACCATAGAGTCATATCCCCTTTGTTAGTCATATGTTTTGCCAATAAAATGACTTTCATGAAACAAAAAAAACTTTACAGAGTATGGAAGGTCTTTCAGGGGACTGTATAATTAAAACACAGTATTGCCTGGCGTCTAGAAAGAAATTCTTGACTGCAGAACAATACATGACCTTTGACATTTAAAAAATATATTTTCAGATAAAAGATTTTCAAATCAAATTTTGAAGGAAAGCTGCTGTAAAAGCAGAGAAATCTCTGTCTTGAAATTCAGGGATGGGACACAACAGATTCCTGCACTTATAACCTATGAAAGGACAAGCAGCTGTCAGCAAGAGGTATGAATCCACCAAGTGATATTGTGATGAATACTCAAAAGTTAAGGAATTAAATATTACATTGGCTCTGGCAGATGGAAGGAGAATGACTGAGCGGCAAGAACTGCATTGAACTTGGTATATGTAGCTGATATAACAGGTGAGCAAGTAAAAACTGGTGCAGAATCTGTATGAAGATTTAGATCAAAGGAGATGTGTGGTGCAAGTATATCAACCAGAAAAAACGGCTTGGAGAGTTTAGCAATAGGTCTGTCCAGATTCTGAGGTAAAGATGAACAAAACTTAGATTGCTGCAGAAAAAAAATTTGAAAGTGTTAATACTTCTAAAGCCATAGCAAGAAAACGCAGAATTATTGAATATTCTGGCATCTTTCCTGTGTGGGGCAGGTCAGCATTTCAGGCCCTTTTCTTTAGGAAGAAATCACAAATTCTGTCAAACACAGACTGAGGCAATTGCAGTGGTCATAAAACTAGATGCTAACACATTTTTCCAGCACCACATTGCTATTGAAATTCAGCATGAAACTGGCACACAACTCTACCTGGTGTCTTGCAAATATGCTCTAATGGCTCTCCGCTACCTTACAAAATTTCTTGAGGCTGGTGTCACAGTGACGAAATGAAGGCACAACTGTATACATATATTCTGAGTATAGTGTATTTTGCTTTTGCAATTTAGAATCTGGAAAGATCTAATTGCAGACATTACAATATGTACAGAAATGTAGTAAGCAAGTGTAGCGGATGTGTATGTTTTTGGAGGAAGCAGCATTTCTCTGTTCCTCTAACTGCTTTGCTATGTGCACCATAGCACCTTGCACAAATCACAGCCCAGCCCAGGAAACAGACTTTGGGCTGAGAGGGTGAGGGCATCTGGCCTTGGGAAATGCATGCAGTGAGCCACAGCCCAGCTGAGGCTTAGGCATCCTGCAGACTGGCTGCCACTGGCCAAGTGCTCACAGAAAACAAACTCCTCTCCAGGCCCGGGTTTCTGATGTGTAGGTGATGCGGCTGTAAAACTGCCTACAGCTGTTCGGTTTGTAGCTGCTTGTCTTTGGGTTTCTCATCTGGGTTTTCAACCATGACTGCCTGACTCTGTCCAGCTCTGCTTCTGGCTGGGCTGTGGTGCACGGTGCTGGGCTTAACCTGGCTCGTTGCCTCATCTTGCTGTGCTGGTGTAGGGGATATATGAGGCTGGGGTGGTGGGGCTGCACAGCAGAGAGCATGAGGCCGGGATCCTTTGAGAGCTCTGGTTGTGCAGCTGCAGGGTATGGGAGGATGAAGGTTTTGCATACAGCTCGGAGAGCCATGAAGCCTGGCACCTCTGCATCAACTTTTTTTCCACTCATAAGTCTGTGGTGTCACACAAATTCTGTGTAGGCTTAAGACAACTATTCAGATGAACACTGGTGAGAACATTGCACTGTAATGCCAACTGGGCCAGAGAATTAGTCTGGAAAATTATCCGCAGTAGTCACAGCTGAGCAACAGCTTAAAATTATCTATTTTTCTTAACAGCTAGTCCCAAAGCAACTGATACTTCTGAAGCTTGATCTCTACATGAAAATAATTTAAGTGAATGTGAGAATTTTCAAGAAAATTGTTTGAGCTAAGAGATGATGTGGGGAAAGTTATATTTCCCCATTACGTTCCTATTTGTTCCACTATGTTCCCATCATAAAATAAAAATCTCTGAACGCACAGCTATAAGTGAGGTCTGAAATCTGAGACTTACCATCAGCATACTCTGTGGATGGTTGTCCTTCCTACTTATGAATGGCCTTATGAAAACCCCAGAGTTCAGTGCATGCTGTGGTAATTTGTGTAAGAGGAATTGTAAATCTTTCAGTGAAACTCACCCTGCTGAATCCTCTAGAAGAGTGTTGTAGGTGAGAAAACTCCCCTACATGTGAAACCTTTCTGTTCTTACCATGTCAACTACAAAGACTCACGGTTTACTGCATTAAGTCACTGTTTACTGCATCAGCTATAATCTAATGAGATGCTTCCTGTGGCAGATCCAGGGCTGGAATAGCTGGACAGATTGTGGTGGTTCTATTATTAGAAGCCTGTTATGTTTGACATTGAGCATAAAAGGTGGGGCTGGTACCGCAGAACATTTCTCACACTCTTAGTTGAGAGTAAATCCCTGCAGTTGTTATCAGAAAATATGGTCAGGCCTCTGGATTCTCATTTATCAGACTTGCAAGTCAGTCACATTGAGATACACAAAATCTGTCAACAGAGAACTGATGACTGATATCCTAAGAACAAAATCTGATAAGAAAAGACAATAAATCTTGCTATTACCAAAGCAAATTCTTCAGAGCCTAGAATTTCTGTCTCACAGATATTTTGTACGTAGCTAGGCTGTGTGTAGGCTTAATTTATAGGATGTGTTTGAAACATCCAGAAAAGCTTTACCTATAGGTAGACTGTGTGAAGAAATAAGTGCGTTCAGTTTTCAGTGGTATGTCAGAATAAATTATTGTGTTATTATTGGATTCAACTGAATGTACAGGCACGATTGCATGTTGTCGTATTTTGACCATACCTCAGGTGGGATGTAGATTTACTCTGCTT